>NC_137051.1:29904337-30369337 GCF_032717465.1 Coenobita brevimanus | reverse complement strand
AGAAGGCCTGGAAAGAGGTAAAGAGAGTGACAGGGTAGGAATGCAAGTTAGTTGGGGGTGAGATAAAAAGGGAGATAACTAGTTGAGAAGGAAGAAAAAGGGCAGATGGAGAGAACACTTTAATGAATTGTTGATCATTGAGAATGAAAACAATGCCGATATAATGGCTGGGGAATGGCTGGGGAGAAGGAGGAGGTGAGAAGACAGAAAGAATCAGTAAGGTGGAAGTTCTTAAGCAATGAAGAGAGTCAAAATGGGGAAAGCCCCAGGATCATGGAGTGTGCAGTGAAATGCTGAAGCATGGGGAAGACATAGTACAGAATGGATTTGAAGATGTGGAGATACCTAGGAGGAAGGTAAAGTCCTGGAAGCCCAAATTGGAAGTCAGGTATATTATTTTTGTACAAAGGCTAAGGGGAAAAAGAAGTGTAGTAATCAGTGAGAACGCTTTGTCTACGAGTGTATTTTGAAAAAGTATCGGTAGATACTTATTGACAGAGTTAGGGAAATAAATAGATCAATATTGAGAAGAACAGGGAGCAGGAAGGGAAACAGGTTGTGTAGATCAGATATTCTACTCTTTTCACATCTTTCATCCACCATATCTCTAGAGAAGGGGTTGTATGTAGTCCTTCGAATTCGATGAAGCATATAACAGGGTGGATAGACAGATGTGGAGAGTACTATGAATATGGATATATATGAAGGTGTTGATATATATATATATCCAATGAGGGTGGTACTCCCAAGCGGAATGGGAATGCTGGTAATAGGGAGAGCTGGAGATAACCTAACCATCCCTCTTCGCTGACATTTTCAGTATAGGAGAGTAGATCAGCATACTCTCCCTAACACTTCCTCAATCTCATACAATACACCACATGAACCTTACGTATCACACAACGTTCCCCCATTACGTCACAGGGGTTGATGCCACCAAGGGCATGCAGCTAGAAAACTTTGCCCCCGCTACCAAGTGGCGGACCTTTTGAGGGGAGGCGTGTTGAGGGCTCCGCCAGCAAAGATCGTGGGGCTGGGATGAGATGGGGCTCGAACCTGTGCTAGACGGTACAGGGCATGGTGGTTCCCAGGCTGCCGCTTCTGCCCAATAGAGAGGGGCCCGAACCTGGGAGTAACGCCCTAGGAGGCTGCCCTGTCAATAATGGCGGGACAGTTACAGTGTCAAGGCGTGCTTGCAAGGTGTCCCTGAGGCTGTCCTGGCAGGGTGTCCCTGAGGCTGTCCTGGCAGGGTGCCCTGAGGTCACTACCACAGCCATTGGTCAAAGCTGGTGGGCTAAGGGTCCCAGATCCATTGCCTGGACCTGGAACTGCGGTGGGTGGGGCTTGTGGCAAGTCTCTTCCCTTTATTATTTTTTACTGATTATGACCAAGTTAAAGAATGTAATTCAAAGCAAGCATGAGGATACTGAGTCAAACAGTGGGATCAGAGTGGTGTCGTGGAATGTGGGAAGTTTGAGGGGTAGAGCAGCGGGGGAAATAGTCGAGACTGGCAACAGGGTTTTGTAATTTATGAATGTGTGTGATCCAAAATTTAATGGAAGTTTAATGATTAATAAATTTATGGCAAATAGATCGCCATTTTATTCCGGCTGACTGCCGATTCTCAAAAGATGAGAATTAACGCTCTCTCTACAGTACACAGCGGAGATTAATTACAAATGCTGTACAGTCGGTACTACAGGCCCCTGAGAGTTTTTACCCCCTGACAATCAATATTTAATATTAATAACAGACAGGTTCTTGCTGAAGCTTAACCCCTAGCTAGCACAACGGATTTCAGAATTAATATGAAAGAACTGCTTTAAGTACAGTTATGAAAAATAAGCAAGTTGTGCGAGCTAAGATAAGCAGACTAAAGAAGCTCGTGGTGAAATAAAACACGAATAACAAGCTCAAAGGAAAGAACTGTAAATTTATTGATTACAATAAATAAATTTACGTTACATAGAACAAAATGAATTCAAATATTAAACGGAATGCACTCACAAAGCTAGCTGAAATAATTATTTTAAAACTAAGAAAAAAAAACTAAAATACTGGTCAATGTAGCGTATCACCAAGGAAGGATGGGAGCCTGGAGAACTAGATCTAGTGGAGTCTGGGTGCTAGAAGACCTCTCTCACTCTCACTACTGGAATACAGAACCAGACTCCGTCGCGACATATAAAAGACTGATCCAAATTCGATGTGTGGGGTAGGATGGCCAGGCCAGCCGGAAGAAGGGCGTGGCCAACGGTTGAGGCAAGCAGGGGCGAATAATATAGAAACAATAATATCGCTCAGTAGAGCACTTAATGACGTGCATTAGAACGGTCACTTTTGAAACTGACGAATGTTTTGAAAAAAGTATACCATCGAAATGGAGAGAGAAATGGTTAACTGAACGATACACAGTGAGTTTTCCACTAAAGTTTTTGGTTTCTCACAAAAGGAAAATGTCGCGAATTTGATTCGTGACATTACACCTCTTCAAAATGAAATTTTTTCCTTATGGGAAAAAATTTGTGAATATATATATATATGTACACATCCTCAGTCTCACAAGATTCACACTGTGGTGCGTGTGCTATCCTGCTACAGGAGAAAATCACTATCACCAATGAGCGTAAAAACCTCGTAATAGAGGCAAGCTTGAGGGAAAAAAAACTCCGTGACGACGGTGAAAATCCTGTACTCAGGTCAAACTGAGCGAAAGTCCGCTACGTTTATACTGACAACTAATTGTGTAGCGTGGTGTATGTGATACACGGTGTAGGTGTGACAGTTGTAGTGTAACTGTACCTACATGTAAAATGATACAGTAAATATTAATAATATGGCGACGACGAAGGCAGAGGAGAAGAGGCGGCAGTGTACGGCAGACGATCAGTTGGCCCGCACAGCAAAACTGCTTCACCCATCGCTGTACCTGCAAAATCAATTAAGGTGGAGCATCAAAAGTGTCAATGAGACAAAAATTCTTATTACATTACAATTACTCTCTCTGCCTAGCAATCAGTACATGCTACGAAAGGTACGCTCTAGCTGAAAAATACGAGTGACAGCCTAAGCTTCGTACATTCGAGGTCGCCATTAATTTATTAGGTACATTATTAACCAGGAAATGTAGTCCCTGGACGCCGTTGGTCTAGAGGACTCGTGTAGTTTACTGGTTAAACTTAACTCTACACTTACGATTAGTGTCGGCAAGTTGAGAATCCTTATGCAAACTCGGGCTCGAGTGTCCTCAGACACAGCCTCGGGTCGCCTCTGCGGGGTTCTCTCTCGAACTTCCCCCTTAACCTACAGTACTTATATTAATATCAGGGAGCTGAGAATCCTTGTGCACACTCGGGCTCGTGTGTCCGCAGACACAGCCTCGGACTGCACACAGGTCCTCAAACTTCCCCCCTTTAGCCTAGAGTACACATGTATATACAATATCGGGGCAGCTGAGAATCCTTACGCAACTCGGGCTCGTGTGTCCGCAGACACAGCCTCGGGTCGCCTCTGCGGGTTCTCGAACTTTCCCCCCTTAAACTACGGAACACGTGTATACAGGTCTTGGACATAATGTGTCCTGTGGTACCAACGGGCAAGACGTCAGGTCTTACTGGTACACTATTAACAATGAATTCAAAATAGTTCACGGCCACAGAGGGCTCGCGAATCCAGACATGGAAATTAGGCTGGTCCTTGGATTATGTAAATCTCTGAGGACGCCTTCCAGAATCCAGTGTACAAGTTACCCGTGTTAGTCATCAGTTAGCAGGCAAGACATCAGGTCTGCATCTACATTGTCACATCCCTTGATGTATCTCACAACAAGGTTAAACTGTTGCAAATACAATGTCCAGCGTGTCAATCTTGCATTGGCCGTTTTAGTTGTACTAAGACTAGTGAGCGGCATATGATCAGTTTTCAGAGTGAATGGTGCTCCATATAAATAGTAGTAGTATTTCTTAACACCATCAACCACGGCCAAGAGTTCCTTCTCAACAGTGCTTTAATTCCTCTCAGCAGGTTTTAGCTGACGGCTGTGATATGCCACTGGGAAGATTCTACCTTCCGATTCTTGCATTAATACAGCACATACTCCATCCTGTGAAGCATCGGTGCGTAATATGAAAGGTTTATTGGAATCAGGCAACTGCAAGATAGGCTTCTTGCATAGCATATTCTTGAAGGTGGCAAAAGATCTCTCTTGCGCTTCTCCCCATCCGATGGTGTTTGGAGCATGTTTCCGTAGCGTCTCGTACAACTGCTGAGCAATGAGGGCAAAGTTGGGGACAAAACTTCTATAGTACCCCACTAGACCGAGGAATGCCCTAACCTGTTTCTTGGTCACGGGTCTTGGGGCTTCCTTAACCTTTCTAATCTTATCACCCTGACACCTGCAGTGATTGTTGCCTACGATATGTCCGAGGAACTCCACCTCACTGTGGGCAGTTTTACACTTGGTAGGCTTCACAGTCATGTTGAAACTCTGGAGTCTACTGAAAACGACTTCCAAGAGTCTGAGGTGCTCCTCCAATGTGGCAGAATGAATGAGAACATCGTCAGTGAACATTTCTACTCCTACGATACCATGGAGCACTTGTCTCATGGCACAATTAAATACTGCTGGGGAATTGGTAAGTCCAAATGGTAGGACTTTATACCGGTACAACCCCCTAGGAGTAGCAAAGGCAGTGAACTGACGACTCTCAGGATGAAGGGGAATCTGGAAGAATCCCTTTGCTAGATCGAGCTTCGTGAAATATCGTGACCCTGCCAGCTTGAAGATGGCAATATGGTCACCCATTTTACTCAGCATCCACTTTGGTGATTGCATTTAGCCTCCAATAATCACCACAAATCCTGACTCCACCATCTTTCTTTCGAACTACTACCATCGGACTACAGTAAGGAGATGAGGACTTTTCGATAATGCCTGCAGTCTCCATGTCGGGAATTTCCTTGTCTACTGCGTCCAGTAGTCACATGGGAATCGAATATGGCTTAACCTTTGCGGGAGCATTGCTGGTCAACTCAATTTTATGACACACAACCTTTGCAAGTCTAGGTTGGTCTGAGAAGACATCAGCATACTGACAGAGCAGTGACCTTAAGGCATTTTGGTCTCCTACTGCTAAGTCAGGGTTAGTAGGACATCTCCGACAATCTCCTCCTGGTGAGACTGAACGGTTAAGGGCTCGTCATCATGGTCATCAGCTGGGATCACCACAGCTGCCCCAGTTCCTTCCAGTGGCTGGTCACTGTCATCAGCCACTCGTAGGCCAGCCTCCTCAGGGTTTGACTCATGATAAGCCTTCAACATGTTAACGTGGAACCTCTTACGAAGATTCCCCATCTGAATTACATAGCTGAGGTCTGAAATGCGCTCAACTATGTCATATGGACCCTTCCACTGTGCTAACAACTTGTTCTGGGCAGTGGGGAGTAATACCAAGCATTTATCGCCTGGACTAAACCTCCGAAGCTTTGCCTTCTCATAATAAGCCTTTTGAACTTCACGCGCCTTGATCAGTTCTTCCTTAGCTAACTCGCACGGCGACTGGAGGCGGTCAGCCAAATCAAGGACATAGGTGTAGGTGGTCTTGACTTCAGGGTCTGGTTCTTCATCGTCCCATAACTCACGAAGGACTTGAAGTGGGCCCCGGACAGACCTTCCATGCACCAGTTCAAAGAGTGAGAATTTCAATGAATGCTGTGGGGATTCTCGATAAGCAAATAGAGGAGGAGCAATGAACTGCGGCCATTCCTTTGGCTGTTCGGCGGTCATGCGCCACAACATCTTGAGAGTCCCATTGAACCTCTCACACAACCCGTTACACATGGGATGATACGGCGTAGTCCGTAAGCCTCAGATGGACAGCAACCTGAACGCTTCGTTCATCATTGCTGAAGTGAACTGCGAATCCTGGTCGCTTAAGACCTCCTTAGGGATACCTACACGACAGAACTATCTATCTATCAATCTATAGCCCGACGCCCTAATCCCGCAAAGGGTGGCCACAGACAAAACGCCTCCAAGCCACTCTGTCACCCACCATTTGACTCCTCTCCCCCCAACTCACCCCCCCCTCCCTCATATACCTCTCAACTCCATCCCTCCACCTCATCCTCGGTCTACCTCTCCCTCTCCCTCCCTCCACCTCACCTACATACACCCTCTTAGTCAGTCTTTCATTCTCCATTCTCTCCACATGTCCAAACCACCTCAGTGTATTTCTCCTAATCTTTTCAACCACATCCACATCTACCCCACAACGTTCCTTCACTTCTTCATTCGTCAACCTGTCCCTCCACGTCACTCCACATGCTCCTCTCAAGTAACTCATTTCCACTGCTCTCACTCTTGACTTGTTCCCCTCTTGCAAGGTCCACGCCTCGCTTCCATACGTCAGGGTAGGGATCACAATACCATCATGCAGTGACTTCTTAACTTCCATACTCACCTCCCTATTTCTCATCACTGCTTTCAGTGTACCAACAACCTTTCTTCCCTGCTGTACCCTTTCACGTACTTCATACCCCAAAGTTCCAGCCTTACTCATCACACTACCCAAGTACTTGAATGCACTCACATTCTCCATATCCTCACCATCCAATCTCACTGCACACTCTGTGACTTCATTCCTCTCAAACACCATAACTTTACTTTTGTTTACATTAACTTTCAGCTTCCTCCTCCTACACACTGTCCCAAATTCATTCACCAAACCTTGCAACTCCCATTCATCATCACTCAACAATACTGTATCATCAGCAAACAGCAACACCGGAAGCTTCCAAATCTCACCCTCATTCATTAGGGCCACCCCCACATCCACTGCCCTACCCTGCACCTCCTTTACAACCCCATCCATATATATATTAAACAGCCATGGAGACATCACACACCCCTGTTTCAGTCCCACATTGAGATCAAAGAACTCACTCAGCTCACCATCCACTTGCACCGTAGCCCTAGCTCCCTCGTACATACTCTTCACAGCACTCAACAATTTCCCCTCCACTCCATATATTCTCAATACCTTCCACATACCTTGCCTATCTATTCTGTCATAAGCTTTCTCCAAGTCCATGAAGGCAGCATACACTTTCCTTCCCTTCTCTAGATACTTCTCCACTAAACATCTTAGAACAAATATCTGATCTACACACCCTTTTCCCTTCCTAAATCCCCCTTGTTCTTCTCCAACTAGCTCCTCTGTCATATGCCTAACCCTATCAATGAGTATTCTACCATATACTTTACCAGTCACACTAAGAAGGCAAATACCCCTATGGTTACCACATACTTCTCTCTCCCCTTTTCCTTTGTACAGAGGAACAATTATACCAGATTTCCAGTCCTCTGGAACCCTTCCCTCTTCCCAAGCCAATCTACACAACTTCCATATCCACTCCACAACAATCTCACCCCCATACCTAAGCATTTCACCACACACTCCATCAATTCCTGGGGCCTTTCCCAGCTTAATCTTCTTCATCGCTTCCACTACTTCCGACCTACTGATCTCTTCCTCCCTCCTCTCATCTCTTCTTCTCCCAGCCATTCCCCAACCACTTATACTCACACTGCTCTCACTCTCTACATTCAACAAATCCTCAAAGTGCTCCTTCCATCTCCTCAATTTCTCTCTCTTCTCCACCAACAATCTATTATTCCTATCTTTCACTCCCCTACTATTTCCCCTTTCACACTGCCTTACTTTCTTTACCTCCTTCCAAAACAATTTCTTACTCTCCCTCCATTTCACACTCAGATTCCTCCCAAACTCTTCATCCACTTTCTTCTTACTCTCCTTCACCAGTCTCTTAACCTCCCTTCTCCTGCTGACATATACCTCTCTCTTCTCTTTCTCATCTTCTCCCCTACCTCTACTCGCCAACCATTCACCATATGCCTTCTTCTTTTGTTCCACAGCTCGTTTCACCTCATCATTCCACCATGCTGTCCCTTGCACACCCTTGCATCTCCTCCTCACTCCACAAACCGCCTCACACGCTGCGCTTATCTCTTCCGTGAATATCTTACATACGTCTTCCACCCCTTCCATCTGCTCTAGCTCATACCTTCCCAATCTTTCTTCCACTATGCTCTTATACTCTGTCCTTTTCTCACTATCTTGCAATTTCTCCACTCTTCTCACAGGAGCTGCTTCCTCCTGTCTTCCCCTTCATCTCCTCAACCACTTTCTTTGCAGCTCTACCTTGGCCATCACTAAGTGATGGTCCGAGACTCCATTCCCCCACCCTCTCCACACCCTTGCACACGACAGAACACTTCAATTAATGCCTCAGCAACAGTGACGGCCTCTATATTCTTAAGGGCCACGGCTTCAGGCCACCGTGTGCTGAAATCAACAATAGTGAGGATATACTTTGATCCATCACTAGCCCTAGGGGAGATTGGCCTAACTATGTCAACTCCTACTCTCTCGAACGGTTCAGAGATTATGGGCATTGGTTTCAATGGCGCAGGACGGACACGTCCCCAGTCAGTGGTATGCTGACATACATCACAGGAACGTATGAGCCTAGTTATTTCCCGTCCCATTCCTGGCCAGAAAAAGTCAGCATGCATGCGGTCAGAGGTCTTCTTTTGACCAATGTGACCTCCCATCCCTGAACAATGACTTAATTCAAACACTGTTCTGCGATACTTTGCAGGAACGACAAACTGCAGTCGAACCTCACCCTGGGGTGTCTGTGACTCACGGTACAGCCGTCCTCACTTAAGAAGGAACCTGGCTTGTCCTCCCCGTGAATACTTAATCACTTTACCCTCCAGCTTCTTACACACTGAGGCAAGTGTTGAGTCAATCTGTTGCTCTTGGACAACATCTTGACTATGAATCAGATCTTGCGGCGTTGTGACGGTCAATGGAGTGACGCGATTTGGAGCCTTGGCCATGGCTCGTTTTACCGCAGCAGCCGAAGTCTGAGTAGCAACATCTACGGCGCAACTATTTTTGATGCCAGGTATGTTACCTATAATGAGGTCAAATAAAGGTTCTGGCATGACAACTGCAGCTGTCAGGCCAGTGAAAAATGGAGACGCCACCTGGATACGTGCCTCAGGGAACAATCTCACTGATCCATCAATAAGTCTAACTTGGATCTGTTGACCTGTATACTCATCAGGCTGAACTAAACTCTGCTTAACAGAGCAACTTGAGGAACCATTATCCCTCAGAACATTTACAGAAACACCTCCCACAAACCCTGGCTGAACAAGAAAGGCAGTGTTGCTGGTGGAAGGATCTGAGGAGGTAGCAGCCAGTCATTCATGAGATTGTGGAACAACCGATGCAGCAAACGTGGCGCCTTGAGAACTAGGTGTCTGAGGAGTCGTACTCACCATCTGAGGAGGTGGAGCATTGACCACCTGTGGAGGAGAGTTCATGGTCGCAGGGGGACTTGTGAACTGTTGGGAAGTACCTGTACTGGTAGAGATGGCACCACCATGTGCTTGTCGTGGAATGAAGGCTGCGTTTGCCTCCTGCCTCCGATACACTGATTGACCTGACTGAGGGTCACGTGGCTTGTCCTTGTATTGCTGCTGCTGCTTGGGGAACTGCTGCTGGTTGAGGTGCTTGTTGTACCGCTTCCAAGCAGGCTGCTGTGTATTTTGCCCCTGGTTCTTCTGCGGTTTGCTTGGACCTTGGCCATTACTCTGAGAACGGCCTTGGTGCTGGGATTCAGTCTGAGACAGCTTCCCAGACTTGGCAGTATCTTTTCTGCTGTTCCAGGTGTTTTGCTTACGAGTTTGGTACCCGTAAGCAGTGAAGAATGCATCAGCCTTTTCCACCATTTGGCTGGCATCTTTCACCTGGCAGATCTTAAGCTGTGCTATGAGCCCAGCAGGCCACGACCTCTCTAGCTGTGTACGCAGCATGAGGTCAGTTATCCCCTCTAACGTGTGAGGGGTCTCATCTTTTTCCATCCACTCACCTAAGTAAGCAGTGAGACGGTCAAGGAACTGAACAGCTGTCTCCTTGCCTTGGAGACGAGCTCGCATGAACTGAACTTTGGCGTCATCTACTGTGAGACCATACGCCTTAGTGAGTACAGCTTTCATCATCTCATACGTGAGATTGTCTCCACGATTTCTGTGGAGAATATCGAGGGCAGGGCCCTCAAATAAATTAAGAAATTGGAACCACTTAGCTGCCTCATCCAGTTGATACATGTCTGCCATGTCCTCAAAATTAGCTATGTACGGCTCGATTCGCTCACCTTGTATGAAGGAAGCTTGATGCGTGGGGTCGCTAGGACATGTGTAGGAAGAGCGCTAGTGGAGCTTGGGCTGGCTGCAGCAGATGTGCCTGAAGCCAAGGAATCTCGCTTGAGCTTCAAAACCTCAAGCTCATGTTTTTCTTGTGCCTCACGTTCGGCACGTTTATGTTCACGTTGTTCGTGCTCGAGTTCGTGTTGTTCACGCTCGCGTTTGTGTTGTTCGCGCTCACGTTCATGTTGTTCGTGCTCATATTCGCGCTCTTTCTCAAGCTGCTCTTGCTCATATGCATGTTGTCTTTCACGTTGTTCGCGCTGTTCTCGCTCGTATTCGCGCTGAATCTTAAGCTCTTCACGGGCATCATTCTCGTGTTACTGCTCCTGATTATGCCGTGAGAGTATGTACTCTTTAATTTCCTAGGGATCGGTAAGCCCCATGTCTTTGGCTTCCTGTAAAAATAAGGTGGTAGCCATGACGCTAATTTACTAAGCAAGCCAAAACTGAGTACTGACTGCTGCTTTGCAAACGAATGCTAATAAACACAAGTAAAAAATACAGACACAAGCTAATGGTGACCAGTCTTATCTAGTTAACTGGCAAAGAATAAAACAAAAATGCAAATGACTGGGAAGACTCAATAATTAACGCAATGGGTACGGCGACTTCCCAGGAGCGAATAAAATCGTCTGGCATTACCAAGAATAAAGTACTAGAGTTAAGTACTCTATGGATTAATAAAGCAGAAATTCACTTGCTAAACCAATGGTAAACACCAGTAAGCTTGTGCCTATAACCTTTAGTTATTATAACTAATAACTAACTAGCTGAGTGAGTGAATTTTATTTCGTTAATAATAGTACTAGGAGTTGAATCCTGGCAAGGTCGCCAGTTGTCAACGGGGTTTTGTAATTTATGAATACGTGTAATCCAAAATTTAATGGAAGTTTAATGATTATTAAATTTATGGCAAATAGATCGCCATTTTATTCCGGCTGACTGCCGATTCTCAAAAGATGAGAATTAACGCTGTCTTTCTCTACAGCATACAGTGGAGATTAATTACTCACAAATGCTGTACAGTCGGTACTACAGGCCCCTGAGAGTTTTTACCCCCTGACAATCAATATTTAATATTAATAACAGACAGGTTCTTGCTGAAGCTTAACCCCTAGCTAGCACAACAGATTTCAGAATTAATATGAAAGAACTGCTTTAAGTACAGTTATGAAAAATAAGTAAGTTGTGCGAGCTAAGATAAACAGACTAAAGAAGCTCATGGTGAAATAAAACACGAATAACAATTAAGCTCAAAGGAAAGAACTGTAAATTTATTGATTACAATAAATAAATATACGTTACATAGAGCAAAATGAATTCAAATATTAAACAAAATGCACTCACTCACAAAGCTAGCTGAAATAATTATTTTAAAACTAAGAAAAAAAACTAAAATACTGGTCAATGTAGCGTATCACCAAGGAAGGGTGGGAGCCTGGAGAACTGTAGATCTAGTGGAGTCTGGGTGCCAGAAGACCTTTCTCACTCTCACTGCTGGAATACAGAACCACACTCTGTCGCAACATATAAAAGACTGATCCAAATTCGATGTGTGGGGTAGTATGCCCAGGCCAGCCGGAAGAAGGGCGTGGCCAACGGTTGAGGCAAGCAGGGGCGAACAATGTAGAAACAATAATATCGATCAGTAGAGCACTTAATGACGTGCATTAGAACGGTCACTTTTGAAACAGTGACGAATGTTTTGAAAAAAGTATACCATCGAAATGGAGAGAGAAACGGTTAACTGAACAATACACACTGAGTTTTCCACTAAAGTTCGTGGTTTCTCACAAAAGGAAAATGTTGCGAATTTGATTCGTGACAGAGACATTGAGTAGGAGGTGGGTGGATGTGGGATGTGTGCAAGAAGTCCAGTATAGGAGTGAACACACAAAGATTGCTGGGGGGGATTGTTTTAAGTTTTGGCAGGGTAGGACAGATGGACATGGTGGTGTGAGTGTTGGTTGGAGAGAAATGGGTGTAATATGAATGCTATGGGAGTAAGTGATAGGATAATTGTAATGCTAGGTGTTTTAGGTCTGGCTTCCCGTCCCGTAAACGCCTAGCATATAGCGGGGCTCTCTTTCTAGACCGGGGCTTAGACAAATAGGAGAGAGGTAGGACACAAAAACTCAAGGCAACAACCTTACACGTGTATTACTTAGTTGGACAGGGGAACAGGTAGATGTCACTGATACAAATACACTGGGCAAATACAAGCTCTTATGTTTAGATATGGTTATTAGTATCACGCAGGATACGGCTCGGGTCACAGTGAACAGCACTTGAGGCAGAGTGTTCTTAATTATGGAAAGTCTGGGTTTTCTATATTCATGGTGTTATTAATGTCACGGGGTTTTTTAAATAAACGCAATTATTAAAGGATAATGTTCTTAATATTGAAGAGCAGGGACAATGATTGTCTTGCTACATCAAGCAATGATTACTTTACGCTGACTTGCTTCGCACGATTCTCTAAGAACGAGAATTTATAAACTTTCTCAACAGTACACAGCAGAGACTAATTACTCAATTGCTGTTTATTAGTACTGTTAGCCTCTGGAGAAAGTTACTTCACCCCTGACAATAATTAACTAATACTATTAATAATATCAGGTTCTTGCTGATGCTTAACTCCTAGGAGGCACAACGGATTTTAAGCTTAATACAACAAGACTGGCCTAAGTACCAGTTATGAATGGCAAAACGTTTATGCAAGCTAGGAGCTATAAGGGAAATAAGCTTAATTATGGAGAAATGAAACACGAGTTTATATTACATTAAGCTGAAGAAAAAGAACTGTTAAATTTATTGATTACAAAATAAATTTAACGTTACATTTCAAAATCAAATTAATGAGATCGCACTCACTCACTCACTCAAGAGCTAAATTCTTACGCCTAGGAAAAGCACCTTAACTAAACTCTTAAGTCTAAGAAAACGAAAAGAAATACTGGTCAATGAATGTGGTGTATCACCCAAAGAAGGGTGGGAGCCTGGAGAACTGTAGTCTAGTGGAGTCTGGGTGCTAGCTGACCTGTCACTACTCTCACTGCTGGAGCACAGAACCTCACTCCGTCACGGCAGACACTTGACTGAATAAACTCGTGGGAAAAAGGGAGCGCTAGGGCCGCATTTTTAATGGCTAGAGTGAGCGAAACGCACCCAAAACAAATCGCTCAGCGGAAGCGCTAATGTCTCACACAAAGACGATCACGTATGACAATGAAAAATTTATTTGAAAAGACTCCCGTCCGAATGAGCGGTTAACTGAACGATAAACTGGGATTCCACTTGAGTTCGTGGTTTCCCACAAAAGCCAATGTCGCTAGCCGACTCGTGACAATTAATATCATTCCCTGCTGGTGAGTGTTACTTTGGCACTGAGGTCTGATTATGGTCTTAGTAGCAAGAGATATTTTCTGATAGTTGCGTATTCACCATGTTAGACTCGACTCTCACTGGGTGGCCATATTTGTGTTTACACTGTCGCTGTTACACACTCCACCACTTTGGGATTATCACTGACTCCTATTAGAGGGGTAGTTCAAAATCCCGTCCTTATATCACTTGGTCTCAGACATTGTACACTGTAGTTATTCACTCCACCACTTGGGTATTATCACGGACTTCCATTAGAGGGTTAGTTCACTGTTCTGCCTTTATATCACTTGATTACAAACATTACTATTACTGTCACTCTTGGGTCTGGGCATCGTGGTGGTCAGGTGTGAGGGCAGCTCCGCTACTGATGGGGCTGGGCATCACCGGGGGCCTTTATATCCAGAGGCCAGGGGATCACGTGCAGGGGATTCCATTCTCGTCCGGGGCTGTAGGTAGCGAAAGGTCCCATGCTCTCAGGGTTGGGGACAGGAGGGCCGAATAACTGCCTGAACCTGTCGTTCAGGCTGCTGACAGAGGACGAAGATTTCCGACGTCGAGGTGTGGGGAGTTTCCACCCGGGAGTCCTGGGGGCGGTCTGGGGTTCCCGAGGGCTTCGGTCCCCAGGGCTTGGTGGTGCCAACAGGAAGGGGCTGCGACACCAGTCTGCATCAGGTCCGTCAGGTGGGTCTCCTCCAGATCCGGTTGTAAGGAGCAGAGGCCGGGGGAGACTAAGGGGCCTCTCCAGTACTCCTATAGGGCCGAGACTCCCTCTGGGTCATGGGTCGGGGAACAGGTGTCAGCTTCAGACGGAGGAGTCGCTACAGGCTGTCTCCTACTGTAGGGCCCGGCTACTGGTCATGGCTTCCTGAGGGCATGGCTACAAGCCATAGCCAAGGCCCGGCTACTGGCCGTGGCTTCCTGGGGGCACGGCTACAAGCCATAGCCAAGGCCTGGCTACTGGCCGTGGCCTGGGGGAGTGAGCAGCTGCCAGCAGACCCAAAGGCACCTTCGGAGCGGCTACGGGCTGTCTCCTTTAGGCCATCTCCTTCAGGAGGGTTGAGTGGCTGCAGGCCGTCTCAGGGAGGACACCTTCAGAGTGGCTACAGGCCGTCTCCTGACAAAGGCGGGAGCGGCTACAGGCCGTCTCTTTCTTACCCTCAGAGTGGCTACAGGCCGTCTCCTTCAGGAGGGGTGAGCGGCTACAGGCCATCTCAGTGAAGGCACCTTTGGGGTGGCTACAGGCCATCTCAGTGAAAGTACCTTCGGAGTGGCTACAGGCCGTCTCCTGACGAAGGCGAGAGTGACTACAGGCTGTCTCCTTCAGGAGGGGTAAGCAGCTACAAGCCATCTCAGGGAGGACACCTTCAGAGCAGCTACAGGCCGTCTCGGGGGAGGACACCTTCGGAGCGACTACAGGCCGTTTCCTGACGAAGACGGGAGCAGCTACAGGCCATCTCCTTATTACCCTCAGAGCAGCTACAGGCCATCTCCTTATTACCCTCAGAGCAGCTACAGGCCATCTCCTTATTACCCTCAGAGCAGCTACAGGCCGTCTCCAGGAGGGGTGAGTGGCTACAGGCCATCTCAGGGAAGGCACCTTCGGAGCAGCTATAGGCCGTCTCCTGATGAAGGCGGGAGCAGCTACAGGCCATCTCCTTCAGGAGGGTTGAGAGGCTACAGGCTGTCTCAAGAGGGGCACCTGGGGGGGCGCGGTAGCACAGTGGTAGCGCGCCGGACTCGTAATCGGGGGATTGTGAGTTCGAGCCTCGCCCGGGCTGCCGTGCCGGGAGTGGTAGCTCGCTCCTGTAACCCTAGCGGGGCTATATAGTCCAGTACAGGGCTTAGCTCGGGGGAACTCCATTTCTCCCATTTTTCAAGAGGGGCACCTTCGTAGTGGCTACAGGCTGTCTCCAAACGAAGGCGGGAGCGGCTACAGGCCGTCTCCCTATTACCCTCAGAGCAGCTACAGGCTGTCTCCTTAGCGAGGGGCAAGTGGCTACAGGCCGTCTGCTTAGCGAGGGGCGAGTGGCTACAGGCCGTCTCAGGGGTGCTGGCAAGAGCTGGATAGACAGCTCCACCCAAAGCTGGTTGGGGAAGGCTCGCCTGGAAGGTAGTCTAGTATTCCTGCTAGGGTGGCGGCGGGCGAATTCCAGGCCATAGGGGCGCGTGGCCCGGACAGACTTATGCCGTTGTCGCTCCGAGTCCTGGCGCGCTGTCGTTGCTCCTCTGTGGGCTCCTTGTGGATGTCTGGGTGCTTTTGGGAGCACTATACTGCATTGTAATAATAGTGAAAATTTTGTTTGGTGGGAAAATGGTTGCATTTATATCGGCTTATGCTCTACAGGGAGGCTTGGTTGAGGTGGAGAAGGATAGATTTTGGGATGACCTAATACTTGTAGTAAGTGGTATGGGGGATGAGACTAGTTTTGGAAGGGGACTTAAATGGTCACGTAGGTGAAGCAGCTCAAGGATATGAAGAAGTACATGGGGGATGTACATTTGGTACAAGAAATGGGGAAGGGGAAATGGTACTCGAGTTTGGGCAGGTAATGAACATGATAGTGTGCAACACACATTTTAGGAAAAGAGAATAAGTTGATTACATACGAGTCAAGGGAAAATAGCAGCCAGATAGACTCTTTCCTGGTCAGGAGAGCTGATAAGAAGATAGTAAGGGATGTTAAAGTTATTGGGAGCGAGGAGTGTGTGCAGCAGCACAAGTTATTGATATGTGACATAGTGCTTAAGGTGCAAGTGATGAAAAAGAGGACCTGTGCACCTAGGAGGAAAATATGGAAGCTGAAAAAACAAGCAGTAAGGGATGCCTTCCATAGGGAGATTAGGAGAGTGGTGGCTGAACAGGGAGACATTGACAAAAGTGTTATTGAACAGTACAGTAGTGCACCAACTTTCGCTACAGCAGGATTCGCGGAATCCACTTTCGCGGCATGCACCAAATATTCCCTAACTTCCACTTTCGCTTGAAAAAAATCGATTTTCACGCACAAATTTTGGGTCTGGGACAATATTTTGAACTTTGAATTTCCTGCACCGCCCGCCCGCAACCCACCGCCATCTTGAATGACGTCATGTCAACACTCTGTCCACCCATTCCCGCCATTGTGTACGAGCGTGCTAGCTCCATTGTGTTGGATTCTCACGGTTCAATGGCCTCTACTATACCTGGTAGTGTGGGGATAGTGCCTGGTGGTGTGGGGGGAGAGCCTGGTGGTGTGGGGGGAGGGCCGGGAGGCAGTGGTGGTGATAAAAAGTGGCCGGGACATTCAAAGTCGGTGCTATCCCTACTGACAGTGCCATAGAGGAGCTTAACCTGGATGAAGATTTCGATGGATTTGTTCAAGAGAACCTAGCACAAAGGGAAATTCATCACAGAGTGGAAGTGTTGCATCAAGTTGCATCTGAGGAGGCAGAGAGAGAGAGTGGTAGCGAGGCAGCAAGAGGTGGCGCCAATACGTCTGGCGTGGCTAAATAAGCCCGCCACGCACCTCGGATACTTACCCCCAACATCCATTAAACACCTCAACCTGGT
Source organism: Coenobita brevimanus (assembly GCF_032717465.1). Classification (NCBI taxonomy): domain Eukaryota; kingdom Metazoa; phylum Arthropoda; class Malacostraca; order Decapoda; family Coenobitidae; genus Coenobita; species Coenobita brevimanus. Next base: position 30,352,097 of record NC_137051.1, on the reverse strand, counting down.
CTCTGTGGTATGTTTCTCCTCAAATAATGTGTACTGTACAGTTTTTATTGTTTGTATCTCACAATGCAATGTACAATAGTGATTTGATGTACTGTATTGCAAGTGAAAATGAAAATCTGATGTTACTTTAGGATAACCGGGAACCAATTAGCCTTTTTGCCATAAAGACAATGCCCCAACTTTCGCTAATTCCACTTTCGCGCATTATTTTTGGACCCAATTAGGCGCGAAAATTGGTGCCCCACTGTACAGAGCCCTCAAGAGCAACCTCTTGAAAGTTACTGATTCAGTTTGTGATGGACAAGAGGCCCACCAAGACATAAAATATCTTGTTGGTGGGATGAGGGTGTAGACGCTGCAGTTAAGGAGAAAAGAAGGCTTTTCCAGGAATGGAAGAAGGGTGATAACAGAAGAATACGTTTCCTGCTAAGCACAGGCCTAGAAAAGAGGTTTACAGAGCTAATTTTGAGTCACAGAGACTTTTACTTGATAATCTAGATCATGTGGAAAGGAAGAATATGATATTTAAGGTGGCAAATTAGATGAAGAGGGAGAATAGGAATATCACAGGTGAGCAATGTATGAAGGATGATGATGGAAGGTGAAATACCGAGGGGAACTCCAGAGAGGCACGACAAGAGCCTGAGCAAGACAGGCATATGTCACCAACCACCACGCACCCCTCTTCCCCTCAACGGAATCCATGGGAGGTACGTCACCCTGCTGCATTACCCTCTACCTGGACCAGTGCCCACCAGGATTGGGACTGGATCTGTGTACCAACAGACTTCCCAAGTAGGACCGCGGCAATGTCCACCCTGCTGGTTGGGGAAAGGATGCCCACCATGCTTCTTTCACTTACTGCCCCCTGTAGGACCACGACGACACCCACCGTGCTTGTCGGGGAAAGGATGCCCACCATGCTCCTTTCACCTACAGTCCCAAGCAGGACTGCGACGATGCCCACTGTGCTCATCGGGGAGAAAACGCCCACCATGCTTTCCTCACCTGCAGCCCCCATTGGGAGCAGGACTGTGGCAATGCCCACTGTGCTTACTGGGGAGAGGATGCCCACTGTGCTCCTTTCACCTGCAGTCCCAGGGCATAGCAGAACCGTGGAGGTGCCCACTGTGCCCGTCGGGGAGAGAACGCCCACTGTGCTTCTCTCATCTGCTAACCCCACGGCACCCACCGAGGGTCACGCCCCTTGCTCACCTCACCCCTCTAGAGGCCGAACGGGACACCCCTCCCTCTCTCCCCAGACTCCAAGGGGGAGAGCTGGCTCCCCAGCGAAGTCACTGCCTGAAGGGCTCTGGAGCAGCCCTATAGCGAGCCTGTGGGTACTGTCACTGCAACCAGCATCCCTATGTCATCGGTTGCTGTCAGACTCCCGGAGAAGGAGAAGCTGCAGGCAGCCCCTGTCAGACTTCCGACAAAGGCAAGTCCGCAGCCCCCAGTCACCAAGGGGCGCCCTCAGGACTCTCGGCCAAGACCTTCCCAGACCAGCCAGCAAGCTGTCTTCCACCAAGGGTAGGTGCAAGGCAGCTTGCCTACTTGCTCTATTTGGCCCTAGCCCCGAGGTCCAACACACCTACGGAGGCCCCTCCAGTGAAAAGCCTCCCTCTATGCCACCCAGCAGCCCCCACCTGCCGATTCAGCATACAACAGTGGTCCCACGCCCATTCAGAAAGTGCACGCCTGAAGGGATGCCACCCACTCCTTGGTGCCACCTGCAGTTACCCTATCACCCTTCGTCACAAACTCCACATCCTTGTATCTCCCATAGTGTGTGTAGTCCATCACATTGTATTGTGCCCAGCTACTGTAGTCTTTATGGTAATATACATGTAAGATTGGTTATCCTGTGTTTTTGAGCGCTCTTCCTTTGGTTGCATGCTCTGGACACGGTCTTGGAAAGAACCTAAATCAGACCCTCATACTCAGAGAGCAAGGAGTTGAGCTCTGAATATGTGGCATAACAGAAGGATAGTGGTGAACAGTGGGGATATTAAGGATGCTTGGAGAGAGCATTACAGCCGGTTGTTGAATGAAGAGCTTAAGCGGGACGGAAGGTTTGGAGCTTGCATATCCAGTGTTTGGCCCGTGGCCTTTGATGCTGCCACTGTGAGCGGGGCAATAGACAGGATGCAGGTGGGGAAGGCTGCAGATGTGTCTGGGTTGATTGCTGAAATGGTGAAAGCCTCAGGAGATACAGGAGTGAGGTTAGTTAATGACCTAATAAATACGATTATATTTATGAGTGTGTTGTCCCAGATGATTGGCTGACGAGTTTAATTGTAAATATGTACAAGGGGAAGGGCGATGCCCTAGAAAAAGGAAATTATAGAGGCATAAAACTTTTAGGCGAGAGAGTGAAGGTAATGGGGAGAGTACTATAAAGTATGATTGGAGAAAGAGTGAAAATTGATGAGCTGCAGTTTGGATTTATGCCAGGCAAGGGGACTACTGATGCCATATATTCATTGTTCGACAGCTTCAGGAAAAATAAAGAAGGAAAGAAAATAGAACTGTACTTTGTTTTTGTTGATCTGGAGGCCTTTGCCGGAGTCCCTAGAGAAGTGGTGAAGTGCGCAATGAGAAAGCCTGGGATCGAGGAGTGGCTGGTTAGGGTGGTTATGGGAAAGTACACTACTCTGCAGCAGTGGGAACGCTCTCTAGAATCGGGGTGGGACTTGTATTGACAAGCTCCCAAGCACACCCTCGGACGCCGAGTCCCCTGGATCGGCCTACTATTTAATAGAGGACTCAGGAGTAGCCTCAAGGGTTGCTATCCCCCTGTGGCACGAGGGCACGCTCCATTAGAACTGTGGCCAAAGCTGAGAGAGTTCGTTTGACCTCTTCCTCCCCCCCGCCCCTGGGACAACACCTTCCCCGCCGGAAGGAGGGCACACTCCGTCGGAGCTGTGGCAAAAGCCGTGAGAGTTCTTCCAATCTTTTCCTCTCCTCAGTGCCAGGACAGGAATCCCAACCCCTACGGAAGGAGGGCACTCTCTGTCGGAGCTGTGGTAAAATCCGGGAGAGTTCTCCCAGCCTCCTTCTCCTACCGTTACAGGGGCGGGAATCCCAGGTCTTACAGGTGGAGTGCAGGCCCTGCCATATCCATGGCTGTGGCAGGGAGGGCCCAACAGACACTATCTCCCAGCCACCCGGGTCGGCTGTGTCCCGAGGAGTCATTTCTGACTCCTCCCGCTCTCCAGCCTGCCCTTGCCACAGCATCAATGATGCCACCATGCAGCTTGAGGACACCCTGACCACCAATGAAGCAGCTGAGGCCATGGCCCTCCTCATCCATATGCAGCTATTGATGACCTCCAACACCATCAACTGCCTACAGTTACACAAACAGCTGTGGCACAAGCGCAAACCATGACCCTGTTGTATGAGGGAATGGATTGTGGAACACCCCCTACATGGTCACTATGAAACCCTGCTTGTATCCCTCATCAACCAGGACCAAACCACCCACAGAAATTACATGAGGATGGATGAGGCGCTGTTCAAGGAGATCCTGGAGCGCCTCACACCCAGGATTGAGAAACAGGATACTTTTATGAGGAAGGCCATGGAGCGTGGGTTACGGCCATGACCAATTGGTACCTGGCCACTGGGGAGAGCTGTCAGAGCATGGTATTAAACTTTAGGGTGGCTCCAAATACCATGTCTGTTGTTATTGTAGAGACATGCAAAGCCATCATTAAGGAGTACATGGAGGAGATCGTGTGCCCAGCGACCTCCAAGGGCTGAAAGAAAGTTGCTGAGGGCTTCGCCACCAAGTGGAACTTTCACCACACAGTGGGTGCCATCAAAGGCAAACACATTGGCGTCCAAGCCCCTCCAGGGTCGGGGTCCAATTACTACAACTACAATGGATTCCACTCCATTTTCCTCCTGGGACTCGTTGATGCTGGCCACAAGTTTATGTACGTTGACGTTGGTGCCAATAGGTCTTCGTCAGACATGGGCATCATCAGTGTCATGGACCTCTGGCGTGCCCTTGAGGACAACGCTGACAGCCTGCCACCACGAGAGCCACTACCTGGGGACGACGAGCTAATGCTGTACTTCATCATCGAGGATGAGGCCTTCCCCATGAGGGAGTGGCTGCAGAAGCCATTCCCACAACATGGACTGTCAAGGCAGGAGCACAACTACAACTACCGTCTTTCAAGGGCCAGGGGGGTTGTAGAGAACGCCTTTGGTATCTTGGCCAGTAGGTATGTACAGGTATGCACTGCAGTAGCAACCTCACATCATGCAATATGTAAGAACATGTGTGCCCCATTGCATGATCATCAGTGCTCATTCACCCAAACCCCTTCCCTCACATTACTCTTCACACAGATTCCGATGTATGCTGACAACCATGTGCTTGGCACCCAAGACAGTGGAGATGGCAGTCATGGCCTGCTGCTGCCTGCACAACCTCCTCTGCATCAAGTACCCTGCCTTCTGTGTCGCCACCACAGACGTACGAGAACCCCAACACTCACGAGGTGATGAAGGGCATATGGAGGTCATCTGGCACTCCCACAGGCCTCCAACCACGTAGGAGGCAGACAGGATCCAGACCAGCCAAGAAAGTACCAGCTCCTGCCATGGCAGAAGGAGATGCTGTGGCTGGTAAGCATCTTCTATACAAATCTTCTATACAAAGTATGTTGTATTTATTTTCTATTGATATTGAAACCACCATTGTAATGTTTCCATATATACCCATGTCTGATGTCTTTTATTTGTATGTACTACCTACATGCAGATGAGGAATGATACACACGTGATACATTTGTTGGTTTATTGAATATTTTGGCCATTATTTCAGCTATCCCTGATGATGGCATCTATGGCAGTGAAGGATATGACATGTGGGGCCTCGAGTAGCGTCAAGCCCATCCCCCGCAATGGCAATCCAAGGGCCGGCACTCGGGTGGCCTCCGGACGGCCATAGGTGGGTGGGTCCTTCATGAGTTGCCTGCCCTGTGCACGGCCATAGTTGGAAGGCGTGCTTGCCCAGTGGCTGTGTGTCGTCCTTGCTGGTGGCCACCTTGGTTGTGGTGGGAGTGGGTGCAGTTGATGCACATGCTTCGGCAATGGCCCTGACCACTGATGTCCACGGGGGGGTCTGTAGTGGTCGTGCTGGTCAGGGTGACGGGGAGGGGGGCGGCGCAGGGGCAGGCAACGGGTGGGTCATGTAGTGTTTGGCCAGTGCGTTTGCATCCATGATACAGTACATTGCTTGAACGTCCGCTTGTCCATTTCCTCCACCATGGTTGACAGGAATGATTGGAGCTGCTTAACAGTGCGTGGTTTCTTCATGGCTGAAACAGGGACATGAACCGACTGTTCATTTCTAAACATTCATGCTGTGTCACGTTGATCTGTAGTGAAAGAGGGTACAGTAGAGACATTGCTAGTTAGCATAATTACATTTTACAGAATGAACTGATTCACAACATACACGTCAACAACTCATTGCACACATACATAACTATTAAAACCAGTGCTGGGCAGGTGCGCAAACACTTGCGCAAAGCGCAGTTGCGCACCCTTACGCTCCGGTGATATCATTTGCGCATTGCGCACCGCATGAGACCATGCGCAATTTTGCTCTTGCGCACATGAAAAGGCAGGTGTGCAAGCACAAACTTAGTTGCGCTTGCACAACTAAATTTGCTCTTGCGCACATGAAAAGGCAGGTGTGCAAGCACAAACTTAGTTGCGCTTGCACAACTAAATTTGCTCTTGCGCACCTGCCTTGCGCACCTGCCCTGTGGATTGCGTACTGCGCAATCCAAGGGACACGTGGTCTTCCAGGGGACACGTGGTGGGAGCTTCCTGCATGGCTGGACAAGGGATGGGGGAGGCTGGGTCACGAGGGTGGGTTGGTGCTTGATGGGGGGAGGCGGGAGGGAAGGAGATAGTAGCATTTCTTAATATGCTTCAACAGATAATGTATTTTTAATATTTTTAAATTATTATTATTAGTCAATAATAATAAATGTACATTATTTATTAAGATTAGCATATGCAATTCCTTACAAAAACCATTAAAACATATTATTTAAATATCCACAGCCTAATGATTTATTAGGCTGTGGATATTTGATTTAAATACTCTGTTTTCATGATTTTTTATTTTTCGTAACGAATTACATATGCTACTGTATATCTATATTGAATTATTAAATAAATTGTCTTGACAAGACAAGAGAGAGAGAGAGATAAAGAGCATAATTCTGAGAGAGAGAGAGAGAGAGAGAGAGAGAGAGAGAGAGAGAATAAATACGTTTCATGATTTTTTATTTTTTGTAACGAATTACATATGCTATCGTATATCTACTCGTATATTGAATTATTAAATAAATTGTCTTGACAAGACAAGAGAGAGAGATAAAGAGCATTATTCTGAGAGAGAGAGAGAGAGAGAGAGAGAGAGAGAATAAATACGCGGGAATGGCAAAGGAGCGTCCCTTTGAGTAAGGAGATAAGGCATAAACTTCGTCCCTCTTCTCTCTCTTATTCTCCATTCCTTCCCTCCTCTCTCTCTTATTCTCCATTCCCTCCCTCCTCTGTCGGAGAGAGAGAGAGAGAGAGTTGATGATACAGTAATCACGTGATCTTTGCCAATGCCTTGGTAAATATAGGCTGTTTTTCCCGGACAATGACCTACTGTACCTCTGTCACCGCGGGTGGTGGGCATGTTGCTACTTTAGTAAGTTATTTAATTATACCAATATATATTTTACAGTAATTCCCACAAATATATGCAAATGATTTGCGCTGGTGCATTGCGACATTGCACAAGCTAAATATTAGATTGCGCACTTGCGCAAATTACAAATAATAGAAAATAATAATAAAAAATAAAAGTAAGTAAGCAGGTATGCTGTTTTATTTAAATCTCAATATTTTTCGGTAATTCCCAAAAATATATGCAAATCGTTTGCACTTGCGCTTTGCGACATTGCGCAAGCTAAATATTTGTCAGATTGCGCATTTGTACTTGCGCAAGGTAGTGAACTGTGGATTGCGCTTTGCGCTTGCGCAAGGTCCTTCTTCATTTGTGCTGCCCACCACTGATTAAAACATCTAATATGACAGCTATATACTGTACAATATAACTACACAGTCAATATAATGAAATTTTACAAGGAATACTACATCACATTATGAACCCCTAGGGTGTGATAGTTAGGCTGCGTTAAGTTGGGTTAGGTGGAAACATAGAAGGCGACCCTAGAGCTTAGATTTATTTTATAATACTGGACTATAATGTATACTAATTCCAGACCTTTTCAAGCAGATAGATGTCGGAGACCTGCCTGCGATGTTTTGGGTCAGGGCCAATTGATGACTGGGTAGGAGGGGCCGCATGGGTGCGGATGGCATCCGCATCCAGGTTGTCTACTAATGCTTCCTCCTCCTCTGGGGTGGATGCTGGGCCCTCTGGCTGGGTCACCTGTAGCTCTTGCTGTTGCGAGTATTTCTAGGAGGGGGAGATAAATTACTTACTTTCTATTACCGATATAATAATATTAAAGTTGCTAGCCTAACATTTAAAGTTTTTAGCAAATATATATTTTCATTTTAAATATATAATAAATGATTGAATATAGAAATAAAATTTATATACGAATACTGTGCTTCTTAAAATGCCGGAAATAGTTACTGAGGGCAGCACAAAGCCCTCGGGAGGAGCCTATGGAGGGGCAGACTGAGTGCGACCCGACCTCGGTCGACAGGGACATGAGTCTGCCAGGGCCATGCACCTCTATGACCTGGAGCTTGCCCGCAGCCACATAGCAGGAAACGGGGACTACCTTGTAGGCAAGCTGACCCTCTACAGGATCGGGGTGGAGCTACTTCCTTAGCTCCAAGCAGCACCCCAGTGACAGCCAGCAGCTGTGCCCTTTGTTAGACGGCCAGTAGCCGCTCAGGCCTTCAGGAGATGGCTGGTAGCTGCTTGGAAGGTCCTCAGGAGACGGCCGGTAGCCACTCTGCCCTTCAGGAGACGGCCAGTAGCCGCTCCCCATTAAGAGCCACGGCCTGTAGCCGGGCTCATGCGACAGCCACTAGCCGCACCCTTCAAAGGCCACGGCCTGTAGCCAGGCCTCATGGCAAGAGACGGCCAATAGCTTCTCCCCCGTCAGGTGCTGCTATACCCCCCTACAGGAACCAGCGACGGCCAGTAGCTGTGCTGAGGAGAGAAGGGTACTTCCCCTCTCCTGTAGTTGCCTCAGAGGACAGGACACAGACGATGGTCAGTAGCCACACACGTCAGCAGGACACGGCCTGCAGCCGCTCCTCATCATCACATTGTCCTCTACACGGGGCTCAGGCGACGGCCAGCAGCTGCGCCTACAGGCAAATAACAGCCGTTAGCCGCACTTTGCCTGCATCTCCATCAGGGAGTCGGGCCCAGGCAATGGCTGGTAGCCGCACCTACGACGAAGGGAGAGTCGGTAGCCGCCCTCTTTTTGTTGCCCACAGGAACCAAGTGGCGGCCAGCAGCTGTGCCGGGGAGGAGCACCAAAGCCCCTTGCCCCTTGTAACTCCACTATGAGAGGATGTTCTGCCATCAGACCTTCCGACCGGCGGGGGCGCAGACAACCCTACTGTCCACTGCCAGCAGGGCAACCTTCAGGAGGAAGGCCTCAGTCTCAAGGATCCTTGGAGAGGCCCTGTACTATCTCCAGGGCTATTCTCTGCACAGCCGGCTCTAGAGGAACCTTACCTGACGGACTCCGACGGAGGCTGGCGTCGCAGCCCACTCCTGACTACGTCCCCAACAGCAGGAGACTGCAGCAGATGGGCCCTTGAGGCTGCCCCCAGGATCCCCAGGCGAGACCTCTCCCCACCCCGACGCAGACGACACTCGTCCTCCATCAGGTGCCTGAGTGAGTGCTTCCGGAAACTCTATGGCCCCAGTCCCGAGGGCCGGACCCCAGTTTCCAGCCCCGACAGTGTGGGGCCCTTCGCCGCACGCAGCCCTGGACAAGAGAGGACGCCCCTACAAGTGATCCCGTGGCCGCAGGATACGGAGGCCCCTACCAAAGCTCAGCCCCCTTCAGGAGCGGGGCTGTGAGCTGTCCCGCTGCCCTCCACCAACGCCACCACCCTACCCAGCCCCGACACTGGGTGACGGTGGAAGTGCAGTGACAGTGAAACAGTGACCTAGACATCGGGCAGTGTGTTAGAATACTGGAGGGAAACTAGGCCCAAGTTCTATCAGTGTTACAGTACCGGAAGTATAGACAAACAGTGAAACAGTGACCTAAAACATCGAGCCGTGTGTTAGAATACCAGAAGGAGACTAAGCCCAAATTCTATCAGTGTCATAAGACCGGGAGTGTAAAGCAATAGTGAAACAGTGACAGGACAATGATTATAGTGACTTGAATGGATGTATAACTCGGCTCTAGTAATATAATACTCACGCAACATAAGACCTATAGCCACGCTACCTATTCAAACCCCAGTGTGAATTTCCCTCAAAGTTACAGTGACTGATTCCCCTGCCCAACACCTTAAGTGTTGTTCATTGTACCATACACTTTTATCCTGAACTATTGTCTCAACAGTATCCTGCGAGATACTGCCACTCCTGATCTTAGAACATGTTGTATGATTGCCTATATTCCTGTTTGTGACCTCTACCTGTTCAACATTAGAATTTACCAATATACGTGTAAGGTTGTTGCCCTGAGTTTTTGTGTCCTGTGTCTCTCTTAGTTTACTAAGCTCCGGTCTAGAAAGGGAACCCAGCTGCAGTATAGACGTTCAAGGGACGGGAAGCTGAACCTTAAACACCTAGCATAACACTTCTCATTCATAAACTAATCTTATAATCACACTGACAATACATGAAATGCAGATGTAAAAAACAAATTAAAGTTTGAGAACTAGAATGAAAAGTAAGAAAATGACTGAAAAAATAATTACGGACAAATTCTGAAATAAGTATACTTAAATCATTAAAAGATAAACCCATTTTACTATAGTCCGTTTATTCTGACCTGATGGTATTTTCAAACCTTTGGTACTGTAGCTGATTCTTCATATTTTTGTGGGTAAACGTCTTGATAAATAGCAATATATTTCGCTACAAAATCGCCGTCATAGCTGAGTATGAAGATAAGAACATGACAATTTAGCATAAGCTGGAAAAAAAACGAGTATAATAATTTATAATGATGCAACATACCTTTGAATCCCGTCCCTCACGATGCGGGGCCTGAGGAAAGTGAAGGCGCTCTGTATCCACTCCCTCTCTGAAAGGACGGGAGCTCCAGCCCCAGACCGCCCATCGCACTGCCTGGCGTAACAGCTCCTCATGCTGTCGAACCAGGTGTCCAGTTGGAAAACTGTAAAGACAAGAAAATATATGTTAGGTACACTTTCAAATGGCATACAAAATGATAGATAGACAAGCATTTCATGGGGTATGTTGTGAGGTGTAGCCTATGCCTAGGCGATTGTTGAAGGCATATGCAGAACTGCAGGAACACGTTACACACTCACCAAGATAAGAATGTCACACTCATATTAAGTAGAATGTTTACAAATATGTTACATGACAGGTACTGAAATATGTCGCACACAACTAACCTGTTATTCCAAGCTGCTTCGCCTCGTCGTGGGACAGCTTGTCCTTTCGGGTGTTGTCCCTGTGCACCTGAAGTTTCTTGTTATATAGCAGCTCATGGTCCTGGTACAACTCTGCGAGCTCACGTTCCGTCTCCTCATTGGAGACGAATCTTCTCTCGACTTGCGACCCTTCGCCAGGGTTCTGCTGCCACCCTCGTCACCACCAGCAAATCAGAAGTCACCCTCCATGACGACGGCCTTCCTTCTTCGTTGCCTTCCTTGTCATCGTCACTTTGGAGCTCAAGGGCTAGTTGGACTGAAGATGGGAGTGCATGGGTAGGTGGTTGGGGGGGGGTGGCGACGTCAGGCTCCTCCTCATGAGCCTCATCACGGGCCTTGTTGGTAGCAAACAGGTCAGCATCAGGGTCTGGCGAGGGCGTCCGATTTTTCTTGGGGCCTGGGCTCTTGCCCCTCAGTGCCTTCCGAGCCTTGCCCTTTCCTACCATGGTGCAAAATGAAGACGCCGACAGGAATGCTGATGGAGATTGGTGGTGTGCGGTTCGCTGCTGTGGTGTGAGTGATGAGAGATGGCATGGGGAGTGATGCAGGGCTATATGGTCGGTGCTTGTGGGCCACATTGCCATGTCGTCTGCGATGCTTCCACCTTTCGTCAGTGTGTGTGGGCTTGGCAGGAGAAATGCACGCACAGTTCAAGAATGTTCCAGTGCCGTTCAGGCCCTACATATGCCATGCAGGTGTGGTATGTACAGCTCCAGACAGAAATTCGTGATACAGGGTAATCTGCCACCAGAGGTCAGGTTAATCGCACACGTCTACCCTCCCCCCCAACTCCCCCTCCTTACCTCCACCAAACACTGATTAGTTGGGCAGATGGATCTGAGATATGAAGCTTCGCTCACTCTCGCGTCTTACCGCATGCAATGTTACTTTCATTTATCCTACTATTAGGTGTATTATCAAGTGCATATATCCATCTTCAGTTCCATGAGAAATGATTATATCGAAGTTTTAGCAGATTTCAATATAATGACCTTAATGTATAGAGTCTGGTATCCAAATACTTATCCAACGTGTTCTAAGCGATAAACTAAAATCCAAGTAACAATTGAAAGTTATATGGCCAGGTAAGTCCCTCTCTTGCTTTGTCATCTGGACAGCCACATATACACCCACCTACATATCCACCTACCCACTCAACCCATCCAACACAACCCACCGACCTCACCCCTGCCACCCACCCAGCCCACCGATCCCTATTATCCACCCTGCTAACCCACGAATGCCTCACACGAAGTTCACCCAACAAAGCCACTCAACTCATTTACTCATTCACTTCTCCACCCTGTACCCATCCAGCCACCCAACCCAACCACCCACTTAGGGCATCCCGACCACACAATCGTCTCAGCCACCCTGGCGACCAACGGTGTCCACTCACCCTGGAGACTCACTTTAAGCCACAAATGCCATCAACCTGTCTTGCCCACTGACCTCTACCACCCACCCTCACCACTCACAAATTCCACCCACCCATCCCACTCACGAATTCCACCCACCCTGATCACCCAACAATGCCATCCATCTCGTCCATCCACACAACCCTCCCACCTCTCCCTGAACACTCCCCACCCACCTCACCCTGCCCATCCTGTCCACCCACTCCTCCCACCGACCCACCCGCCCATCCACCCTTCTTACCCAACCCCATTCACTCTGCCACTCCATTCACTCATTTGAACCCTTAATGTATAGAGTCTGGTATCCAAATACTTATCCAACGTGTTCTAAGCGATAAACTAAAATCCAAGTAACAATTGAAAGTTATACGGCCAGGTAAGTCCCTCTCTTGCTTTGTCATCTGGACAGCCACATATACACCCACCTACATATCCACCTACCCACTCAACCCATCCAACACAACCCACCGACCTCACCCCTGCCACCCACCCAGCCCACCGATCCCTATTATCCACCCTGCTAACCCACGAATGCCTCACACGAAGTTCACCCAACAAAGCCACTCAACTCATTTACTCATTCACTTCTCCACCCTGTACCCATCCAGCCACCCAACCCAACCACCCACTTAGGGCATCCCGACCACACAATCGTCTCAGCCACCCTGGCGACCAACGGTGTCCACTCACCCTGGAGACTCACTTTAAGCCACAAATGCCATCAACCTGTCTTGCCCACTGACCTCTACCACCCACCCTCACCACTCACAAATTCCACCCACCCTCACCACTCACAAATTCCACCCACCCTTCCCACTCACGAATTCCACCCACCCTGATCACCCAACAATGCCATCCATCTCATCCATCCACACAACCCTCCCACCTCTCCCTGAACACTCCCCACCCACCTCACCCTGCCCATCCTGTCCACCCACTCCTCCCACCGACCCACCCACCCATCCACCCTTCTTACCCAACCCCATTCACTCTGCCACTCCATTCACTCATTTGAACCCGACTTATCCATCACGCTCATCTTACCCAAACCTAACTTACCGACCCCTCCCCGACCACCCACATATCCAGCACCTACCCACCCAGCCCACCAAACGCATCCACTCACTAACCCATTTACCTCTACATCCCACCCAAAACCACTCCACACACCACACCCAACAACTGCCCCCCCCCTCTCTCTCCACCATTACCACTGTCCACCCACTCTGGCGATGCACCGAAACACCACACCCACCAACTCAACATCATCAAATGCACCCACCCAACCAACTGACTCACACACACACACACACACACACACACATACACACACACACACACACACACACACACACACACACACACACACACACACACACACACACACACACACACACGCACAGAAACTGACACAGTAAGGGCGCGTCCACACTTGCTCAAGCAAGTGTTGGCAACATGTAAGCAACACAGTAACGACCACGCTGCAAACATGTTGGGAACAGCAGCGTCCAGATCATGTTGGCAACATCATGATGAAATCTCAGCTGCCTGGTACGGATACACTTATCCCATCGCCTCTCCTGCAAGTCTTCGAAGCTGCACTGAAACATGTTTGCATACATCTTTCCAAATACTGCTGCAAACAAGTTTCCGAACATGTTGCCTGCCGTGTTGCCAATATATGTTCGAGAGCACGTGTGGACTCGCCCTAAGAAAGACAAAACACACAGAAACACACACACACACACACACACACACACACACACTCTGGGAGTCAGGGAGAGCAGACGTGCGACGTCGGCGCTCCGTACCGAGCCAGCACGGCCAGTGGCATTACCTAAATTAGTATCTTTATATGAGTCAAGCTCTGTACCAGGTTAGACTAAATGGTTTTTCATTATTAAAAGAAAAAAAAAAGTTTAAACAAGACTTGTTCAAACAGAAAAGAGAACCGAGAGGCGAAAGAATGCGCTCAGTCAGCTGAGGTTTGTTTAGACTACAGCTGCACGGGGAATGTAAGTACATGTACTCTGTGCTTTTAGTATTGCAAAATGGACACATACTTTAGTAAAGCAAATTTGGAAAAGAAAAGGGATAAAGGTAGAAAGCAAGATGATGATTTCTACCAAGAACAGGTTGAAGTGGAGACTCACAATAGACTGGTTGAACGTGAACACAAACTGGAAATAGCTTTCAAAAATGAAATTGATGAAATAAAGAAGCAGATGCACTTGCAAAAGGAAGTAATAGAAAAACAAGGAAGGGAGGCCAACAAGAATGACACAACCATCAGTGACTTAACAGTGGAATTGAGTACACTTAGGAAGAAAATGAGTGAAATGGCAAGTACAGTAGTCAATCACAAGAGTGTTATGGAAGAGTTCAAAAATGATACAGAGTAAGTAAGCAGTCTGATAGACCAGAGCAGTGATATTGAGGAGAAGATAACACAGATGAATGAAGCTGTGCAAAGCTACAAAAATGATGTGGAAACCACGTATGCTGAAATGATGAAAGTAAAGAAAGACTTAGAAACAAGGGTGGAGGAAAAAAGCATTAAAAAGGAAGTGAAAAGAATAATCCAAAACAATCCAAAGTTAGTCAGAGATTCAGTAGATATAAACAAATCTATAGTAATCACTGGTATAGAAGAGGAAGAAGTAAAAAACAAGATCACAGGAGACAAAAAGGAGATGTCCTCTGCTTTACCCAACACAATAAATTTTAGATCAAACAGTGTTGTTCATGGTTATTAATATATATATATATATATAAATATATATATATATATATATATATATATATATATATATATATATATATATATATATATATATATATAGGATCATGTATTTAATTTCTTCAGGTTACCTGTGATTGTGTGAGCTGGTTACACCCTTGAGACTGCAGCACGGAGGCAGTTTGAGCTTTGTTGTATAATAAATGATAATTTGGTTGTATATATTGTTTTTATTATCTTTGCCTATCATTGCCATGATGAGAACATAATTCTGAAGTTGAGCATAAAGCACTGTTTTCAATAGCCTATGGAGAGATTCATGAGAATCATGATGACTACCAGTACTGTCCTTGTGGTCCTTAATGTGTTATACATGGCGTTCTGCACAGTAATGCTGGACGTAAGGAGGTAATGCATGAAACCTATAGTCCTTCTGTTTTATGAAGGCGAAATGCTGTGGCTGCGATAATCACGTCAAGAATGCGTATCTGCCAACACTTTCATTCTAAATAACTAATATCGTAACCTTCGCCATAAATTTCCAGTTATTCTTTTCCCGATGACAGTTTTTTCCACTTTCATGTAGTAAGACTGTAGGTGATAAGGGAGAAATTCCTATGGCACTAAAAGTTTGTAAGAAGGAATGAGGTTAAAAATATGAGAAAGAATAGATAAACAGTACTACAAAAGGAAAGGAGGGAACGGGTAGCGAGAGAAGGAGAAAGCAGGAGGGAGGATGTGTGAGGTTGCCAGCCTACTTGAGAGAGACTGCAATATATGCGTAAATTTAGACCAAATTTATTTAAAACGTCAAATAGCGGCGCCAATTAAGGTGTAACACCCATTATTAGACAAATGCATATTGAAAGAAAACAGGTAATTAAATAGATTAATGAAAGGAATATTTGTTGACAAATATGGTTATTTAAAGAGAAAGTTAAACTGCCTTATGCCTAAAAAAAATGTAGGGCGTAGGAGAAAGTGATAAAAAAGGGGACTTCAAGCACGAGGGATAATAGGAATACGGAAATAGCTGAAGAAAAAAGTTATGAAAAATTTGGTTCGGGTCCGAAAGACCGTCCAATATCTTTATTTATTGCCTAATATCCAAAGGATAATAATAATGAGTAGAATACCCAAATACGGTGGTGAATAATAGACAGTGTTTTTATTTAGTAGATAAAATGCAATATATGCAGCAGATATTATAATAATTCATTTTTTGTAATTTCTTTTCATCTAATCACACTCACCTGTCTTACCCTCCAGCAGACTCTCGTCTCCGCTACCCAACCATTCGTCTCCCCCTCCCACCAGCCAGACTGTGCTGCTTCTTCACCCTCCCACACTACCCCCTATATAACTCCGCCCACATTTCTCCCCTCCTCACCCTCCCACATCCCCCCTCCCTCCACCTGCAACTGTTACCAGAACCACTGAGACCCAAACCAAGTCGCTGGTGGATGGGGTGTAGCCGTTTCATCTGTCCGGAGCTGTACATCCCACAGCACAAAGAAGCAGATAAGAAAATACAGAAATGGTTCATTACAGAATGTAAAAATTCAAAAGAAAGAAGAGATTTGTTGTGGAATAGATATAGGAGACACAATAGTGAAAGGGCGTATAATAATTGCAAGCAGGCAAGAAACGATTATACAAGAATAAGGAGGGAAGCCCAAAAACAGTTTGAGGAGGATATAATAAATAAAAGTAGTGATCAACCAAAGCTGTTTTACAGCTACATCAGAAGCAAAACCAAAGTAAAAGATATAATACAATCTATTATGGACGAGGGAATCACTTATACACAAGAGAAAGATATTTGTGAAGCACTAAATAAGAATTTCCAATTAGTTTTTACAGAAGAAAAAAATTTTAAGAGGAACTATGTGGAACATGCATGTCCACACATACTACCAGATATACAAATATCAGAAAAAGTAATACAGGAGGAGTTAAGTAAATTAGACTGAGGAAAAGCAAGTGGTCCTGATGAAATTTCATGTTGGGTACTACGAGAATGTGCAAAGGAGTTAAGTAAACCATTATTTTTAGTTTTCAAGAAATCCTTGAGTCAAGGTAAACTACCTGATATTTGGAAGAAAGCAAATATTGTCCCCTTATTCAAGAAAGGAAATAGACAAAATCCACTCAACTACTGACCAGTATCACTGACCAGTGTTGTAAGCAAGGTATTAGAAAAGTTTATAAGAAAAGCTTGGGTAAATCATCTAGAAGAACAAAGTATGATAACAGAAAGACAGTTTGGTTTCAGGAAAGGAAAATCATGTGTTACTAATCTGTTGAGCTACTATGACAGAGTAACAAACACAATTCAGGAAAGAGAAGGATGGGTGGACAGTATCTATTTAAATTTCAAGAAAGCATTTGACACAGTACCACACCAAAGACTTTTATGGAAACTGTACCATCAAGGAGGAATTCGAGGCAAACTGTTTTGTTGGATGCAAGATTTTCTCATAAAAAGAGAAATGAGAACAGTACTAAGAGGAAACTACTCATCATGGAAAGAAGTGACTAGTGGAGTACCACAGGGTTCAGTGCTGGCACCAATCATGTTTTTAGTGTATATAAATGAAATAAACAGTAACACTGGAAATGAGAGCTATCTGAATATGTTTGCAGATGATGCAAAAATACAAAGGAGAATTACTAACACAGACTCTTGTAAAGAGCTACAAGAAGAATTAAATAAACTTCATGAATGGAGTAATACATGGCAAATGGAATTCAATGTGGACAAGTGTCATGTAATCAAGTTTGGTAAAAGTGGAAAAAGACCTGATTGGGATTATAAGTTAGGAAATAAAACCCTACACACATCAGAAAGAGAGAAGGGCCTAGGTGTGATTATCAAAAACAGACTATCTCTGGCTGACCACATCAGCGAGAAGGTACGGAACATGTATACACTGCTTGCAAATATGAGAATAGCATTCACATACATAAATGAAGACATGCTAAGAAGGATAAAAACAACATTCATTAGACCAACCCTGGAATATGCATCAGTAGTCTGGAGTCCTCATCTCAAAAAACACATAGACAAGATTGAAAAAGTTCAAAGGGCCGCTACAAGATGGATACCAAGCTTAAGGGACCTAAGCTACGAAGAAAGACTAAATAAACTGAATCTACCAACACTACAGGAGAGAAGGAAAAGAGGTGACATGATAATGCTATATAACTGCATATCAGGGAAGGAGAAAATAGACATAAATGATTACTTAACATATGGAGAAGCATCAGCAAGAGGACACTGCAAAAAACTGCATAAGAAGAGAGGTGATAAAGACGTAAGGAAATTCAGTTTCCCAAACAGAGCAATTGATCAATGGAATGCACTACCGAATGAAATAGTGTGTGCCAAAACAATTCACAAATTTAAGGATATGTACGATAAATATGGTTTAAGACACGGGACAGTACGAGCTTGACTCATTCCTGTAAAGATACAGTTGGGTAAGAACAATTAGGTAAGAACACACACACACACAGGGAGTAGTTCACAACAACTTCACTCACTAATCATCCTCAGTGGTTGTTTATCCCCGAGGAAGATTGGCCCCACGTTTTACGAAGTACTGTTTGATGGTTAACTGTATAATCATTGGAACAGTATGAACAGCATGTAATATCGTACTGAAACTAGCATAGTTATGACAGTTAATATTTTACTAAAGTATTCGCATATTAAAACTATTGCCAATTGGATGGCATATCATGAAATCCTAATGGAAATAAATGCATAATATAGCTGAATTAAAGGGTCTGTGTCGGAGATACGAGTCAATGTTCTGTGCAAGCTGCTATTAGAACAGTACTAGACACTTCCACACCGCATCCGTCCCCTTCACCGTCCTCAAATCCTCCCTCCCACCTTTCCCACCCTTCTGCATCTGTTTGTGTGTGTGTGTGTGTGTGTGTGTGTGTGTGTGTGTGTGTGTGTGTGTGTGTGTGTGTATGTGTGTGTTTCTGTCTGTCTGTCTGTCTGTCTGCCTGTTTATGGGTGTTTTGTTTTTCACTCTCTCTCTCTCTCTCTCTCTCTCTCTCTCTCTCTCTCTCTCTCTCTCTCTCTCTCTCTCTCTCTCTCTATCTATCTATCTATCTATCTATCTGTGTGTGTGTGTGTGTGTGTGTGTGTGTGTGTGTGTGTGTGTGTGTGTGTGTGTGTTTCTGTCTGTCTGTCTGATAATGCGTGTTTTGTTTCTCTCTCTCTCTCTTTCCCTCTGTGAGTGAGTGTGTGTGTGTGTGTGTGTGTGTGTGTGTGTGTGTGTGTGTGTGTGTGTTTCTGTCTGTTTATGCGTGTTTTGTTTCTCTCTCTCTCTCTCTCTCTCTCTCTCTCTCTCTCTCTCTCTCTCTCTCTCTCTCTCTCTCTCTCTCTGTCTATTTATGCGTGGTGTGTGTGTGTGTGTGTGTGTGTGTGTGTGTGTGTGTGTGTCTGTCTGTCTGTCTGTCTGTCTGTCTGTTTGATTATGAGTGTTTTGTTTTTCTGTGTGTGTGTGTGTGTGTGTGTGTGTGTGTGTGTGTGTGTGTGTGTGTGTGTGTGTGTGTGTGTGTGTGTGTGTGTTTCTGTCTGTCTGTTCGTCTGTTTATGCGTGTTTTGTTTCTTTCTGTGTGTGTGTGTGTGTGTGTGTGTGTGTGTGTGTGTGTGTGTGTGTGTGAGTCAGTTGGTTGTGTGGGTGCAGTTGATCATGTTGAGTTGGTGGGTGTGGTAGTTCGGTGCATCGCCAAGGTGGGTGGACAGTGGTAATGGTGGAGAGGGGGGGGTGGACAGTTGTTGGGTGTGGTGTGTGGAGTGGTTTTGGGTGGATTGTAGAGGTAAATGGGTTAGTGAGTGGATGCGTTTGGTGGGCTGGGTGGGTAGGTGCTGGATATGTGTGTTGTCGGGGAGGGGTCGGTAAGTTAGGTTTGGATAAGATGAGTTTGATGGATAAGTCGGGTTCAAATGAGTGAATGGAGTGGCAGAGTGAATGGGGTTGGGTCAGAAGGGTGGATGGGCGGGTGGGTCGGTGGGAGGAGTGGGTGGACAGGATGGGCAGGGTGAGGTAGGTGGGGAGTGTTCAGGGAGAGGTGGGAGGGTTGTGTGGATGGATGAGATGGATGGCATTGTTGGGTGACCAGGGTGGGTGGAATTTGTGAGCGGTGACGGTGGGTGGTAGAGGTCAGTGGGCAAGATTGATTGTCGAGATGTGTGGGCAAAGTGAGTCGCCAGGGTGAGTGGGCACCGCTGGTCGCCAGGGTGGCTGAGACGATTGTGTGGTCGGGATGACCTAAGTGGGTGGTTGGGTTGGGTGGCTGGATGGGTACAGGGTGGAGAAGTGAATGAGTAAATGAGTTGGGTGGCTTTGTTGGGTGAACTTCGTGTGTGGCATTCGTGGGTTAGCAGGGTGGATAGCAGGGATCGGTGGGCTGGGTGGGTGGCAGGGGTGAGGTCGGTGGGTTGTGTTGGATAGGTTGAATGGGTAGGTGGATAAGTAGGTGGGTGTATATGTGGCTGTCCAGATGACAAGGCAAGAGAGGGACTTATCTGGCCATATAACTTTCAATTGTTACTTGGATTTTAGTCTATCGCTTAGAACACGTTGGATAAGTATTTGGAAACCAGACTCTATACATTAGGATCATTGTATTGAAATCTGCTCAAACTTCGATATAATCACTTCTCATGGAACTGAAGATGGATTTGTGCACTTGATAATACATCTAGTAGTAAGATAAATGAAAATAATATTACTTGCGGCAAGACGTGAGAGTGAGCGAAGCTTCATATCTCCGATCCATCCGCCCAACAAATCAGTGTTTGGTTGGGGTAAGGAGGGGGAGTTGGGGGGGGAGCGGGTAGACGTGTGCGATTAACCTGACCTCTGGTGGCAGATTACCCTGTATCACGAATTTCTGTCCGGAGCTGTACATGATACATGTGGGGTTCTGCGAAAGGTGCTGTAATCTATCTATCTATCTATTGCCAGACGCCATAATCCCGTAAGGGGTGGCCATTTGACTTGAGATATTTGTTTTGCGGGGAGGGGCACTAACCCTCCACCAACCCACTTGTTGACACGTAGGGAGCTCATATGGTTTGGTTATATGGTTACCATCCAGCGTTGTAAATGGTTTCTTGGCCTACAGGAAACCATTTGGCTTGTCACTCAATGTAAAGCCACCAGTAAAGGAAAGAAATGCAATAATAAGTGACAGGAAAGATGGGAGAAATAGGAAGAGAGGAGGGCAGGCACAGAAAAAGAATGATAGAGGCTAAGAAAGAAGTACTGTAGGCAGCACTACTGTACATCAAGTGAGGCGACATATAACAATAACTTGCTATACTTCAAAAAAAAAAAAAAAAAAAATCCAATACAAGTGTTGTAATATGCACGAAATACGGATGCATTACGTGTGGGATTCTTCCTTTATGTTCGAGGTGTGTTCAAGGTACGTGCAAATAGCCTACGTACAACAGTCGTCCACTATGTGTGTGGATGGTTTTTCCCCCGATTTCTGCCGTATTGCACACGTAATGTCCACGTACCCTGCATGTATTTGACAAACCTCGTATGTATAGTATACGTATGCTGCACGCATAAGATTTTTCATGAGGCATGTATTTACCAAACCTCGTATGTATAGTATACGTATGCTACACGCATAAGATTTTTCATGAAGCATGTATTTGCCAAACCTCTTATGTATAGTATATGTATGCTGCACGCATAAGATTTTTCATGAGGCTTCGCCAAAAAAATAAGATACAATTTTTTTGGTGGTCTTGCCGTACTCTGCCGTACTCCCAGGAAGACGCCTGAAGTTCCAGGAATTGTTTGAATAATTTCGCACATATTGCAGTTCTTCGTGGGAATTCGGGAACGAATTCAGCTAAGTGTGAGGGGAGATTTAACAAGGAAAACTCGACTCCATTCTTGCCCTCCCAGACAGGAAAGATCACCACATCTGCTGCCGTTCTACCGATACACTCCGCACAAACCACTGACTATACAACTGATGCCTCCAGCACAGATGAGACGGAAGAGTCTGATGAAGAGGAAGTCAGTGCCAGTGAAATGGGAGAAGTAACTATCTACAGCCTCGAATCCCTGCATGAGAACGAAACAAAACTAGATAGGGAACAACTAGCAGCCCTAACATTTGCATCACACATGGAAATCGAGTACAGCAATGACAGACTCGCAGAAAGCTATGTGTACAACCTGTTTGCCCCCTGTTAGATGTGTAAGAATGTATATATATATTTTGTGTATATACATGTATACTGTATATAATGCGTGCGTGTCGCCCGGCGAGGTGTGTATGTCGATGCCATGTTCACTAGCATCCACGCACATGCACTCGCTATCATGTTGTTGCCTGTCGTTGTGTACAAATTATAAAATCATATTTAATTCTATTTGCTCTCTCGACGCGGGTGTGACTAAAATTGTTTGTAATGTCAGTGACTTCTGGCGGAGCTTAAACTGGCGACATAAGATGTGTATTCACCAGCGATATTTTTAATGTTTGGAGTATGGGGGAGATTAATTTGCTTAACCCCATTCTGTATATTTCTCATCTGCCTCTAGCTGCTTGTTGATGTGTGCATACGGCCGGAGGGTATGTAAAGGGGAGAATTTTGAATGGAGAGGAGAGTTTTTGTGGGACTGGCGTCGAGAAGCGGAGTGTTTGGACTGGAGATCAGAGAGGGAGGAGAAGCAGTATTTTGTGTGTTGTATATACTGTACTGTATTTCTGAAAATCTTTTCACTTTGTATCAGCATCCAATCGCAAGTAATATTGTTATTGTTATTATTATTAATGGCAATATTACAGAATGCAGTTTAGGTATCTCTTTTTGAATGATACTATTTCTTTTGTTTTGCAAGTCTGCTCCCAGATTTTAGTGTAATTATTCAGGTTATTATCAGGTGGCTTATTGTTTTATCTCATATTCTTGTGTTTCATTATCTCATTGTAAATATTGTAAATATTATTAGCTTGTATTATATTAGGTATTTTGCACTGTTTATTTTTCCCTTGTTAACGTCAGCTACTTTTATTTACTTTCGGACCTGTGTTGCGAGATTGGAGTTGTTGTTTTTTTTTATCATTTAATTATTTGATCATTTCCCTTTTCACTTTGATTTTTGTTTTCTCTCCATTTTCTTACGCGGTCAATTTAGTTGCCTACTCCAGTCTCGTGACACCCCTCAAAAAAAAAAAAAAAAAAAAAAGTTGATATCGACACGTGCCAATTCCAGGTTGCAAAAGCTGGCTTTTAAAACAGCTGCCACAATGTATTCCCTTGCACTGACAGACCTAGGAAAAAAAAAAAAAAAAAAAACACCAGTATTGACACCAAATAAGTGGACATGATTCGGGCAATCAACATTTCGTCCTTCACGGGCCGACTAACAGACGAACTCTAGCAACGTTCTACCGGACTTCAGCATCTGATGTCTTTTTCATCAACAGTCATGGAGTTAGGGACAGTGACAGCATGAAAATTTATGGCTACACTGTTCATAATCGTAATGCCAGTGGTGAGAAAGGAGACGGCTCTGCTACAGCCATCAGACATGGACTGACGTACAGACTAGTGGATGACTGTATTACAGACATGCTTTCCATCACCCTACAAACGACGACAGTGCCACTCAAATTAGCCACGACCATTCCTTTTCCGACTTTCAGAAGCTTCTCTATGACCAAGGACCAAGACCCTGTATACATACTGGGCGACCTAAACGCCAAACATCCAACCCTGGGAGACAACAATGACAATACATTAGGACGAAACTTAATGGCATTCTTTAACGCAGGTACAGCACTGCACACTGGCCTCAACTTCCCGACTTTTATATGCCATAATTGCGCCACATCACCAGACATCATCATCACCAGCGATTGCGCTCATCATCACACCTTCTTCCAACCCAGACCTCTAACTCCATCCGATCACATACCCATCAAATTCATCGTCTCCACCTCACCAATACGTACCTCTGCCATGCCCAGAATCAACTACAGACAAGTTAACTGGGACTTCTTCAGGAGAACCTCTGACGCTTCTCTCTCTGACACCCCCTCCCTTGACAATCAGACCCTAGAACACTTCGACACGGCGCTTGAATAGTGGCTTATTGCAGTGGATGGCGGCATCAAAACTACCATCCCTACGACATCATTAAAAATCATCAGAGCACAGAGACCTTCCCCAGAATTACACGTATTCCAAACTGGCTATACTAGACTGTACAACCAGGCTGGACGACAGGAACTGACTTACAATCATATCAAGAATATCGACAGCTTCAGGAAGACATACGGACATTGTGCAAACAGTTCTGCAACGACCAGTGGAACCTCAAAATCACCCAGCTGACAGAGAAATCTCACGACCCAACCCAGTTCTGCGAGAAGTACGTCTGCTCAAAGGGACAGGCAAACGACCCACCCCATACCTTATTGACCATCAAGGACGAAAAGTACACGACACCCAAGGACAACTGACTTTTCACCAACCTATGGTGTGACATCTTTCGAATCTCTGACGATGAAAACGACGACTTTGACGAGGGCGAGGAACGTATGGTCCTTCTCTCCCTCTGTGACAATTGATACAGAACCATCCCGTGACACAGCTGACTACACCAGACTAGCAGAAAACCTTCTCACTTGACGAATCACAGTAGACGAACTAAAGGCAGTAGTTACGAAAACGAAGAACACAACCCTAGGACTGACAGGCATTAACCCATTAGCGCCCAGTGTCCTCAATATAGGACGGAACTGGGCATTTTCAAAACTGAATAAAGAAGGGAACCCCGGGGAAGGGACGTCTGAGCTTCGCGACTATAAGCCGACAGGCGGAGGGCGGTACGCCCAGCACCCTTCCAGCAAAATCCCTCGCACAGGAACTCTTGGAGCCAATGGGTTAACAAACAAGTCATCACGGAATGCTCACAGTACATGACTGTACGACTCATCGACACTTTTAACGCTTCCCTATCCGCGGGGTACTTTCATGACAGACTCAAAGAAGCTGTACTAGTTATGATACCAAAGACAGGAAAGACCGACACAGACACCTGAAAACAACAGACCAGCATCGCTGCTCGAAGTATCGGGCAAAATGTTTGAAAGAATTATTAACAGGCGACTCAGACTTTCCCTAGAGATGAACGGACTTCATAACGCGAGACAGTACGGCTTCCGATCACAGAAAGACACAACTAGAGTCATTGCAAGATGACTGCACAGACCCTGTTGAGGCGGGAGCAGTGTTGCCTTGTCCTTAGAGACGTAAGTAAGGCCTTCGACAAGATTTGGCTTGGAGGACTAAAGTACAAACTACTGCAACTCGGACTCCTGACCATCCTTGAGAAACTCTTATGCGACTTTATCACCGATCGCACTGAGAGAATCAGACACAAGGACAAGTTACGCGACATGATACAGCTCGACAGTGGGGTGACACAAGGGAGCGTCCTCTCCCCCACCCTGTACATTCTTTACACTAGAAACAACCCCCCCCCCCTCCTCCACCTCCAGACTGCCTAGACAATGTGCCCCGGTGACGTGACCCAAATTGTGACTTACCGAGGACAATCCAAACTGATAATGGCCAGTAAGGTCGCTAGGGAAATTGCCCGAGTCAGCTAATATGAGAAACAATGGAAAATCAGAACAAATCAACAAAAATTCAAAATCAGCCCAATGGCACAAAAATACTTGGACAACATAATTGTGGACGGTGAGCTGCTAGACACAAACAGTGAGGGAAGCCTGCTAGGCCTCACAATAACACGGGCCGGAATTACTAAGCATTTGACAGAAAGAATCGGCAGGGGAGAGCAGCACTGTCCTCCCTCTATCGTTTTAAAATGCTGAGCACAAAAATCAAGAGTCACCTCGTAAAATCCTACGTTTTCCCATTACTGGAATACCCTCCTGTGTCACTTAACACCATATCGAACACTCATAAATTGAAACTACAGAGGGTACTAAACAAAGCACTGAGGTACACCCGGAAACGTTTCCGCCTGGGCCACCCAGTAGCGAGATGTGGTAGATGTGGCAGTAGCGTGTGTGTCGGTTCGTTTGTCAATCAATTAATCAATCATTTCCTGTGGCACCCCACGGGATGTATAGGGCCTCGATGAACTCTCTCCACCAATATTTATCTCATGCCATCTCCTTCAGGTCCCACCAACACTCTCTCCTGCTTCTCTTTTCATTGTCCTCAACCAGGTTTCCCTCGGCCTACCTCTGCCTCTTCTTCCTCTAGCAGTCCACTCTGGCACATCCTTTATTAAACTACCCCCTTTTCTATATATGTGCCCCAGCCATTTCCAGCAAGACAGTCTCACAAATTCATCAACTGGTTCCACTCTCGTAATATCCTTTACTCTTTCATTTGTAACTATGTCTTGCCACTTTACCCCAGGAATCCTTCTCAGTATTTTATCCTCAAATCCTAATACTTTCTGATCTGTTACATTTGTACTGTACCATGACTCATGCCCATAAATAAAAACTGGTCTAACCATGGACTTGTAAATTTTTACTTTAGTATGTACCGAAAGCATATTACTATTCCAAACAGATTTCAACATTCCAACAGCTCGCCAAGCCTGTCTAATCCTTTCCTCAATTTCATTGTTTAATGATCCATTAGAAGATACAATCGTTCCCAGATATTTAAAATTTTCTACATTCTTCACTACATTATTCCCAATTACACAATCGATTTGGTTCTCCACGTTCATATTAATAATTTCAGTCTTTCCACAGTGTATTACCAATCCCACTTTTTCTCCTTCCTCCACCAGACAATCAAGCACTTTCTGCATCTCGTAAATACTTCCGCAAATCAGTACAATATCATCAGCATAGTCCAAATCCATCAGCCTCTTATTTTTTCCAGTTAATTCTTGCATCTGTTCTCCTTACAACCTTTGGCATAACATAATCCATAACCAAAACAAACAGCAAAGATTAAAGAACTCCTCCTTGAATCACTCCTGACCTAACTTCAAATGGATCACTCAAAGAACCACCCACTATTACCCTACAAAAAGTATCTTCATGCAGGCTTCTTATAATATTTACAAACTTTTCTGGTATACCATAGAATCTCATAATTTTCAACATAGCTCCACGTGAAACACTATCAAACGCCTTTTCAAAATCCACAAAACACATACTAAGTGGCATTTTCATCTCATTAGCTTGTTGCATTAGGTGCCTTACAATAAAAATCTGATCATTACAACCTCGACCCTTTCCAAATCCCGCTTGTTCTTCTCTTAAAATTTTATCAGTTACTGGCTCTATTCTGTTCAACAAGATTTTGGAAAAGACTCTTGCAACTACAGATGTCAAAGTTATCCCCCTCCAATTTCCACACACTTAAATCTCCCTTTATTGGTATTTTTATAATAACTCCATTTGCCACTCTTCTGGAATTCCACCATTATCCCAAGCCACATTAAAAAGTTTCAAAAGCGCATTCATCAACTCATTATTTTCCACCTTAAGCATTTCAGGAAATATTCCATCCTCTCCTGGGGCCTTAGAATTCTTTAATTCCTTTATAGATTTTGCTACCTCTTCCAAGGTTATATCCCCTGTTCGTTTGTACATGCTCTAAATATAATTGGATAATTAACTCCTCACTCCATTGTCAACATGAATCGGCCTTCGAGTTTGTTCCATAGATGGCGGTGTATGGTTGTGGGGGTGAGAGGGAAGGAAGGACGGAAGTCTCAGGAAGTAGGTGGGCAAGGTGACTGCCAGGGTAGGCGGCGGAGTTGGAACGACGGACAGCTCCTGTAGGTTGTTCGTATCAGCCATGATAATAGTTTGTCAGTCATTATTTGAGGATCGTTTCAAGTTAACGACACCTTGTATTCCTAACAACACTAAAACAGTGATTTATTATTGTGTCTGTATATCACCTGTTACAATCTCAATCTATTCCACCAATTTTGGAATTCCTCCATAACTAAATTCTCTCTCTCTCTCTCTCTCTCTCTCTCTCTCTCTCTCTCTCTCTCTCTCTCTCTCTCTCTCTCTCTCTCAGGTCATCAAGTACTCAGTAGATAACGTTATCAACACAGATTAGAGAGGAATGTTTAATATAACACTAACGACGTCAAGCTGTAAGTGTAATAGGCATAAAGAAAATAAACGCATATCAAAAGCCAAACCAGTAAACCTGATACGTAAAATGTTTCAGAAGCAGTGTTCGTTGTCTCTGTGGCATTTCCGTAAAAGGTGCTTTTGTGTTCTGTGGTGGACAATGAAGAGGTGGAGAGCGGTTGATGTGAATACGAACAACTTCCACGACGCATTGTCAACGAAGGGGAGACTGTTATTGCAGGTAATGTCAACGGTCTGCCTTACCATATGTATGAACAGCGCTGATGGACGTCCAGTTATGACATATATCGAAAGTTCATACCTTATTATGGAGTGTTTATAATTGATTCATCTCATCATAACCTAGACACACTGAGATCATCTTTGTCAGTTGTCGCAGTTCAGGCAATGCTTTTCAATAATTATCGTAAACTGATTTGTTTGCATATTCTGGTGTTTTCCTATCCCATTTAGCAAGTAAACATCTACAACAGAAATTGCACATTTCTTGCAACAGGTATATCATGTTTTGATGTAGGCTAATGTTAAAGAGACTGAATACTTGCTATTCACTAGGACATTACACAGTGTGAGGGCAAAAATGGGAACTAATATTATACCGGGTATATGATAATAATGATAGTATGATAATTGGGCCTAACATCAACCATGCAGGATTCAAAAGGACAAATAAGCCTGCGGCAAGTGTCTCCGGTGGATGGAGGACAAGTTTCCTTACAACTGGATTCTCGGTCCTAAAGCGGGTCGTCTATCTACTGTAGGTATGAGTTTATTGTTGAGTCATATCACACTCACACCCGTCAGAATGGCAGTGATACTTTTTTTTTTTTTTTTTTTTTTTTTTTTTTTACCTATGAGCCCACGAAACTGCACCGTCTCGCCCAAAACACCCCGGGTGTGAATGGTATACGTGCTGATTGGCACAAGACTTGTGTTTGAACTTCTCAAATGGAGCAGTTACACAGCTCTTGGATCCCAGTCCTACCATTCTGTTTCTGGGTGAATATTTCTATCACCATTCTTCACTACATTTATGAATTTGTTTACTTCCGACCTCCTTACAATTCATTTGCCATTACAAGGAATCGTGGTTTTATATTATAAACAATTTTGTTATTGTGCTTTCATGTTGGACTATGTGTTAGAAGGACAATAAATGTAAAGAGCCCAGCCCTTGCCTTGATTTACCGGAAGAAACAGACAGAGGTGTGGACCATCATATGACAGAAAAAAGGCCATAAGTGATGCAGGTAATGTGAATTTCAGTGCTATATTGGAACCTGAGGTGCACCTGCTACCGATTTTGTCTTACTAGTTACCCTACACCCATGGTATGAACATGACAGACTACAACATGCAGTTACGTCAGATATCTTTTTATTTATATTGTTATTGATAATTTTGAAAGTTAGTCGTTGGACGGATATTCAAGTCATTCGGAGAGGCAGCAAATGTAGTTGTTGGTATTTTGCAATTGTTAAGGCGGAGTCACATTAGTCATATTTCAGCATGCTGGTCGATTTGCAGGCTGCTTTCTCAACGGCGCGGTGCTACGGAAAGGTCACACTGGCGTATTTTGAGTTTACGGTTTTCACCGTCACAGCACGTAACAACAGAACGACAACAACCACCATCACCATCATGTATCTACCACTGAAACCCGTATTATAGATTGTCTTCTGGTTCTGCAATTACTGGAGCATGTGAGGAGACTGCAGAGCTGAAAAAGATTAGATTGGGTGTGTGGAAGTTTGTTTACATGTGAAGACAGCGATCTAGTCAAATAACGCCCGTATAATAGTTCATTATTAGAAAAATTGTAAAGTGATGGTTAAATACATTTTCACATCTGTCACGGTTAAAATAATACTTATACTTGTTTTATGACTTATTCAGTATTGGAGGTCAAGATACAAGATGCTTGCTTGAACCTAAATCATATTAGCAAAGACTACAGCTCAGCCTGCTGTCCACTTCCACGGGCAGGCAAAATTTTGCTGATAGCAGACCAAAATGGCCAGCGACCAAGCACAGATGATCAGCTTGCTTCGAGAAATATGTCTAGTGTGACTCCGCCTTTAGCCGGTTTGGAGGGATCACGAGTTGCAGCCAATCACACAGAAGAGCTTCAATTCAGCCAGTCATGAGTGGAGCGAGGTGATGTATCCACCCCTGATGTTGTCGTTGCCAGTCTACCAGTACCGTACCAACCTCACGATGAACAGGCAGCAGACAGTATTGGTATAACGTGCACAGATCATCACTCTTCACGAGGTGGGTGTTTCAACACGGGTGATAGCGCAGAGACTTGCTGTGTCCGGCACAGCAGTTCAGAGGTGTATACATCGACATGAGGAAACCAGAAATCTTCTTGACGCTGAGATGCACATTCATTATAGTTACAATTTTGAAGCAATAAAAAAATAACGAATTATTTAGTATAGACTGGCATTATTAATGCCTTCGCTTTGAGTCTGCCGTTGACACAACAAAAATTGAAAATTACAAAAACTTATAACTTGATAAATCATCCGAGGTTCCTGGTGGCTAACATCAGTACTTCATTGTAGAGTTAAAGCTAAAAACTTTAGTGTCGGAAATGGACCACCTTGTCGTTTTTATATATCCGGAAGGCTAAAGTAGAGTGTATAGTGTTAGAAAGAAGACCTTGGCTTCGTATAACGACCCGCCAAGAAGATGAAAACATCCAATGAGTGGTGCAGGATGACCCCTTCACGAACGCTGTCGCCATTAGGGAACGTTTGCAGCTGAATGTGACTGGGCAAACTATGCGGCGGCGTTTAAGGGAGGCGCGCCTCAGTCACAGAATTCCAGGTTGTTGTTGTTGTTGTTGAATATTTGCCCCACAGCAGAGGTGAGGACACGGGCAAACAGGAGAGCCCGTCAGAGGTAAGCATAGAAATACAGCAGAACAAGCCGAGGGGAAAAAAAGCAGAAAAAAAAAAAAACAGCCAAACAAAGTCCCAGGCAAGGGCAGCAGGTAGGTCAGAGGGCACAGCACAAATGGAAGAGTGCAGCAAAGTTGTGAGAGCAGTCTGGTGGTGATGTAGTTGACGAAGGCAGCTCGAGGTGGATCGAACTTGATGCCGTCACGAATAGCGGCTTCCTCAGATGGAGAGAGGGAGTTGGAAATATACACCTCACGGATCTTGTGGTACAGAAACTGATATACGAGAGGCAGTGTATCCTGATCGTCAGTAGGATCCGTGAGGTTGAAAAGAAGTTATTTCCGTATCTTCGCGGGCGTTGAGGGCAGCAGTGCCTGAAAGCGGCGGAAGGAGGGCCTCAATACGGCGAGCAACGTTAGAGGGGTCGGCTTTGGTCCTGCCTCCTTTCTTGTTCTTATTTTTCTTCTTCTCCTTAGGTGGAGGGGGAGAAGAAGACCGAGCGATGGTGGCAGGAGGTGGTGGAGGTGGAAGAGGCGCCTCCACATCGTCAGGAACAGATGGGGAAGGCAAAGAGGGGGGGTTCTTCCTCGTCCAGATGGACGATGGGAGGTGAACCTCCACAACGGTCTCCCCGAGCTCGATGTCCATGGCCTGTTACGGTTCTGGGTCAGTGATCGTATGGTCCTTATTGGTGGTGCCAGTCGCCCTATTGAGAGGGGCATCCAGCTGCAGCCGTTTCCGTGGTGTCGTGCGGGGTGGTGGTGGCTGCTGCCGCTGGGCCTGACTCCTGACGAGGGGGGAAGACATGGATTGTGGACAAAGCTGCAAGGGATGGCAAGGCGCGGTAGGCCATTCTCCTCAAAGATTTGAGGGAGGAGAACAGCCGGAATTGCTTTGTCATCCCGACTAAAAGCTTCGACCGTCGTGATACACATCGCAACGAGTATTTGTGTCAGCAGAACTCCCAGGACCTCTAGGTCGGCGTCTCTGGTCCGGGGGACGCCGCCGAGCACGTGCAGAGCCATGCACAGCAACACCACTCTGTCCAGTGACATCCCTACCCTCAGGACCCTTGGGAGCTTGAATGACACAAAACTCCACTCTCTCCCCCTCGCCGAGTGAGCACTGGAAATGCCGTGGATTCGGTACAGCGATCCCCGAGACGTGTACAAAAACATCAGCGACAGTATCCCGGCCCTTGATGAACCCATAGCACGCTCTCACGTTGGACCAATTCACGGTTCCCTGGCTGGTAGTGGCTCCTGGGGGCTCGGATCTGCTGCTGGGTCCCCCCTCAACGGGTTGCAGGCATGAGCAGAGGCGCTGGAAGTCTCATGGAGCTCGGGCATGGTGGCGACTGGCCAGGCCAAGCAGTGCGAGAGGAGAGTGAATTCCAGCTAAAAAGGTGCACCCCACACACGAACATCGGGCAGCCAGACTAGCCTTCGCCTATCAGTATGTGGAAAATGGATTGGATTTTTGATCGAGGGTCGTCTTCACAGATGAGAAAATTTTCAACAGCACAAACCGCGCAATCATCCACAATGGGAGATTTAATAACACACGATAATAAAAACCTAATAAACTGTCAATCATAGTGCACAGACTTTTTGGTAGGTAATGTGAAAGCAACCAAAATATTTACTCCTTGATTCGTTTATCACTTCAGCGTTTAAAGTACTGTAGGTATTCATAGAAATTAAGTAATACTTTTATATCTGACTCCCTCTTTCTTAGCGTAAAATAAAATATAAAAGGTGTTAATGCACTACCAAGATTTTAATAAATACTGAGTTATAAGACCCTCCCCAATTTTCACATTTTACAACTGTTGACTGGTGTTTACACTCATCACAGGTGTATTAGATTAATTATGAAAATTTGCAAATGGTGAGCACTGGATCCTAGTACTAGGACAGCCTAAGTGACTGAATGAAATCAAAGTACAATTTTTCTTATTCAGTAGATACGACCGTAGAAACGTATTTGAGAAGACCAGGAGTGGACACGTCACCGCGAACGTTTGGGGGTGGATCTCCATACACGGCATGGGTGGCATCGTCAGGACAGGGGAGATTCACTGCCGCAGAGTATCTTCATATATTGCAGAATGTTTTCTTTCCCTCGCTATGGCAGCTCAACTATCCATTCCCTCCTGGGCCTATCATTATTGTTCGGGACTGCTGCTCCACACATACAGCCGACACAGTACAGGAGTGATTCCGAGGTAGAGAGGATGTGGAGCTGTTAGACTGGCGTCTAAGGGTGCGGACATGATCTATCTATCTATCTATAGCCCGACGCCCTAATCCCGCAAAGAGTGGCCACAGACAAAACGCCTCCAAGTCGCTCTGTCACCCACCATTTGACTACTCTCCCCCCAACTCACCCCCCTCCCTCATATACCTCTCAACTCCATCCCTCCACCTCATCCTCGGTCTACCCCTCCCTCTCCCTCCCTCCACCTCACCTACATACACCCTCTTAGTCAGTCTTTCATTCTCTATTCTCTCCATATGTCCAAACCACCTCAGTGTATTTCTCCTAATCTTCTCAACCACATCCACATCCACCCCACAACGTTCCTTCATTTCTTCATTCGTCAACCTGTCCCTCCATGTCACTCCAGATGCTCCTCTAAGGTAACTCATTTCCACTGCTCTCACTCTTGACCTGTTCCCCTCTTGCAAGGTCCACGCTTGGCTTCCATATGTCAGGGTAGGGATCACAATACTATCAAGCAGTGACTTCTTAACTTCCATACTCATCTCCCTATTTCTCATCAGTGCCTTCAGTGAACCAACAACCTTCCTTCCCTGCTGTACCCTTTCACACACTTCATTCCCAAACGTTCCATCCTTACTCATCACACTACCCAAGTACTTGAATGCACTCACATTCTCCATATCCTCACCATCCAACCTCATTGTGCATTCTGTGACTTCATTCCTCTCAAACACTGTAACTTTACTTTTGTTTACATTAACTTTCAGATTCCTCTTCATACACACTGTTCCAGACTCATTCACCAAACCTTGCAACTCCCATTCATCTTCACTCAACAATACTGTATCATCAGCAAACAACAACACCGGAATCTTCCAAATCTCACCTTCATTCACTAGAGCCACCCCCACATCCACTGCCCTACCTTGCACCTCCTTTACAACCCCATCCATATATACTCGTATATTAAACAGCCATGGAGACATCACACAACCCTGTTTCAGTCCCACATTGAGATCAAAGAACTCACTCAGCTCACCATCCACTCGCACCGTAGCCCTAGCTCCTTCTTACATACTCTTCACAGCACTCAACAATTTCCCCTTTACTCCATATATTCTTTATACCTTCCACATACCTTGCCTATCTGTTCTGTCATAGGCTTTCTCCAAGTCCATGAAGGCAGCTTACACTTTCTTTCTCATCTCTAGATACTTCTCCACTAAACATCTTAGAACAAATATCTGATCTACACACCCTTTTCCCTTCCTAAATCCCCCTTGTTCTTCTCCAACTAGCTCCACTGTCATATGCCTAACCCTATCAATGAGTATTCTACCATATATTTTTCCAGTCACATTAAGAAGGTAAATACCCCTATGGTTACCACATACTTCTCTCTCCCCTTTTCCTTTGTATAAAGGAACAATTATGCCTGATTTCCAGTCCTCTGGAACCCTTCCCTCTTCCCAAGCCAATCTACACAACTTCCATATCCACTCCACAACAATCTCACCCCCATACCTCAGCATTTCACCACACACTCCATCAATTCCTGGGGCCTTTCCCATCTTGATCTTCTTCATTGCTTCCACTGCTTCCACCCTACTGATCTCTTCCACCCTCCTCTCATCTCTTCTTCTCCCAGTCATTCCCCAGCCACTTATACTCGCACTGCTATCACTCTCTACATTCAACAAATCCTCAAAGTGTTCCTTCCATCTCCTCAAAATATCTCTCTTCTCCACCAACAATCTATTATTCACGGCTGGATTAAGCATGTGGGAGGCGCGGGGCCCGCTTGGAAGGGAGGCCCCCTTTCCAACTCCCCCAATGGCATACACCACAGACTGGTAACCTAAATCCTAATATATAAATAGGACACTTTTAGTTAGGAAATACTGAACGGGGACTATTCATCCAATGCTGTAATATGTAATGCATAAACACGAAATGAAATGAACACAAGTTGCTCTGGTGGGAGGCCCCCTCTTGGTGGGTGGCCCAGGGCCCGGGCCCCTTGGGCCCCCCCCCTTAATCCGGCGGTGCTATTATTCCTATCTTTCACTCCCCTACTATTTTCCCTTTCACACTGCCTTACTTTCTTTACCTCCTTCCAAAACAATTTTTTACTCTTCTTCCATTTCACACTCAGATTCCTCCCAAACTTTTCATCCACTTTCTTCTTACTCTCCTTCACCAGTCTCTTCACCTCCTTTCTCCTGTTCACATATACCTCTCTCTTCTCTCTCTCATCTTCTCCCCTCCTCTACTCGCTAACCATTCACTATATGCCTTCTTCTTTTGTTCCACAGCTCGTTTCACCTCATCATTCCACCATGCTGTCCCTTGCACACCCCTGCATCTCCTTCTCACTCCACAAATCACCTTACACGCTGCACCTATCTCTTCCGTGAATATCTTACATACGTCTTCCACCCCTTCCATCTGCCCTTGGTCATACCTTCCCTATTTTTCTTCCACTATGCTCTTATACTCTGCCATTTTCTCACTATCTTGCAAATTCTCCTTTCTTCTCACGGGAGCTGTTTCTTCCTGTCTTTCCCTTCGTCTCTTCAACCATTTTCTTTGCAGCTTTACCTTGGCCATCACTAAGTGATGGTCCGAGACTCCATTCCCACACTCTCTCCACACTCTTGCATCCAACACTTGACTTCTCATTCGCTCATCCACACACACGTAGTATATCATTGCCTTTCGGTCAACAAGTTCACCATCCATCCTCCTAATTACTCTCCATGTGTACCGGTGGATCATCTTATGCCGAAAGTAGGTGTTGGCTATTGCTAATCCCTTACCAGCACAGATATCCACCAAAGCACTACCATTCCCATTTACTTCAGCTGGCACACCCCACTGACCAACCACTCCATCCACTCGTACATTCCCAACTTTGCCATTCATGTCTTCAATCAAAAGCACTCTCTCACTCCTCTCAAATTTGTCCATACATGCTTCTACTCTCGCCCAAAACTCATCTTTCACTCTTACCACTCGGTCCTCTGTCAGAGCCTACGCACATACAACTGCCCACGCTTGTATACCTACTTTCATCCTCACCCATACAATCCTTGCACCCACAGTTCCATACTCTCTTATATTCTCCTTCCACTTCTTGCTTATCATCATAGTCCCTCTCTTGCCCTCTCATTTTCATTAACACCCACACATATACCTAAACCATATTCCCATTCTCTCACCCTTTCACCTTGTCATTTAGTTTCAGTCAGTCCACATATATCCACTCTTGCATCCTCAAGCACCTGAACAATCTCTCTCTCTTTCACTGCATCATTCAGTACCCTCACATTCCACGTCCCCTCGCTCAGAATGTCCTTTGTCCGTTCCTTAGTCGTCAACGTATAGTCCGTCCTGGTCCGAGGCGCTTTATTAGCTTGTTTAGTTAGTTCTTTTTACGGGGGGGGGGGGGCACTAACCCACCACCAACCCTTTTAGTCGCCTCGTACGACAAGCAGCGATACTGGGGGAGTATTCTTGAAACCCCCCTACCCCCAGGGGGTAGGTAAACAGTTGGAAGCCAGAGATGGAGCGGACACTGGAGACACTCATGGCTCACACCCATGGTCCGGAACAACCCACAGCTCATCCACAACCATGTTGCCACCATGCCCGACAGGCTAAGGGCCGTCATACAGAAGGAGGGTGGATGGACGTGCTTAGCTCTGTCTAGCACTGTAAACTTAATACGAGGGAATATTTTTTTCAATAAATGTTTTGGGATTATTAATGAAGGTAGCACTGTTTAACATTTTAGTTATTTGTGTTTACATAAAAGATGTGTTGATCTTTCGTCCTTCATGAAATATTTTTCCTCACATGATAATTGGACTTCAGGGCTACAGATAGTTACACTAAAAGTATTAAATTGTTTACAGTACATAAATATGTGAAACGCTACTTTAGTGATTGCAACAGACGAAGGTAACTCATGAAAACAGTCCAAAGACCATCCGTTAATTTTAACGTCAGAAACAGTACTAAAACTAGCCCTAACATCCCAGTATCATTCACCAGTATTTAGCCTATAGGTCTCTACATCCGGTTCAGATTTCTAATTAAGACAAAGACACGATACAGTATCTACCAACTGGCGGCCTA
Source organism: Coenobita brevimanus (assembly GCF_032717465.1). Classification (NCBI taxonomy): domain Eukaryota; kingdom Metazoa; phylum Arthropoda; class Malacostraca; order Decapoda; family Coenobitidae; genus Coenobita; species Coenobita brevimanus. The sequence continues at coordinate 30,314,820 of NC_137051.1, read as the reverse complement.
CTAAAGAATTTTACTCTGCCAAACGCCAGATGATTTTACTAACCTCACGGACACCCACCGTCGTCCAAGTGTCAACTGTTAGAAATTTTTGTAACTATATGTTTGGTGATATTGATGGAAATCTAGTCATGTGCACCGATACGTATACGGTAAGGTTGAAATCCGTATTAGTAGGCTATGCAGTCGGTGTCACCTGTGATTATAATTCATAGCAATGACGATGATATGCTATAACACTTCTACTGCGGTTAGGAAAGATATATTTATTTGGTGGGTGTCCATGACGTGGGCTGGCGGAGGTGTGGTTGAGTGTAGAACCAGTCATGAGCAGGTCTATAGGGGTGGGGGGGGGGGAAGGTGTCCAATAAGTACGCACCCTATCCAATAGGTACGCAGTGGGCATTATAAAATGTATACACGGAATTTGACAATACTTTGAATATCAAAGTTAGTCTCGTATTGATCGGTAACCCTTCCCCTAAAATATACCAGTATTTACAAAACTATTCCTTTTCCTTTCAAAGATAACCAATGAGAAGAAAGAAAATTGAAGGAAAACTACCATTTCTTATGTAAAGCTAAGGGATGTCTGTTTTTGTTTTTGTGGTGTGGTTACTTTACACCTTACTTATTTTGATTTCTTTCTGTTTGCATGTTAATTTAGGCAAGAAACGTGCCAGAACCAAGAATCAGATCTGCGTAGAAATGAATAATGAAAGCGGGACGGCGGGGGTGCGTACGTAAGCATCGTTTCAAGTGGCTGCCAGAGAAACGTAACCCAGAGCTGTGAAAATCTAATGCTTTCTCTATTGCTAGTGAGAACATGGGCCATTTTCCTTTGAAAATGCCAGAGAACCATCTCACTCAAATTACCCCATGACTGGTCCAAAACTTACTGTGTGATGCCCTATGTGTACGCGCGTACATAAAGGGCACACCGCAGTGCGTACCTATTGGTCTATGAAGTAAAAAAAATAAAAAGACACTATATATTGACAGTAATTATCTTTTTCAGAGTAATGAATACATTGCAGGGATAAAAAATGTCCAGGCCTTCTTCGGAGCAGAGAAAAAAACAAAATCATAAGAAACATACTGATGAAAATATAAAAGCTGCTTTGGATGACATTGAAAGGTAGATTAAAATATTATTTACTGTATTTCCCTTGATTACATGAGCTATGGTGAATTCTACATCAGTTAGAATCAATTTCATTATACTGTAGGCCTATTTCCTTATTCACAAACTGATTGGCGCTATATGCTTTAATCTGCAGTTTGGGCTTGGCCATTAGAACGTCAGCTAAGAAGTATGGAATCCCTGAGTCCACCCTACTCCATAAAATATCTGGCCGCCGAAGAATGACAACACGGAAAAGACCAAAACCTCTCCTCACAGATGCTGAAGAAGAAGTAATTGTCAAATACATAAAGGATTCAGTAAAACGAGCCCACCCAGTCACTAGAAACAACGTGTTATCAGCAGTAGCATCTATTCTAAGATAAGAGATAGATGCTGGCATCTTGCGAAAAAATCCCCCTTCATTTGATACCGCACCCAAAGACAAGTGGTGGAGGCTATTTCGGAAACGCCACCCAGAACTTACCTACAGAACCCCAGAAACTCTCACAACTGCACGTAAGAACATTTCCAAGTCTGTAATTCTTCAGTGGTTCCTAAGTGCACTTAACTATTTTACTGAAGTGGACGCCCTTGATGCATTGAAAGGCCCCAGAAGAAATTTCAATATTGATGAGAGTGGTTTCTCACTGTCGCCAAAGCAGGGAAAAGTCATAGCAGAAAAGGGGGACAAAATAGTGTTTGAGGAGGCATCCATGTTCCAAAAAAACAATATAACTGTAGTAGGTTTGGTGTGTGCTGATGGAAGAGTGCCGCCCTGTATGATTATATATCCACGGAAAAGGACAACCCCTAACATTGCCAAACAATTCCCAGAGAATTACGAGTTTGTTGTTCACAGAAGTGAGAAGGGATATATAACGTATGAAACTCTTTATGAATATGTATGTAACGGGTTTAATGATTGCCTCACACACCATTGAGTCACCAAACCTGTAATCCTCTGGACGGATTGGCATGAAAGTAGGAGCAATTACTACTTGGCAAAGACACTAAATGACCAAGGAATTATACTCTACGGGTTACCGCCTAACACTACTCATTTCATTCAGCCCTTAGACGTGGCAGTCTTTGGCTCGCTGGAAAAACGGTGGACCAAGCGATGCAAAGAATGGGAAATCCAGCACCCTGATGACATCATAACTCAGGTGAATTTTGCCAAAATCTTTCTGCCAGTCTACAGACACTATGTAACACGAGGAAATATAATAGCTGGGTTCAAGAAATGTGGCCTGGTGCCCTTCAGCCCAGATGCTCCGGATTACAACAAGCTTGAATCTGCAGCAGCACAGAGGGAACATGCATCGACCATCTTTGAAGGCATCGACCAAGGTGGTTTCAAAGAGGTCTCCTGTCAGACTACACCTCCAAGTACAATAACTCAAGCATGCCAGACAAGCCCCTTGACATGCATAACATCGGAGGAGGAAAGGATGAAGTACACTGTGAAGGGGTCACTGTGCGATTTGGTACTAGATTACAAAGGTTACGCTCCTATACTGTAGCACTATTTAAGTGTTCATTTCACAGTTAGTAAGCCTAGAAAGGAGTTTCAAAGGGAACACTTTAGACAGGGAAATCAAGCTTCCATTCAAACTCGAAAACTCGAACATCTCCTGTTCCATCCAGGCCATCCAGCCGACTAGAGACTTTCCCTTCTGAGACTACATACAATGTGTCTAACTTAAGTATAGCAGTCATGCACCATAGATATTATCCAGAAAGGCGACCAGGCAAAGGGCCTAAGAAGATTTAAAAAAAAAGTAGTGGACAATCTACTCCATTTCGTCAATGAAAATGGTTGAGGAATTAAAGAGACTTAGAGAAGAGAAGGACAAGAAAGAAAAATGCAAGGTGAAACGAAAACCAGGCAAGAAAGGTTCAGTGATGAGTATAAAGAAAAAGGGAACTGAAGAGAATACAAGTAAAGAAGCACCAGTAGCAGGGCCAAGTGAGAGCGAGTCATCAGATGAACGTATGAGTGTGCATGACAGCTCAGATGAAAACATAAACTTGGGAAAAGATACATTTGGAAGCGGCATTACCATGGATGAACCAGAGATAAAGTCTTGGGTTGGAGTCAAATTGGAAAAGGCTACATCAAGCAAAAGCAGACAAAGCAAATTATTTGATACATATCTTGCAAGGGTCACAAAGGTCGATGGAGTAGGATATGAAGTATCAGTCCTTAAAGAAAAATGCAATGAATTCTACATCATGCCAGAGGTAGAAGAACTACCATATCCACTTCTCCGAAGTGAATTAGTTGTCCTGGAAACACCACATAGTGAGTGCACAAATCGGGTATTTGGGTTTGCATTTCCACGTGCTATAAAATCTGTAATTTATTCCTACTTCAAACAACAGACAGGCATGTAAAAAGCATGTTTGGTTGCCAAAGAATTTTTTTTTTCCAAAGCCTGTTGGTTTACCAAAGAAAGTAATTTTTATTTTGCCAGTGCCTACTAGTAAGTTCTAATGTTGCCAATGATGTTCCTTTTTACGCCTTACATTGCTTTGTGTTAAACTACAGTTGACTGATTTTTTCTTTCATGTAATGTGTCTACAAGCAGTCACAATACTGACTGCAACTCTTTTCAGCTTACCCTTCCATTAAATGCACAAGGAAGTTATATTTTGCAAGGCAATACAATAGTAAATCTCAACCTGTGACTTTTTCATAATACTGCTCTCTATAGTTCCACTTAAGTTATGTCAGCTGTGTCGACCTTCATTTAAGCCTAGATTACTCAGTAAAGGAATGATCAAGGTCTAACATGTGCAAAGCAGACTCCTCTAGCTTTGATTATCTTGGGAGTTATTGATGAAAGCGTAACTACTGGACGGGGGGGCGTCCGTATTGGACAGGAGGGTCAAAATAGGTACACACCAACTTGACTGCTCAGTATCTCGGATATTTGTTGAGATATTCAAAATCTCTCTGTGCCACATAAACTACAACCATTTCTTAATATACTGGCCAAACATGACATTCATCAAATAATTTGGGAGGCGGGTGTAGTCTGGAGAAGAAAATTTTCCACGATTTTTTGCGTACCTATTGGACATCCTATATACTTAAATAGTCCGATGTTACTAATTCATACATGCATCGTTAGAAAACAGCTGCATTCAGTCTTATAAATTATAAGAACCCTTTTAATATTGGAAAAGCAGGTGTAAAAAGTGAGGTAAGTATAGAGGCCTTAAACTAGGTAAATGTCTGTTGTAGACGCGAGTGTGTGTGGGAGGGGGAAGGACCAGGTAATTTTCATGGATTATGGATGGATGTTTTCTTGGTTGATGGATATAGCTGGCCCTGGAAGATTGAGGGAACTCTGAAACAAAAGGAAGATATAAATCACTTACTGACATTCTCACCCCCCTTATTAACATTCACGATACCGGCATGGACTGACATCCTTATGTATATCATGTAATCTAACTACACACTATTTTTTGTTTAAGTGTGTAGTTTGGGACTGCAAATGGAACACATACTGGTACAGACTTTACTGTGGGAACTTACCAACCTGTTTTAAAGCAAATGAAACCAAACTCTCCGAGAACGTCTTATTAATACACGGCCCAAGACTTTCATCATTTATTAATGCTCCAAATATACTAAACGAACTTTCGATATACGTCATAACTGGACGTCCATCAGCGCTGTTCATACATATGGTAAGGCAGACCGTTGACATTACCTGCAATAACAGTCTCCCCTTTGTTGACAATGCATCGTGGAAGTTGTTCGTATTCACATCAACCGCTCTCCACCTCTTCATTGTCCACCACAGAACACAAAAGCACCTTTTACGGAAATGCCACAGAGACAACGAACACTGCTTCTGAAACATTTTACGTATCAGGTTTACTGGTTTGGCTTTTGATATGCGTTTATTTTCTTTATTACACTTACAGCTTGACGTCGTTAGTGTTATATTAAACATTCCTCTCTAATCTGTGTTGATAACGTTATCTACTGAGTACTTGATGACCTGAGAGAGAGAGAGAGAGAGAGAGAGAGAGAGAGAGAGAGAGAGAGAGAGAGAGAGAGAGAGAGAGAGAGAAATTAGTTATGGAGGAATTCCAAAATTGGTGGAATAGATTGAGATTGTAACGGGTGATATACAGACACAATAATAAATCACTGTTTTAGTGTTGTTAGGAATACAAGGTGTCGTTAACTTGAAACGATCCTCAAATAATGACTGACAAACTATTATCATGGCTGATACGAACAACCTACAGGAGCTGTCCGTCGTTCCAACTCCGCCGCCTACCCTGGCAGTCACCTTGCCCACCTACTTCCTGAGACTTCCGTCCTTCCTTCCCTCTCACCCCCACAACCATACACCGCCATCTATGGAACAAACTCGAGGGCCGATTCATGTTGACAATGGAGTGAGGAGTTAATAATCCGATTATATTTCGAGCATGTACAAACGAACCAACACACACGCTACTACCACATCTATCATATCTCGCTAGTGGGTGGTCCAGGCGGAAACGTTACCGGGTGTAAGTTCAAAATGATCACTACCCCTGCAACTACAACAGAGGAATCGCACAATATGCTTATAATAACTGCGCAGATCACCCGTATGCACAGGAGGGCAGCAAAAATTTGGCAAAAACTGGAGGAGGCTGGGGACCAAAATTACGAGAATATTAGAGACAAAGAACACGAAAGGACGTAGGCTATAACTGGTTCCCCGGCTCCCTCATGAACACCAACAGACCACCACCGGACCCACTTTATACGTCCTTTTAATACCAAGAAAACACAACCCCCCGCCTAGTACAGCCACCTCCTGGTCCGCCACATCTGGTGTCATTCACATGAGACGTCAGATGGGTGGAACATGAGAGGGATGAACGTATGGGGAAAGGGATATGAGGAGGAGTGAACCATAGATAAAGCGTACCATACACGAGTATTAGTTGAGGGTGTATGGCAGAGACCATACACCTGCAGGACGTACGAAGGTATGAACGCAGGCTATGGTATTCCCCAGAGAAAAAACAGAAAAATAATAATAATAAAAATGCAAACACAATAGTAACGAAATAACAAGAAAAACAAAAACGAGCGGAAATATGCGACTTGCCATACTCGGGATTCCCCCAAACCACCACCGCCATCCCTCGCCGTCAGTACACCCAGCCCGCACTGTCCATCCCCTCCCCACTACCCTATATCCCGCACACCTTCCGACCTTGAGCCGGGCACACCACACCACCACCCACCAACATCAATTCCCACCACTCCTGTCAGGTGGCAGTCGCGACTCGTACTACTCAGTCATTCCCGGCCCACATCAGAGTGAATGCACTCCGTCGTCCGGTGTGCTAGCTTCCGAAATCGAAATGTAAGCAGCTCTTACATTGGACGGCGGAGCCATGAACGTGGAAATGGGCTGGAAACAGAGATGACCCATACACAGCCTATGCCTCATGCACCCTGGTGAGTGCTGTGGGGAGGACAAGTGTGTGGACCATCTCTGGCTCCTATACCCACTCCCCCCCGACGATAAAAATAAATAAATTAAAAATAAAATTAAAAGAGAGAATTATTAAATAAATAAATTAATAATAATAATAATAATAATAATAATAATAATAATAATAATAACAATAATGATAATAATGGCAATAACAAACCGACACTTCCACTTCCCTCAATACCGACACTGCCGCACCTGGGAGGCGTGCAGTGCGTGTAACGGGAGGTGGATACACCTAAACTTTCTCTTCCACTACATTATTTCTCGCTTCCCCCACCCCTTTGTCTGCTACTAAACTCCTTCCTTCCGTGACTCCTATCGAGCCGATGGGAAAACAGCTGGAGCAGGCAACCACCAAGACAGCAGACGCCACCACCAACTTTACGCAGATCATGGCACCACCCTCAATAGGGCCAAGAGTATAAACTATGGCCTTTCTCTCTTCGTCCACGAGAGTGCCCTGGTCTGCGTATACATCAGCAGCGACCACTGCACAAGATAAAGAGGAAAACAGTACGCAAGAAATGCATCAAGCCACAGCAATGGGGACGGCCCCCAATCTTTCTACCTCCGACTGTATTCTTATTTCCCCACTTAATCTCCTCCAACTCTCTCCCCCCCTTCTTTCCCCCAACTTTTCTACGACGACAACGACAAACCGTCAGATTCTGCCTGAAGGTGGAACAAGAAACGTCGTTGCCCTTTAGGAAACTCCTGAAGAAACTCCAAGATCACTGAAAATTGTACGGCAAATAGAAACTGTACATAAGATAATCAGTAATGGAGAATATTCCATAGCTTTCAACCACTTATCCTCCACTGGGGAAGGGGGAATAGAATACTTTCCCAGTATTCCCTGCTTCTCGAAAGTGGCGACTAAAAGGGACACTTTTATCTATATTCTTTTTGCTCTCTTTCTTTCCCTTGTACTTTGTCTGGCCTAACCCTCTGCATTTTATTTTCTTTTAGTTAATTTTCTCTCTCCACTGTCTGGTTCCTGCGAGCCACTGGCATTGGCTCCAGGGTAAAATGTTTTTCTGATTAAGAAATCTTGATGAACTCTGGTTATGAAGCAATGGCCCTCAGTTCCGTGCAGCCCTTAAGTGGGCAGGGGATGCTAAGAATCCCACGGTGTACGAATAAGTTTATTCATCCAAAAAGAACCTTAAGAATAGGAAATTGGAATGTTCGAACTCTCATTCAGGCTGGTAAAATGGAAGAACTTATTTCAGTGTTCAAGGAATACAGAATAGATATCTGTGCTCTTACAGGAACGAGGTTGCTTGGAGTTGATACAATGAATTTGGAAGATGGTATTACTTTGTTGGAATCTGGTAGGAGTGATGGAAATCATTACCAAGGAGTAGGCTTACTGTTGAGTAGAGATGCTTGCAAGGCACTATGTGAGGTTGAGCCAATTAATGAGCGCTTGCTTTATGCTCGTTTAAAATCTGACCATGGTAATATCAGTATGGTTGTAGGGTACGCTCCGACAAATGAGGCTGCTGATGAAATGAAGGATGACTTTTATGAGGAACTGCAGGATGTATATAGTAAATAGAGTGGCAAGACAAGATGTGTTAGTTTGCATTGGTGATTTTAATGCGATTGTTGGCAGTAGTAGGTATGGCTTTGAAGATTGTATGGGTAAGGAGGGTGTAAGTGAAAGACACGAAAATGAGGTGCGATTTGGAAGCGTTTGTTTGGTAAATGACCTTACGATTGGTGGAACTAACTTTGAGCATAGAAAACTATATAAAACTACTTGGATTTCACCATGTGGTAAATATTGTAACCAGATTGACCACATTGCAATTAGCAGAAGGCATAGGAGTTATTTCCAAGATGTTTGCGTAAGGAGCGGGGCTAATATAGATAGTGATCATCAACTTGTGTCAAAGATTAAAATATAACTTAAGAGAAACGTTAATGTACAGGAGGTAATAAATATGATTTTAATGAGCTGAGAAATGATGAGAACACGAAGGAAAAGTTTCGGTGGGAATATAGGAACAGGTTTCTAGTCCTGCACTCTTTGATGGAATCTGAAGACAATGATATTAATCAAATGTGGAGAGAGGTAAAAGAGGTTTTGCTTGAGAGTGCTAAGGTTACTATTAAGAAAAAGGGAAAAGCGAGAAGGAAAAAGTGGATGCCAGATGAAACATGGAATCCAGTTCAGAAAAGGAAAGAGGCGAAGTAAGAAGTAAAGAACAACATGTTGATGGCCAGGTAGTTGAAGTACTTAGAGCAAAGTAGTGGATTTTACATTCTGAAGTCAAAAGACTCGTTAGACGTGATAAGAGGAGGCTATATGATGAAAAGGCAACAGAAACAGAAATTAGGTTAACTAAGAATGACGGTCAGAGCACAAGAGCAGCGTATCAGGCCATAAAGGAGTTAACTGGGACTGAAAAGACAAGAAAGCAAATACCTGTATGAGACAGAATTGGTAACTTGTTGACTAAAGATTTGGATATGAAAGAAGGGTGGAAAGAGCATTTTGAATCTATTCTAAATAGACCAATCCCAGCTGAAGAGGACATTTTGCCAGCCGAGAGAGATTTGCAGATAGAAAGGGGGGGGGGTATAACCTTGGAAGAGGTAGCAAAATCTATAAAGGAATTAAAGAATTTTAAGGCCCCAGGAGAGGATGGAATATTTCCTGAAATGCTTAAGGTGGAAAATGATGACTTGACGAATGCGCTTTTGAAACTTTTTAATGTGGCTTGGGATAATGGAGGAATTCCAGAAGAGTGGAAAAATGGAGTGATTATTAAAATACCAATAAAGGGAGATGAAGTGTGTATGGAAACTGGAGGGGGATAACTTTGACATCTGTAGTTGCAAAAGTCTTTTCCAAAATCTTGTTGAACAGAATAGAGCCAGTAACTGATAAAATCTTAAGAGAAGAACAAGCGGGATTTGGAAAGGGTCGAGGTTGTAATGATCAGATTTTTATTGTAAGGCATCTAATGCAACAAGCTAATGAGATGAAAATGCCACTTAGTATGTGTTTTGTGGATTTTGAAAAGGCGTTTGATAGTGTTTCACGTGGAGCTATGTTGAAAATTATGAGATTCTATGGTATACCAGAAAAGTTTGTAAATATTATTAGAAGCCTGCATGAAGGTACTTTTTGTAAGGTAATAGTGGGTGGTTCTTTGAGTGATCCATTTGAAGGAGTGATTCAAGGAGGGGTTCTTTAATCTTTGCTGTTTGTTTTGGTTATGGATTATGTTATGTCAAAGGTTGTAAGGAGAACAGATGCAAGAATTAACTGGAAAAAAATAAGAGGCTGATGGATTTGGACTATGCTGATGATATTGTACTGATCTGCGGAAGTATTTACGAGATGCAGAGATTGCCTGATTGTCTGGTGGAGGAAGGAGAAAAAGTGCGATTGGTAATGAATTGTGGAAAGAGTGAAGTTATTAATATGAACGTGGAGAACCAAATCGATTGTGTAATTGGGAATAATGTGGTGAAGAATGTAGAAAATTTTGAATATCTGGGAACGATTGTATCATCTAACGGATCATTAAACAGTGAAATTGAGGAAAGGATTAGACAGGCTTGGCGAGCTGTTGGAATGTTGAAATCTGTTTGGAATAATAATATGCTTTCGGTACATACTAAAGTAAAAATTTACAAGTCCATGGTTAGACCAGTTTTAATTTATGGGCATGAGTCATGGTACAGTACAAATGTAACAGATCAGAAAGTATTAGGATTTGAGGATAAAATACTGAGAAGGATTCCTGGGGTAAAGTGGCAAGACAGAGTTACAAATGAAAGAGTAAAGGATATTACGAGAGTGGAACCAGTTGATGAATTTGTGAGACTATATCGCTGGAAATGGCTGGGGCACATATATAGAAATGAAGACAGGATGTACCAGAGTGGACTGCTAGAGGAAGAAGAGGCAGAGGTAGGCCAAGGGAAACCTGGTTGAGGACAGTGAAAAGAGAAGCAGGAGAGGAGTGTTGGTGGGACCTGAAGGAGATGGCAAGAGACAAATATTGGTGGAGGGAGTTCATCGAGGCCCTTTGCATCCCGTGGGGTGCCACAGGAAATATATATATATATATATATATATATATATATATATATATATATATATATATATATATATATATATATATATATATATATATATATATATATATATATATGCGGAAACATCGATTCACCTTGAAGACATGTATGCATTTCTCCTGTGGTTATTTTGCATATATATATATATATATATATATATATATATATATATATATATATATATATATATATATCATTGGAGCCCGGTGTCCGGAATATTGGACAGATTTGGGATTTTTCAAGTCTTTATAAAGTAGGGAACCCCCGGGTAGGAACCTATGAGCTTCGCGACTATGAGCCGATAGGCAGAGCGCGGTACGCTTAGTACCCACCCAGCACTATGCCTGGCCCAGTACCCCTGGGATCCAATGGGATATATATATATATATATATATATATATATATATATATATATATATATATATATATATATAGCATCATCTCCAGCCGTTGAGGTCCACTGCAGGACTGGCCTATCCCTACCGAAGTAGGGACGATACAGCCAATGTATCTCTACCCAGTAGCTTAGGCTATCTGGTAGAGACTGTATGTTGGGTGAGAAGTGCTGGTGAGTGTAATTGTAGTGTTGTAGTGGCTTTGGATGTGTGTATAGTCTGTGAACCAAGTGTAATCGGCCCGCCTTAAGCCGACTGGGTGCAAGTATACTAGTATGCGACACTGGTTCAACCACAGCACCCCTTATGTCCGCCAAAGCGGTCGGTGGCTCGGTGAACGCTTCCCAAAGTTTTTACAACTCTGGCGGGAGGCGAACCCGCGTCCACCACTATGCGAGACGCACGCTCTACCAATGTCCACTGTACCACAGAGGCTCCATATATAGATAGATAGATAGATACAGGGTGAGCCAAAAGTTACGTTACTATAATATCATTTGATTAACACAGTCATATTACAACTAAACAGTTATATTCCAGCTTCCATAATTATTTTGGATGCAAGGTGGTGCACCCCCTCACTGTGGTCGGAATGTGTGAGAATTTCTCGGCGACACTTTCGACACATGGGTTGGAAGAAGAGGTACTGTTGACTGGCCTCCAAGGTCACCTGACTATACGCCATGGGACTTCGCAGTTTAGGTCATGATCAAAGAAAAAGTTTACAGGATCAAGCCTAGAAGTCTAAATGAATTGAAAGAAAGAATTACAGCAGAAGTGGACAACTTGAAAAATGATCATGAACTGAGAGGAAGAATTTGCCACTCTACGTCTAAGAGATACCACTTCTGCCTAGGGGAAGAAGGAGACCATTTTGAACATATGATTTAAATTGATTTTTAGTTTACTTGATACACTTCATTTAGTTGAAATATATTTGTTGTACACTTAATCAGTTGAAATATAACTGTATTTATAAAATAATGTTATTGTAAAGTAATACATACATACGTGGCTCGGTGAATGCTTCCCAAAGTTTTTACAACTCAGGTGGGATATATATATATATATATATATATATATATATATATATATATATATACTCTCATCTTAAATGTCAGGACCAACTGCCTAGCCCCGAGCTCCTACGCTCCTCATGGGGCAACGTAGGATTGGACGATGGATGGATATATATATATATATATATATATATATATATATATATATATATATATATATATATATATATACGTAGAGAGAGAGAGAGAGAGAGAGAGAGAGAGAGAGAGATTCCATCATAACATTGATAGTACCGGTATTTCATTAGTGTTCCCTTTCAACATAGAATTTATTGCCATATACAACTAACAGTAGAAGAGAGAGAGTGGATGAGACGGGGCCACAGACTGCCATCACCAGACAAGATTATCTACAACGGGCCCCCCGTCCTCCTGAAACTGTGCTCTATATATTATACTCGAAGTCTAGCTCACGGCTACAGTGCTGCCCAACCAGTGTGTCACGGCACACTGATGTACTGTCAAAAGAATCCTGGTGGCCACAACACCTTTCACTCCCTCTCTGTAAAACAAGGATAATATCTAAAAGTAAATTATAGTACGTAAACATTACATAAAGAATAAGAGTAGAATTGCTCTGGGACCTGCGGCGAGGTTTTTGTTTGAAGCAGTTTGCTGTAAAACGTAACTAGCCTTAACAGGGAGATCCACTACCCAGATTCTGGTGGTGCTTTAACAGAGTACCCCACTACACAGATTCTGGAGATGCCTTAACGGTCTCAATGGACTTAAATAAAGAACTTTTACTGAAGTTACTGGTAGATGGCACCACCACAGGCGTCTGCTGACGGCAAATTTGGATTCTCCATGTCAAATAACCTTTAATGGGACCACTTTTGTCCCAGTCGGCTTAATTGAACGTTTACTAATGTTGTTGCTAGATGGCGCCACCACAGGTGTCCGCTGATGGCAGATATGGATTTTCCAATTCAAATTACCATATACGATACCACTTCTGTCTTCAAATCCCTCCTTTTAACAAATCCGCCGGAAGCAGAAGAAAAAAAGAAGAACGCTGGCCACTCATTGACCTTCTGGCTATCGCTGCAGATAAAAGTGAAAAATACTGTTTAGTAATGGGAGACAACAAATGAATACATTTATTTACTATCATTTGTCTTGCATTCATGCAGTAATTTATATCTGCAAATTGCACTCCATTTATTTAATACCGGTACATGATACTGTACATATTACAGGATTATTTATGTAAATTCCATGAACACTAAAAATTTTTCAGCAATAGTAGACTGTACACAAAGCACTGTTTCTATATTCCATTTGTTAATAATGCAGCAACTACAGAAACACAACCTTATGTGTTGTAATGGTTCATAAACTAAAATTTAAAAAGAAAAAAAAATGTTGTGACGATTTAAACTTGAAGCCACTCCATTTTACAAGTTACTGCTGTGTACTTTAGCATCGCTATTCATGCTTTTCTGTTGGCAAAATTTCCTGTAACCTCCGAGTAGTCTAGTGTTGTGGCCAGTCTGCACTAGACGAACAGCACAAACACAGCTGAAAGACGCTCCTGGCACACTGTGATTCGGAGACAATAAATCTTTACTCAGGCCAGCGTACTGAGCGAGTGTTCACCTAATTCAAACTAATCGGTAGTGGGACCGGAATACTTATAGCATCAAGTATCATATACCGAATATACTATATCGATTATCTGCTTATGTATATATAGATTTTTGCTTAACTGAAAAGTCTGTAAGAGGATAAAACGAAAGAAGACGTCGGATCTGAGGTTCATTAGATCCCTGGGCCCCTTCATTATGACACAAAAATACAGTAATACACAACTCTGTACCGTAAATGTTATATGTTGCCTTCTTTTAATGTGTTTAGATTTGTCTGTTCGTACTTCCTTTCATATATTTTCTTTAGAAATCCAATGTGTCATTAGAGAGTGACCTACGCTGTTATATTTTCTTCAATCTTAACACTATCTTGGAGGGCCCGGGCCCCCCCTCGAACCATGGCCCCGGGAATTCTCCACAGCTGCCTCCCTCCCTCTCCTTGGCCCAGTAGAGAGAGAGAGAGAGAGAGAGAGAGAGAGAGAGAGAGAGAGAGAGATTCCAGTGTAGCAAGATACAACTGCACTAGTGATGTCAGTACAAGATTTATTATCATATGTATCTAACAAAACGTGAGAGAAAGAGAGAGAGAGACAGAGAGAGAGACAGACAGACAGACAGACAGACAGACAGACAGACAAACAGACAGACAGAGGAAGTCGTTCTGACCTCAAATTCTGGGGGAACTGAACACCCCCCCAAAACTATATTTTGACCCTTGCATGTTTTATTTAAACATCATCTTTAACTTCAGTATAAACGACAGAGAAGGTGGTGGGACATACCAAGTACAATGGATATGACACTGTATTGTTGTAAATTTGAATAATTCTGTTAAATGTGTAGAAGTCTCTGACAGCAAGTGGTGTTTATAATGCATTGAAGCTACTGATAAGACAACAGAGAAAGAAGAGTGGAAAATGAGAGCTAAGTTTCAAGATATATGTCGATGGGTGAGGCACTGCTTCCTTATGCTAGTCATTATTTTGTGCCAGAGAGAGAGAAAGGAGGGGGGGGGGTGCCTCGAAGTCAGCTCAAGGAGGGAAGAAACTGAGGTTATTACACGTCTGGTGTAGTCCAAGAGCCGCTCAGCTGATTTGGGAGATCGGTGCCATCTGAGGGCACCAAATATTATTGTCATTTTCTGATAGCTATATGTTTATATAACCCAGAACTGCATGATGAACATCTGAGACTCACAGCTGAAGCTTAGTAGAGCGCTCAGTGTACAGGTGGGGTATGATAGGAAAAAACTACATTTTTCAGTGCAGAAATCATTTATTTTATGTTTAGACTTGTACTGACAAAAATTGTTTTATCTCACTTCACATACACTGGAATACGATTGAAAGATATAATCTCTTAAACCAAAACCATTTTACAGGTTCTCTGGTGATTTACAATGGAATTTTAAAGCAGAATTACACTGATCAGCGAGCACGTAAAATATGTGAATAATGGCTGTGGTCATTTACATAATAATGCAAGTATGCAAGTTAGTCCAAACTCTTTGACATTGCAGTAATGCTTTGATAATGTTATTCATACATTTTAGGTATTAACTATACAGGACTACTACACAATTAATTCCAAATTACCAGAAACTTAAAACATCGCTTATGGAATGAACACACATTTTACTATGACAAAAAAAAAAAAAAAAAAAAAAACGCTTTGTTTCTTAATTATGCCACACACATCTACAAACTACATGTATACTGGCAAACATTACATTCTACATTCCAGCATGTGTAAGGAACCACCATTTTATGATCTTCACACTGTATTTAAAATAAAATGTTAGCCAGCCAGATGCACATACATAAGTATATTTCACAAAAATTCAGTAAGTGTCCATGCCATTGTCTGAGCCACCAGCTTCGTCCTGTTCATCATCAAATTCTTCTTCATTCTTCATATTCTCACAGTTCTGCAAGACATGCCTGGATACAGATCAGTCCATTTACCACACACTGAACCCAGGGCAGTTTGCAATGTGTCTTGTGCTGGTGCTCCCGCCATCCAGTTTATGACAAGCTCCCCATCGTCATTTTGGACCCAACCTTTACTGTCTAATGGGCTGGGTACTTGTGGATCCGCCTGCAGTGCACGTTGCCAAATGGCGGCCTGATAGTTAGCTCTACCTGCTTGTAGGTGTAGACAGTCTTGACAGGGTGGCAGCTGCCCAGATTCCACATCGCCATTTTTCACCCTGAATAGCTCATATCGCATGTCGTTAACAACACAGATAACAGATTGGGCAACATAAAGTCGACACATAAATTCTTCCAAGACCTTGAATATATCATCAGTGAGCTGCCATTCTTGTCTGAGCTTTGTGAAGGCATCCTGGAAGTGATCATTGGCCATCTCAAGTTTTAACGGAGCAAGTTTCCCATGATCACTGATGGCACTTACTGTGTTGCACACAGTGAAGGAGTGGAGTCCAGGCAAGGAATCACACACATGCTGACCAATTGCAGCTGACACATTGATGATGCTGATATATCAGTGCCAAAATTTACATGCAAGCTACAATCTATGTCTTATTGAATGGCTAAACACAGGAGAATGACATCTGTATCATCAGCTACTATAATGATGGAAGTCATGTGAAGCTGCATATTTGGCATTCAAGATGACTCTGGTGTCTGCTTCCTCCTGAGAATTGGTCAGTTCCTTCATTTCAGCTACGGCATCATCAGTAACCTTGAAGCACTGATTGCTCAGTGTGACATACAGGGTTTTACTACCCAGTTTTTTTTCCATGTTTGGTTTCTTCCACTGGCTGACGGTGAAGTTAATCATTTTCATCTTCCTGGCTCCAGAAGACTTTAACCATAATCACTGCTGGATTTTTTGGCCTGGTATTATGTTGGTAAAACGAATCCTGCTTCTGCACCTCTAAGCACATTTGATGGATATCTGTTGGTACACATCGAACACCACATCACACCACATCAATACCCTCACACTCATGACCTGTACTGAGTACAGACATCAGCACCTGATCCGAAAGTTCTTCAAAGGTCAGGCTATCACCGTTCATCTTCTGGATGACACCCATTCCATCGATGATGGATGCTGATGGCCTTTCCATTTCATTATCAGGTGCTGCCTTAGCTTCTTATTTCCTTGCCAATGGTGCCTTGTTTGTTTTCTTGGGTAATCCATCAATATTTGCCAATGACCAAGGGATGCGACCAAGCGGATGCTTCAGAACTTCCTTCTTGCTGAGTGTCCTTGAAGAAGCAACAAGTACCATGAGACCAAACAATTTGTTGTCACTCTTCAGAACCACTTCTTTACTGGCGGATATATTTGCTTTTCTCTGTTTGACGCTGTCAAATGTCTTAAGATCAGCCTAGGAATTCTTTCATAAAATTGTTGTCCTGACTCCAGCCTACGCTCTTGAAATTTTTGCCAAGCTTCTTCACCTTTCTTGTGTGCTGACAAATCAACTGCTGTTTCTGGACCTGCTGTTGCACTAGTTGAGATATGTAAGAGCTCAATTTCTCTTACTTTAAATGGATTAGTCCACTTGGAATACAGAAAATCCTCGAGAGATTGGACAGCATCCTCATCTTTCTTTATACTTGAAGTTACTGAGTCAGGATGATTTGTAGCCCTGCTAGTAACATCGGTCATCCTTCTGAGTTGCTGTAGACACGAACTATGATAACCTGCAGTGAGGGAGTACCGACAGACTGCAGCAGGTTTGAGAGATAATCTTTTACTTTCACCTAGAAACACCTGAAATCGCCAAATTAATTTTCATCCAAAAACAAACAAATAGCAAAAAATGGAACAAATAATCTATTTCAGGTTTATTTGGAACTCAACAATATGAGATGTGAGGAACCATACATTGAAAAAAAAAAATGTCGTTTTTGCATATTCTTGTCAAAATGTATTAACTGTTGTAGAAAACTTGAGCTGAGAGTTTGAAATGTCCATCATACATTTTTGTCATGTCTGTGGGTTGATAGTCAAAATAAAATAGGCTACGTTTGGTGCCCTCAGATGGTACCGACTTCTCACCTGGCCCATGGAATATATATTTTAAGGTTAAAGGCCCGTCGGCGCCATCCCCTACATACAGTAGTATCTACTGATATTCTGATTCACATCCTGCCCTTGTGCTATTTGATGCCGATTTCCAAAGTATGAAAATCTACGATACATCATGGTGGGCGAACTATAATCAGAATGGTTGTAGAGAGAAAAAAATGCCATAGTATTTTCCACTAGGACTGTAAATGTTACCTAATACAGCTGTCATGATTCAAAATTTTTTGAACAAACATAAGGATAGCGTTTGAACAATGCTCCGACTCATTACGATTTACTGTAGGTCAGAAATGATTTCTGTGATTCGTCTTAAGAAAAGACTGCTATTAATTTCTAAGACTTCACCATAGCCACTGCCAAAGATGAAATGCTTAAACACTGTTATGTTTTCTTCCGAACAAAGGTGGGTGAGTAAGGTAAACAGATCTTTAGACTTGATTCATTACATCCAGTATAGATTTGTAATTACTCCTACAATATAGGGGATTTCTAGTTATAGTTGGTTTGAAATTGCTGATTAATCGGGTTGTCCTGATTAGGATGCTGGATCATACGGTACATGATAGTATTTACTCCAGGGCTGGTATCTTTACAGGATTTAAGGGCAAGGAGTAGTACATCTATCATAAACTCTTGGTTGTACGGTGAGTCTGCGTCTTCTGTGGCAAAGTCTAATAATTGTAGCTCAGCCGTGCGTTTATGATGTTTAAGACACTGGCCATAATTGTCTGAGCTACTGACATGAGAAAAACTCCTGGCGACGATGTTAGGTACGTCCGCGGGATCATCATAGATGTTATTATTGACCTGCGGTATGGTCACAGGGATGTTGGGGCGTTTATTACTTAATAATTTAATAGTGTACCCTACACTGCTTAATGGGGTAAAACGATTCAATGTGCAATAAAGTTTTTCTCAGTAGACTCACTATAAAAAATCCTGTATCTCCTATTGTGTTCCCTTAATGCTTGTCGGCAATCCAGAGTCCACCAATAGGCTCTATGCTTCGCATGAACTGTAGAAGTTTTGGGAATAGCAGCCTCAGCCGCGTGTAATATGGAGTTGGTTAGATTCTTGATTTTTACATCTTTGGTCTCCCCTCATATATTTTAATCAGCGATCCTTGAGAATGATCCCCAATCTTTCTTATAATTAAATTTTGGAGCTGGAAGGTCCGAAATAATTTCGCGTGAATAAGAGAGACAAATGGGTAAGTGATCACTTCCCAAGGGTCCCATGAGAAATCTTGATGTATACCTGGGGAGGCCAGAGGTAAGTCAATAGCCGAAATGTTATCAGTACAATCATCTACACGAGTCGCTCTACCATCGTTCAGAAGACAGAGGTTGGGCTGTAGTATTAGGTCGGCTACTTTCTCACCACGACCATCGATCCTCAAGCCACCCCACTGATAGTGATGGGCATTAAAGTCGCCCAACACTAACTTATATCCAGGAAGATGGTCAAAAATTAAAGTCAAAGCATCATATCAATGAGGCCGTGTGGTGGACAGCAAAAGAGAGTAAATAGATACATGTTATTGTATTTTACCTTGCACGTGACACCTTCCAGAGTAGAATTTAGAACCACTTCCGTGTGTGGGTGTGACTTGTGTGTGTGTAGGGCAACTCCTTGACCATCATATCTTCTATACGAGTGGTAGTGTTTAAACTGTGGAAGATCAAGGTGATCCACCAAGCTCGTCTCCTGTAAACAAATTACGTCTGGCCTTTGTACAGAAAGCAACATTGCTATATTGTGCACTTTATTCCCAAGAGTCCTACTATTTCACTGTAATACAGTGACTGAGACGGTTTAAGGTTTACGAGGTGGGCCAGTGTGCTTATTATTATTTTATTATTATTTTTTTTTTTGCTACCAGGGGACCTACCCCGGTGCTTGCTGACGGAAACCTCCATATTGTCATCAATTACAAGGCTCCCTGGCTCCTCCGAGGAAGAGCTAACCCTTCTCTCCCTCGCTGGAGCAGGAGCAGGAAGAACATGAGGGACGTGATTGCCTGGTAAGGGTGGTCAGGTTAATTTAAGACTTGTCAGACTTAGGTTTAAGCCACACTGACTGAGATGCAGCAGCAGCCTGATAATAAGTTGCAGCAAGGATATCAGTGAGAGAAGTGGAGCAGGACGGGACATCACCGCTGAAGCGTAGGACATAATATTCTGTGTGGGAGTTGCAAGGAACGTGTGTACTTAGTTCCTGGCTTCATAGTAGGGGATGTCCTCAGTTGTTTTCACCCTGGAGACCTCTTTCTCCTTTCTCCACTTGGGACAATCCCTCGAGGAACTGGAGTGAGGACCCTTGCAGTAGAAGCAACATACAATTTCAAATGTGCAGTGTTCAGCATCATAACCCTGTGCTGCACACCTGCCACACACTGATTGGGAAGCCCGACAAGTCTTATCAGTATGACCATAAAGCTGGCATTTGGAACACCGAAGGGAATCAGAAATATAAGGTTTTACGTTAAGAATTTCATATCCAGCTCTTACACTGGAGGGTAGTGTGACCTTGCCAAAAGTTAAGGCAATAGTAAAAGCCTTCTTCCTCATGCCTCCCGAAAATCTGGTAATAAATCTGGCATCAATTACATCTTGCTCACTAAGTTCACGTACGATATCGTCCGCTTCCATAATTGTGAGGTCCCTGCAGATGATAACTCCCTTACAGGAATTCATGGAATGAGGGATCTTTGGCTCAACATCGTAGCAATGAAACCTACGCAGCTTTAGCAAATTTTTAACCTGGGCTGAATTTATTGTCTTAATAAAGAGATTACAAACATTTTTTTTTAACCTATTCAACTTCACCAGCACAGCCATTAATTACATTCTTGATAAGAAAAGATTTACACTAGCCAAGGAAATAGAACCAACAGCATATAATTGTACAAACGTCGTATTATGTACATGGATGGCCAGCGGGCATCGAGTCTGGGGACGGTCATTCCGTAAGTCAGCCCTTGCAATAGTCATCGGATCGTCAGTCTCCCCCCCTCCCTAAGGGAGGGGTCGACATAGTAACCATCTTCCTTTCTCGTTGGAAGTGGGATGAAAGAGAGAGACAAGCAAAGGACAAAATATCAGAGGTAAAACACCTAAGTCTGAAATTACCCTCTCAAGCTACTCTTGGGTGGCCGAGTCTTTTTATATATATATATATATATATATATATATAGATAATGAATGAAGGAAGGAAAAACAAAATAAAATAAGTCCATGTGCCTAAAGGCATCCTCCATTCATAAAATATTTATAACAACTGTATTTAAATTAAATTGGATTAAATGTTTGAGGGAAGCAACTCCCAGGAAGTGAATTCCAGAGAGTAGTAGTTCTGGGGATAAATGAATTTTGATAAGCAGAGGTTCTACATTGCGGGGGAGAGAGTGTGAGTTCATGGGCGCTCCCAGCAGCCCGAGTATTTCGGGAGAAAATGTGAAGGGGAGGCACAATTGAAGCCAGTTCGTCAGAGCACTTACGGTAAAAATATCGATAAAATAGTGCTAAAGAAGCAACATCTCTACGTACTAATAATGGAGGAAGGTCCTGCGTTATGGCAGGATTATTGATTAATCTAATGGCTTTATTTTGAATATTGTCCAACTGCCTCAATGCAACCTCTCCACATCCACTCCACAGTGATGAACAGTATTCGATCCGAGAACGCACATGACTTTTGTATATTGTTGCCATCTGCTCGTCAGTGAAGAACTCACGAACTCTGTCAATTCACACCCAAGAGCGATCAGTGGGGGACCACTCCAGAGGTAAGTTCAGTAGACAAAGACAACCTCAGCAAATAGATACGGACACGTACTATATCTCTAACTCAGGTAAGCAGGAAAATTAGGACTAGCTATCCTAACGTAAAATACCCTAAAGATGAGGGAAAAGCTAATGCCGGTGGGGCAGCCCCATAACTGGAGGAGAGGTCAAAACACACGTCCGCACTCCCCACGACCAAGCATGAAAGTCCCAACTGACTCGGCAGCAGGGTGGTCTTTGAATACTAGTACTTAATACTAGCTGGTATGGATTTATTCATACCAAGTCAACAGTTCACTAAAAGATCGAACTCTCCAGAACGGTTTGATAGCAACTGTGCCAGAGCAACAGCCAAAAGTCATTAGCATATAACTCTTACATCAAAAACATCTGAATCACTCTCGCAATATAAAATTGATGGAAAGCATGCAAAAGCTGATATAAATCTCGCTAAATCAAACTTCTTTCAAAATCAAGCATCAAAACTACTTAACAGCCCTAATGACAACAGAATATTCTGGTCAATTCTCAGTTCTTTTAATAATAACTTTAACAAGTCATCATCCATTCCTCCACTAAAACCCCGCATAGGAAAGCAGATATCTTTGCCAGTACATTTGCCAGAAATTCTACCACAGAGGACGTCAGCCAGAACGTCCCAGTACTAGAACTTAACTCTCCTGAAATTGTTCCACTTAAAATACAGACAAGATACGTAAAATCCATCCTAGACGATTTACCAACCAACAAAGCTCCAGGCCCAGATGGAATTCCTCCAATTGTTTTGAAAAAAGTGTTCCCCTGAACTTGCCTCTGTTCTAGCTAAATTATTCAGACTATGCATTCGTACTTCTTCATGCCTTAATTCATGGAAACAAGCCAATATCCACCCATGTCCAAAGAAAGGAAGTTCCTCTGACCCCTCTCATTACAGACCAATAGCTATCACATCTTCTCTTGGTAAGGTATTTGAAATTTTAATTAATAAGCACATAGTTAAAATCTTGAATCCAACAACTTAATTAGTGATAGACAATATGGTTCTCGCCACGAAAGATCCACCATTGACATACTCAATCTCCTGACTCATACCATTCTTAAATCAATCGGCCTAAATGGAGAAAGTCTTGCAGTAGCCCTTGATATTTCTAAAGCTTTCGACAGAGTATGGCACCGTTCCCTGCTGTCCAAACTCCTTTGCTGTGGACTAACGTCTTTTGTTCCTTTGATTTCCTCATATCTCAGTGACAGAAAAATAAAAGTAGATGATGTATATTCCAATTTCCACTCAACGTCGGTGTGCCGCAGGGATCAGTTCTGGTGCAAACCCTGTTCCAGGTTCATATTAATGACCTCTTATCTGTCATCCACAATGCCATCCACTCATATGCAGATGACTCAACACTTCATAGTTCATTCACACTCAGACATCCATTTACAAAGGCTAATATCTCTACCTCTCAACTCAGTACAGCCATCTCCATAAATCAAGACTTATCTACGATCAATGAATGGGGACAAAACAACCTTGTCTCATTTAATGTTAGTAAAACCAAATATATACAATTTACGAATAGACAGATATTACCAGATTCGTATATTACCTTCAATGCTACTAATATTCCCATCTCCAAAAGTATTGAAATTCTTGGCGTCTCACTTAACAGTGCCCTCAGCTGGACCTCTCATGTCAGATCACTTGCTAAAACCTCCGCAAAGAAACTTGGATTATTGTACAGAGTTCGTAACTTCTTCACTGACGAGCAGTTAGCTATAATTTATAAGAGTTATGTGCGCTCTCAGCTGGAATATTGCTCACCCTTGTGGAATGGATGTGGAGAGGTTGCACCAAAACAACTAGACAAAATTGAGAACAAAGCTGTTAGAATTATTAACAACCCTGCTATTATAAATAAACTACCTCCCCTACAAGTAAGAAGGAATGTTGCCTTCCTTGCATTATTTTACAGATATTTTTATGGCAAATGCTCAGACGAAGTTGCGTCCATTGTGCCACCTCTTCATGCCTTCCCTCGTGCTACACGGGCATCTGGCAGCGCTCATGACTGGAATGTCACTCAGCCATATTGCTGAACTTCTGCCTATCAGAATTCTTTCATTCCCCGAACTGCATCTCTCTGGAACTCGCTTCCCCAGAGTTTTTTTTCCCTCCAAACTTCAACCTGCAGCTGTTAAGTCTAAGTGTTACATTATATTATATGAACAGAGGACACCAGTAATCTGATGTATGGAATTTTTCTTTTTTTATTCATTTGTTTTTCCTTCCTGTGTTCTGTTATTAAAAAAAAAAAAAAAAAAAAATGCTCTCGCCACCCTCCCCCTCCTTGACCCCACCTACTAGTACAGCCCAGAAGTTTCCAGGAGCTAGGAGAGAATTCACATTTTCTGACGCAGTAATGCACATTCTAGATCCTAGGAAAGAACTCACATTTTCTTACACAGTAATACACCTAAACTAATATACAATAACAATAATGACAAGAACTAATTCCTACCGTAAGATAGCGCGAAAACAAAGCAAATTAAATTCCCAAATCTCCAGAAAGTTTCTCACACATCCAGATGCAAACACCAGCCGAAACTTACTTCAGAACACTTAATTTGTAGAAGGTTTCTCACACTTCCAGACATAAAACACCACTCTAACTGTACCGGAATAACAATACCATTTTAACTTTTCAGTAAGATTACGTCGTTCTTCATTTATCCTGACCACCGAACTTATAGTTTTATGCTGCTTTAAAGTGAATTATGGAGATAAACCCGTGCATGCCTTAGTTCAGGAGCAGCTACGGTATATATCAATATAAATCATGCACTTTTTTTTCATTTATTTTTTTATGCAAGAAAGAAGGAACCAAAGGCCAGGAGCCCGAAACCGTTCCTTCCAAGAAAAAACAAAAACAATACAAAAGAGAGCTAAATTCTAGATCCATTCATTTCAAGATACTTGGACACATTGCGTTTGAAAGACTGGAGATCATAGGAAGTAGGATATACAGAGAGAGGGAGACAGTTCCAGAGCTGACCTGTTGCATAAAGGAAGGACTGGGAGTAACGGTTAACTCTTGCATTAGAGAGTTGGACAGAAAAGGGATGAGAGTTTGTTGCTAGACGGGTGCTACGCACCCGTCGTAGAGGTGGAGGGATGCAAGCAGACAGTTCAGAGGAGCAGTGACCATTGAAGTAGCGACAGAAAAAAGATAAAGATGCAACACTGCGGCGAAGAGACAGAGGTTGAAGGGAGCAAGTAAGAGGAGGAGCGTTGATAAGATGAAAAGCGTTTGACTTCACCCTATTGAGAAGAGCTGTATGTGGGGAGCCTCCCCACACATGAGAGTTGTACTCTAAATAGGGGCGAATAAAACCCGTGTATAAAGTCAACAGCTGTGGAGAAGGTATGGAGTCGGCTTAGTACACCTAATCCCTTGGAAGCAGATTTTACAAGAGATGCAATATGATCTTTCCAAATAAGTCCCATGTGAATGAAACCCCAAGCATGTTCAAGGATGATGCAGGATTAAGCTGAATTTTATTAAACATTAGCTGGTACTCCTGAGGAAGATTGTGTCGGGTTGATAGGTGTAAAAACTGAGTTTTTGATGCATTAAAAACAACAAGATTATTTTTACCCCAGTCAGAGATATGAGCCATGTCAGACATTAGGTATGCCATAGCCTCATCCCTTGTTTGCTGAAGTAACTGCTGAAATGGACGTTGCGGGAACCGAATGGAAAGGTGAAGGGTGGAATCATCAGCGTACGAGTGGATAGGGTTAAATGTACAGCTTAGAAGGTCATTGATGAATAAAAGGAAGAGAGTTGGTGATAGGACAGAGTCCTGAGGAACACCACTGTTGACAGATCTGGGAGAAGAACGATGGCCGTCTATAACAGCGGCTATAGAACGACCAGAAAGGAAGCTATAGATGAAGGCACATATAGAAGGATAGAAACAGTAAGAGGGTAGTCTGGAAATTAAAAATTTATGCCAGACTCCATCGGAAGCCTTTGAGATGTCAAGTGCAATGGCAAAGCTTTCTCCAAAGTCCCGAAAGGAGGATGACCAGGAGTCTGAAAGGAAGGTGAGAATATCGCCAGTGGAGCGCCTCTGACGGAACCTATACTGACGATCAGAAAGAAGGTTGTGTTAGGAAAGATGCTTTAAAAATTTTCTGTTAAGAACTAACTCGAAAACTTTTAAGACACAGGATGTTAAAGCAATTGGACGATATTTAGAGGATTGGGAATGGTCACCCTTCCTTGGGACTGGCTGAATGAGCGCAAACTTCCAGCAAGAAGGAAAGGCACAAGTTGACAGACAAAGGCGAATGAGTTTACCTAGGCAGGATGTAAGCACTGAAGCACAGTTCTTGAGGACAACAGGAGGGACTCCATCAGGCCCATATGCCTTGTTAGTATTGAGGCCAAAAATTAGTGTATGACACCCAAACATTTAAAGAAATATATATTTTTTTTATGTGTCCGACTCTGGGCATAGGCTTCACAGCCTGCTTCCAAGACCCAGTAGTCCTCCTTCATACTATACAGTACACCTCTCTTCGTATGACATTAAAAGTCCTTTTTTTTTTTTTTTTTTTCCAGGGGTGAGGGGGACTGGGTAGCTATATTGTAAGGCACATAAATCAAAAGGGAAACAGGAGTGTCTAGTGATCCAAACTGGCGTACTGTATTAAGGGAAAGTTTAATGTAGCTCGGACAAGGCATCTAACAGTTGTATATTTGTTTTCATTGATTATGGATGACTAGTTTTCATTTGGCACGATGACAGAATATTAATAATAATATTTGATCGTATATGGAAGTCAGAATTTTATTTTCGTCTCCGTAACTGATACTTAAGAGCCACTTTTAACTAATGAAAATATAAGTGCGTGCGGCTGAAGATGTTTTAAAATGTACACAGAAGCATGTAACTGAAAATTGTAAAACGAAGTAAAATACAAACGAAAAAACATAAGGGGACTACTACTGGAATAAAAAATATAACCAAATAAATAAACAGCTGAAAAGATACGATACCAGGCGCTGTGCAGACTTTGAACATATGAGTCATCTATCCAAATTATCTGTAGCCTATTAGATTATCAGCCGAGTAGGCAGGACGAAACAAGGGAATTACGAGTTAACATAAGGAAAATAATTAATAATAAGCAAGATAAATATGGAACTTCCTGGTTGAGCTCAGAACCCATTAGACTTCAGGCTAATTTTCTCTCTCTCTCTCTCTCTCTCTCTCAGGTCAGTCTCAATAACCTCCTCTAAACCTCCAGTTATAATAATGCTTCAAATCACCTGGGTTAGAACTACAGCTAAGCCAATTAACAGTAACGTTTTAAACATTACTTCAGCTTTTAAGCCAAGTTAAAGTTTATCAGTTCTTGTTCCTGTCTCCCCCCCCCTCCCCCCATCTCGTAGGGCTTTCTCCCTCTCCTCTCTTTACCCCGCACTAAACAACTTGGTCGACCCTTCACCACCCACACCGTTCATGTACTACACCCACTACCTCCCTTCCTTCAGCTGCACCTTTTTGTGGTCCATCATTCTGAAACTGGGGTTGGCCTTCCTCAGAGTCCAGCCCTGCACCCAACCTGCTTCCAGTACTTTCTTGGGCCTTTGAGAAAAGATAATATATATGAAATATTTTCAAGGGAAAAACGTAGACAACCCGAGAATAAAGTATGAATCGTGGTTAGAGAGGCGAAGCAACTATATTGTAGGTGAGGCCTGTGAGGGCCCTATTCCTTAACTCCCAGCCCAAACAGCCAATGACACCGGCCGTACCATGAGCCGATTTATCTTCTGCAGAACCATAAGTGTTCCCTACCGCGGCCATCAGTGGAGCCAAATGCCTGAGGACGACGAGGACAGTGAGATAGATTAGTGCTGGGTGACCGTCTACAAAGTCCTTTCCAATCCAGTTCGGTTGAAGGCGATAAAAGAGACTAAAGAATAAGCCAGCCTAGAAATCGAGGAATACCATGATGTTGGTGTGGGTGAGCGCAACAGAGGCACTGCTGCCGATGACTGCCAGCTTTAAATAAGGAGTCACGATGGTTCCATGCACCTAGCATCAAATAGTTAGTAACGTGTATAAAGGGCCGCAACTCTTTGTGTACCTGTCCACCAAACGTAAGTGCAGCTGAACTTATGCACTGGAAAACAAGGGAATAATTTCCTTCAGGCAGGTATCGCTAAATCTTTTGGTGTGTGTGTGTGTGTGTGTGTGTGTGTGTGTGTGTGTGTGTGTGTGTGTGTGTGAGAGAGAGAGAGAGAGAGAGAGTCTTATAACACATTTTTCTGGAAAAATCCTTGCAGACTATTTCTATAGTAGTGGCTCTTTCATCTTTCTGAATCGGTAACTTATAGACAAGTTGTAGCAGAAATCATGTATACACTAATCCTTACGAGATAATGAAAGAAAAGCATTCGGGAGCCGAATGCTAATCGCCCGCCAGAATATGCTGTTGTCCAAGTTACAAACTACTTACAAACCAAATGTGAAAATTCGCAAAACTCTACAGAATTAAGTCACTTTGTTTCTCCGAAAAACAATCCATATAAAACAACTAGTTGACCTTGACCCCGAGTGCCCATTTACGAACTCGTCCAAGATATTGGCCATATCTTGATACCCTGAAGGTTTCATGTTGATAGCTCAAGCCGTTCATTAGGTATAATGGTGCTAAATGCGGGCAATAAAAACTATTTGACCTTTGGCAGCCATTTTGGTAACCTTGACCTTGACCTCGAGTGCCCATTTTCGAACTAGTCCAAGATTTTTGGCCATATCCTGATACCCTGAAAGTTTCATGTTGATAGCTCCAGCCGTTCATGAGATATAATGGGAACACACACACACACACACACACACACACACACACACACACACACACACACACACACACACAGGCGGGCAAAAACATTAACGCTCCACCTTGGTAAAGGCGAGCGATAAAAAGCTAAAATAAATAAGATACATTAAAAAGTTAAAATAAGGCTATCACTAATTTCAGGCCGTGTAAGAGTCATTTTAAATCTAAATATTATGTTCTGTTTTCGTTATAAAAGCATGTTCAGGCATACATGGCCTGCAAATGCAGCTTCTCATTTTCTTGTACTGCATATTGCCGTAGGGTGTGGAAGATGAGGGCAAGAACTTCCGCTGTATTTCCCTTTTCTTATGCTTCTTCAGTTAGCGACGGATGAACAGTGGTAGAACATGCAAGGAGGAAGCAATTCCTGCAGATAGAGTAAGAATGCTACATGAGGAATGACAAAAGAAAAAGGTGGAATACAAGGAAGAAGTGGAGGGGAGAAAGGGTAAATGTAATTTGGAGCAGATAGAGAAGGTGGAAGATTTGTATAGGACGTTCACATTGAAATCCATATCCCCTCTGGCCCTTTTCCTCACAGAACCACAAATCTCACCCTCTACTGATATATCCCCATTTTGTTTTCCCGGTTACCATCTCCTTACAAACTTCCGTTACAAGGGCGGCACCTGTTGTTATATCAAATCCCAATATGCAGTTTACACTATTTTAAACTTCACCTCATCCGGTTTTGATTTCTCATTGTATAAACTAAACTGTCAAAATATTACCAAATATATCTGTGTAGTCTATTGCTCCCCCAATGCTTCTTCGGAACCCAGTGTATTTGATTCCATATCCACACAGTTGAGTAACCTTAACCTTGCCCTTAGCACCGAAATTACCATTTTGGGTGATTTTAACATACATAATGTTGAATGATTATTGCATTCTGCCAGGACTGACGACGCTGGTCTAGAGTGCGAGCTGTTTGCAGAATCGTTTAATCTCACCCAGCTGGTAAAGCAACCAACCAGAATACCTGATAATCCTGACCACAATGCCCATCTCTTGGAGTTATTCTTGACAAATAATCCAGATCAATACAGGATTGAGGTACTGTCACCACTTGGATCCTCTGACCACAATCTCATCAAAGCCTCATAAGTTAACCCCCCCACACCTTCCCGTTCTAAACCTGTCAGGGTGACCCGATGGCACTTTGATAGGGCAGACGGATGGATTTAGAAATTATCTTGCTGACATTCCATGGCAGTCTTTCTTCTCTAGTGATCCCAGTTTTACCTTGTCCCACATTTGCAACTTAATACTAGCTGGTATGGATTTATTCATACCAAGTCAACAGTTCACTAAAAGATCGAACTCTCCAAAATGATTTGATGGCAACTGTGCCAGAGTAACAGCCCAAAAGTTATTAGCATATAACTCTTACTTAAAATAAAAAACTTCTGAATCACTCTCAATTTAAAATTGCTAGAAATCATGCAAAAGCTGTAATAAATCTAGCTACATCAAATTTTCTTCAAAAGCAAGCATCAAAACTACTTAACAACCCTAATGACAGGAGAATATTCTGGTCAACTCTTAATTCTTTCAATAATAACTTTAACAAATCATCATCCATTCCCCCACTAGAATCTTCAGATGGCAACATTACAAGTGACCCACGTGCGAAAGCAGATATTTTTGCCAGTACATTTGCCAGAAATTCTACCATAGACGACGTCAGCCAAAACGTCCCAGTACTGGAGCTTGACTCTCCCGAAATTGTTCCACTTAATATACAGACGAGATACGTAAAATCCATCCTAGACAATTTACCTACCAACAAAGCTCCAGGCCCAGATGGAATTCCGCCAATTGTTTTGAAAAAGTGTTCCCCTGAACTTGCCTCTGTTCTAGCTAAATTATTCAGACTATGCATACGTACTTCTTCATTCCCAAATTCATGGAAAACGAGCCATTATCCACCCATGTCCAAAGAAAGGAAGTTCCTCTGACCCCTCTCATTACAGACCAATAGCAGTCACATTTTCTCTCGGTAAGGTATATGAAACTTTAATTAATAAGCACATTGTTGAACATCTTGAATCCAACAACATAATTAATGATAGACAATATGGTTTTCGCCACGAAAGATCCACCGTTGACATACTCAATCTCGTAACTCATACCATCCTTCAATCAATTGACCTAAATGGAGAAAGCCATGCAGTAGCCCTTGATATTGCTAAAGCTATCGATAGAGTATGGCATCGTTCCTTACTGCCCAAACTCCCTTGCTATGGACTAACATCTTTTGTTCCTTTGATCTCCTCATATCTCAGCAACAGGAAAATAAGAGTAAAAGTAGATGATGTATATTCCAATTTCCACTCAATTAACGCCGGTGTGCCACAGGGATCAGTTCTGGCCCCAACCCTGTTCCTGGTTCATATTAATGAACTCTTATCTGTCATCCACAATCCCATCCACTCATATGCAGATGACTCAACACTTCATAGTTCATTCACACTCAGACATCCATTTACAAAGTTTAATATCTCTACCTCTCAACTCAGTACAGCCATCTCCATAAATCAAGACCTATCTACGATCAGTGAATGGGGACAAAACAACCTTGTCTCATTTAATGCTAGTAAAACTAAATATATACAATTTACTAATAGACAGATATTGCCAGATTCGTATATTACCTTCAATGCTACTAATATTCCCATCTCCAAAAGTAATGAAATTCTCGGAGCCTCACTTAACAATGCCCTCAGCTGGACCTCTCATGTTAGATCACTTGCTAAAACCGCCTCAAAGAAACTTGGATTATTGTACAGAGTTCGTAACTTCACTGACGAGCAGTTAGCTATAATTTATAAGAGTTATGTGCGCTCTCAGCTGGAATATTGCTCACCCTTGTGGAATGGATGTGGAGAGGTTACACTAAAACAATTAGACAAAATTCAGAACAAGGCTGTTAGAATTATTAACAACCCTGCTGTTATAAATAAACTACCATCCCTACAAGTAAGAAGGAATGTTGCCTTCCTTGCATTATTTTACAAATATTTTTATGGCAAATGCTCGGACGAAGTTGTGTCCATTGTGCCACCTTTCCATGTCTTTCCTCGTGCTACACGGGCATCTGGCAGCGCTCATGACTGGAATGTCACTCAGCCATATTGCTGAACTTCTGCCTATCAGAATTCTTTCATTCCCCGAACTGCATCTCTCTGGAACTCGCTTCTCCAGAGTTTTTTCCCTCCAAACTTCAACCTGCAGCTGTTCAAGTCTAACTTTTACAGATATTTTATGAACAGAGGACACGAGTAATCTGGTTTATGGATATTTTTTTTTATTCATTTTTTTTCCCTTCCTCTGTTCTGTTATAAAAAAAAAAAGAAAAAAAAACATGAGATAGTGTCTGTGTGAAGAGAAGGAGTAAGGGGGTAAAAGGAACAGCATGGTGGATGGAAAAGATAAAACGAGCTGTGGAAGAGAAGGTGGAAGAGTATAGTGACTGGATAGTAAGCAGAGGGATGAAGGATGTGCACAGACGGAAAAGAGTTATATATAGGTGAAAATACCAGCAGGAGACAGTAAGAAAAATGTGGGTGAGGAGTTTAGTAGAAATCTGAACGTAAGAAACTGTTTTGAAAGGTTAAAAAAGTAAACGGGTAATACAGGAAGTAGCAGAGGAGTGAAAGATAAGAATATCAGAATACTGGTGGAGAAGAGAGAGTAGATGAACAGATGTAGAAAACATTTAAAGGAAGTGTTGAATATAGTGAACGAAAGAAGTAACTGGGGAAAGGATAGTAGAAGAGAGGCGAGAAGGAGAGAAAAGATAAATAGGATGGAAATATCTGATGCAATGAAGATATTCAAAATAGTGGAAAACTCCAGGATATGATGAAGTGCAGCAATCTCCATGAATCAAGACTTATCTAAGATCAATGAATGGGGACAAAATAACCATGTCTCATTTAATGCTAGTAAAACCAAATATAGGCCTATACAATTTACCAATAGACGGATATTGCCAGATTCCTATATTACCTGCAGTTCTGCTAATATTTCTATCTCCAAAAGTATTGAAATTCTCGGTGTTTCACTTAACAGAGCCCTCAGCTGGACTTCTCATGTTAGATCGCTTGCTAAAACCGCCTCAAGGAAACTTGGATTATTGTACAGAGTTCGTAGCTTCTTCACTGACGAGCAGTTAGCTGTAGTTTATTAGTCATGTGCACTCTCAGTTGGAATATTGCTCACCCTTGTGGAATGGATGTGGAGAGGTTGCATTAAAACAACTAGACAAAATTCAGAACAAAGCTGTTGGAATTAGTAATAACCCTGCCATTATAAATAAACTACCTCCCCTGCAAGTAAGATGGAATGTTGCCTCCCTTGCATTATTTTACAGATACTTTTATGGCAAATGCACAGACGATGTTGCATCCATTGTGCTACCCCTTCATGCCTTCGCTCGTGCTACACGGGCATCTGGTAGCGCTCATGACTGGAATGTCACAATGCCATATTGCAGAACATTTTCCCCTATCAGAAATCTTTTATTTCCCGAACTGCAACAACTCTGGGGAAGCGAGATCCAAAGGGATTTGGAGCTCGCTTCCCCAGAGTTATTTCCCCCAAACTTCAACCTACAGCTGTTCAAGTCCAACTGTTACAGACTTTTTATGAATGGAGGACACCTGTAATCTGGTGTATGGAGTATTTTTTTAATTCATTTGTTTTTCCTTCCTCTGTTCTGTCACACACACACAAAAAAAAAAAAGTATGAAAGATGTGCAGACTGGCCTGGGAGGAAGGTAGGGTCCCACTGGAGTTGAAGTCAGGTATAACAGTTCCCTATAGGAAGGAAAAGGGGAGGGGGAAGAGAAGTATATGGTAATCAAAGAGTATTTGTCCTCAAAGTATGATGTTAAAAATATATGGTAGAATACATGTCGACAGAGTTACATAAACTACCGAGGAATTAATTGAAGAACAAAATGGTTTTTAAGTAGGTAAGTGGAAAAGTATCTAGAGCAGGAAGAAAAAAATTGTATGCTGACTTTACGTATCTAGAGGAATCATATGATAAAGAAGCCAGACAACAAAAGTGGAGGGTACTGAGAATGTATGGTGTAGAGGGGGAGTTGTTCAATGCTGTCAAGAGGCAAGAGTACAGCCGTCTTTTTGTCGTCCAAGATGGAGCTTGGGATTTTAAGTGCGCCTTGGTGCACTTGATTTCTGTCTGCAAAAACAGTCTAGGATACGTAGAACCGAAAAACTGAACTTGCGGATCGTAATATAAACAGAGGGGTTCACCGAAGGTCATTTGACGAATATGCAATTTACACATAGCCCTTGTTTTTTTTTTTGTTTTTTTTTTTTTTTATGTGTCCGACTCTGGGCAAAGGCTTCAGGGCCTGTATCTCGGGGGCAGTAGCCTATCCCAAGGCCCAGTAGTCCTCCTACACCTCCACATGTCACCACTTCGGCGCTAACACCCACCGTTCATATTGAATACATGCTAGGGCTGTCTCATACAGGACTGGTGTACTGGTATTAGCGGGGGTACTTTTACGACATGTCGGCGGGTCATCTGGTAGATCAGGAAAGTCTGCTTCTATGAAATTCAAATCCTTAAACTGTTCCCTGCCCCAGCCGGGATTCGAACCTGGGTCCATCAGGCCTGCAGGCCGACTCTCTACCGATTCAGCCACCGCTGAGCTGGCTCTATATGTCATTAATATCAGCCACCTGCACCCTAATTTTATGTACATTGTACTAATTCATGATATTTATCACTTACTTGTCCTTGCTGGCCAATCTCACTCTCTCCAAGCTGCACGAAGTCTGCTCTTGACCAAGCTTGGGGGAGATATGAAGACGGTCATGGTTCTGATGACAAATACTTGGGCCGGCTTCGTATCGCTTTGGCCGACAAAAAGACAAAAACGGCGCAGCTCGGTTTCACCGAAGATGGCTTCAAATCCGCTCCATCGGCTTGGACAACAAAAACCTGGCTGTAGTATAGGGGCAATAGGGCTACATTGCATGGGGGGGGGGGAGTGAACTAAATGAGATTTTTTAAATGGTGGATTGAAACAGGGATGTATCATGTCTTCATGGTTGTTCATTAGATAGATAGATAGATAAATAGATAGCTATAGATATCGATAGATAGATAGATAGATAGACAGATAGATAGACAGATATAATATTGTATTGATGAGAAGCAAGATTTGCCAGTTATGTAGTCTGGAGGGTCCTCAGTACTCCTCATATTTTTCCGTTACGTGTCAAAGTTGCCAGGTAGCCTGCTATCGTGAGGGGAGTTATTTTGTAAAGCTATGCATTAGCTTTTGTGCTCTTTTTCTCTGTCTTGTTTTACTTACGTGATTGTTTGTTAAATTATGTAATTTTATTTCAGTTTGTATGCTGAAGCATTTGGGGTGTTATGTGGTGTGGGAAATCTCTGGCATGTTTTGGATGTCTCTGATATGGCAACTGTTGTAGCTAGAGTAAACTAGAAGATTCGAATATAATGCAAGATTATCTAAGGATGGAGGAGAGAATAGAGGAGTTTGAGTTTAGTTTGACTTGTGGAGTTTGAGTTTAGTTTGACCAGAGCTACACCAGCTTCGCTGGTGTAGCTCTGGTACTTGTGATATCTGTGAAGTGTTGTTGGTGAGCATACCGTGTAATTATCTGGTAAATAAAGGCAATGAACGTGAGAAGCTTGTTTACATTCAGTGTCTGTACTGATCTGTGTTGCATTACGCTGAAAGGCTGCCTTTAGGAAGAACAGCTCACTGGGCAACGTCTTTCCTATACTGAACTACTGCTGTTGGAGCCATTGGCAGTGTGGGACGGGGACATAACAGTGGTGTCAGGAGTGTGGATCTTTATTAAAGTGCTGCAGTGAGTAAGGACAGAAAGAACTCAAACAACAATCAATTACAAGTACAAAATGAAGAACAGAAAGAGCTCAAAGAACAATAACAGGCACAAAATGAAGGACAGAAAGATCCCAAAGAACAATTATAAGCACAAAGTGAACAGCTAGAGGCACAAAGTAAAGAACAGAATGGGCTCAAGAATGAAATAAAAAAAATTATTACAGGGCCAAAGTGAAGAACAGAAAGAATGATATGAACGACTTCAAGATGTATTACAGGAGCAACAGAGGGAGTTACAACTGAGGATGCAATGACAGTTAGATGCTTTCATGGGGGAAATCAAGGAAGAACAGGAGCAGCTGAAGGAGGAAGTACTGTATATGCTGAACTACGCCAACAGAAGTATGAGGTAAGCAATAATGTGATGGAGTGCAGACAGCATGTAGACGACCGGCTGAAGATTAGTGAGGGAATAATGATGGAGTGCAGACAGCATGTAGGTGACCAGTTGAAGCATGTAGTCGACCATGAGAAGAGAATTGAGGCTGTAGAGAAATACTGTATTGCTGAGTCTCAGGTTAATGTACAGGGAGCATATGAAAAGAATGGACAGTGTATGGTGACTCTCCACGGATCTCATGCATCGAAAGGTAGCACTACAGGGTTGAATAATCAGAATGTAGGAGTTTTAAGTCCTGGATATAATTATGATGCCCCAGTATTTAGGCCACACACCAGTGAAGTACGTGGCTATAATGGGGGTACATTTAAAAAGAAACCTGAGGAATTTGTTGGTAGAGTATCTTGGGTGGTTTACCGTGCACAGTTTGAGTTACTTGCTGATCAGAATGGTTGGGATGATAGGAAGAGGGCAGTGCAGCTTGCTACTAGCTCAAGGGTGCTGCAAAGAAAATTCAGGGCCAGATGTCAGTAGATGAGGGGAACAGTTATCAGTCCTTAGTAGAAGTACTGTAGTGCATAATTATATGGGACCATCTACCGACTGAGGTTTACAGAGCAAGATTTCGGAGCCGTGTACGGGCTCGAGGCAAAGTCCTACAGCAGCTTGCTCATGCCCTGGAGAGTATGGCATACAAGGCGTACCCTGGAGCAGCACCTAATCTGTTAGCTATTCTTCAGAGGGACCAGTTCATTGATGTGCTTGACAGCGCAGAGTTGAAAGTGCAAGTGAAGCAGGCACAACCCAGAAGCATGCAAGATGCGGTAGCCAGGGCTTTAAAATTTGAATCCTACGTCAGGGCCAGTACATCCAGTTTTCAAGCAGGTCATAGTGCAGGATTCAAGGCAAGAAAGGGGCAGGTACTATTGCGGCCAGGAGTTGTTAGCCACCCTCGTCCAGTCAACCCGTGTATGTGGCAGCATCGCATTAACGAGCACAGAAGTTGCCTTCGATGCATTTCTGTCGAAAAATATCCCTTCACTTTGGGCATGTACAAATGGATAAAGCAATAGTAATATTTACTTTGAAGGTTTGACTCTGATAACACGAATATATCATACTGATTATTTAATAACTTGTTTCTCGTATAGAGCCAAGCAAGTGTCAAATATGTATATTTGGTTCCACTCCACGACTTCCTTAGGTTTGAACCAGCGAACACAGAGTGAACAAGTTCGAAGCATTCATATGTTACCCGGAGAGAGAGAGAGAGAGTCGTAGGTGCCTGTGAATTTTAGAGGAATGAGGTGGAGAAATGAGGTGCTCAACACAGTTAAACAGGGATTTTTTCATTCTTTTCGGTTGGCTTTCTATGCCTAAATGACTAAATGAAGGTAAATTATGAAATATAATAATTGGATGACGAAGTGGTAATAGGGTCTGGCTAACGGTTATTTGGTCCAAGGTGTGCAGTGGTAAACCTAATTCCAGCCAACGGTCGTTGTCTAAAAAGTGGGATATTTACAGTCCCATTTATTTTAAATATCTCCATGTATGTTTACGGTACGTGTTTGCCCGTATGGACCTATTATCACCCCATGATTATTTTTATCAATGGACATTTTCACTCGGAACAAAATACGCCAACTTTTCTACATAAACCTATTTTCCCATGAACTATTTTTCCCCATTGATGTATTATCTCCCCATGGACCAATTTTTCCGTCGACCTTGAATCTCTCCATGGATGCAGGTTTCCTCCATGGACGTATACTCATGGACATACTTTTCACAATGAACCTATTTTCCCCATAAACCTGTTATCCGACGTGGTTATATCATCCACTGATGCGTGCAGTTGAAACACAGACCTCTTAACCAACAGACGTATTGCACTATGGACCTGTTGTAACCCACAGCATCTATATACCTACTTCAGCATGATTCCAGAATAATAACCCCTGTGGACCGATTTTCAGCACACTGATTTATTCCCAACTCGGAAGTATTCACTCGAGTGACATACTCCCAGAGACCTGTTTTCCCACAGTCCATCCACCCACCTACACACCCACTCAGCAACGCACATACCCACAGCCTTACTCAGTATAGTATGTCTCAAAAGTAGGACAACATAAACCCGTCTTTTGCCTTGTCCTACAGGTAGCCCCACCACCCACCCCACTTAATGCACGAACCCCACTTCACCCCAGTTAACCAGCCCAACAAACCTTTCCCTCCCTCTCGCCCACCCACTCCACCTAATCCACCTGTGAAGCCACCAGCCTACACTAACCAATCCACCCACCCAGTCACCAACCTACGAACCTGCATACCATGCTCTACAAGTCAGATGACTCGCAATGCGCCCCCCCCCCCACACACACACAGAGGCAGTGTGGATTTCCTTTCACGAAAGATGAGTCTCACCGCTTAACTCAGTCTGTCGGTAGAAAATACTCCTCTTTGCAGGGAGGTTGCAAGGCCGTAGATAATGGGCTTCATTCCGGCTAGATACACATGATTTTATGCGATACGAGTAAATAACGTGCTTGAGCTAAACAGGGAATTTTTCCTTTGGCTGATGACGAAGGAGTTTATTTATCCAAGGATAAAGTCTCTTCGGACAAAATGAAAGCTGGGTTTTATTCTGGGTAACGCCAGTTGACTGTCAAATTATTAGGCAGGAAAGGCATTTTTTTTTCTCTCTCTCTCTCTGGTGGTTGGCACCTGGAGATTTCTGGCAAACTTATGAGTATCTTTCTAATTAGCTGGATATCCCTCTCTGGACAGAGAGGCAAATTACTTTCTTCAGCACAGTTTTTTGTTAAATCAGCAGCATTTATCTCCTAATTCATTATTCCTCCGATAGCAATCCTTAAATAAAAAAGAAAAAACAATATCACAAAGCAAGGCAAATTCTAGTGACTGATGGAAGTAATATTTACACTGTGGCCTGTTTTCAATGGAGCACAGGAATCCAGGGTTTCTCATCCTATTTCCCTGCGCCAGTCTGCCTCCACCTCATTCCTCCAAAATTCCCAGGCGCTCAGCATACACGCTCTCTCTCTCTCTCTCTCTCTCTCTCTCTCTCTCTCTCTCTCTCTCTCTCTCTTTCGGTAACAAGTGAATGCTTCGAACTTGTTCACTCTTTGTGTTCGCTGATTCAAATCTACAGTACAGGAAGTCGTGGAGTGAAATCAAAGAAACATATTTATGTCACCTGCTTGGTATTGTATGAGGAAAAATAGTAACTAAATAATAAATATATTCGTGTTATCAGTCAAACCTTCAGAGTAAATATTACTATTACTTTATCCATTTGTACAAGCCCAAAACTGGAAGGATATTTTTCGACAGAAATGCATCGAAGGCAACTTCTGTGCTTGTGAATGCGACTCTGCCACATGCACAGGTTGGCTGGACGAGGGTGGCTAACAACTCCTGGCCGCAATAGTACATGAAGCGAAAAAAATTTGAAGGAAGTTGCTGGTACTGTGAAAAGCCAGGACATAGGAAAGAGGACTGCTACAAGTGGAAGAGGGAACAGGAGAAGACCAGAGAAGTTTGCTGCTTCTGTGGGAAGCCGGAATACAAGGAGGATTGTTACAAATTGAAGAAGGAGCAAGAACACAGCAGTGTAATTGTAATAAAAGGGTGTTGGACATGTGGTGAGATGGGACACTTCAGTTCTGAGTGTCCAAAGAAGAAAAATGAGGAAAAGAAGAAGGCTGCAGAAGACCAGAAAGAAGCAGAAAACTAGTGAAGGCTAGTGTTAAGGGGCAACCACCAGCCGGCTTTTGCCAAGTAGCCCCACCGCTGAGAAAATGCAAGAGAACTGAGATCGACAGTGTGCAAGTAGACGGAAGAATAGACAGAAAGAAGTGTTCCCTGGTGATTGATTCAACCTCAGAACAGATTTTTATGAGGCCTGATGTATTACATCATCGGTATGTGGCTGAGTCATCAGAACAATTGTGTGGCGTAACTGGGCACTGCACAGAACTGAGGGGACCCTTGGATGTCCAGATTGAAGTGGCAGGGCAAGAAGCCACACTTCCAGGCTATGTAGCCAAGATGGAGAATCATTGCCTTCTTGGTCTGGACTATCTGATGTGCATGGGATGTGAGGTGGACTTCTACTCCATGAAGCTAAAGGTTTGAGGGAAGTTGGTACCCATCAAGGCGGTGAGACGTGCCAGTTCTGGTGGCGACGTGAGGGCACTCTGCACTACAGTGATACCCCCAGGATCAGAATTATCGCTCCAGTGCCAGGTGAGTGGCTCTTTTGACAGCTGTCTAATGGTAGTGGAGCCTGATGTACAGTGCAAAACAAAGGCTGGAGTGATGGTGGCAAACACTTTGGTGGAAGCTATCTATCTATCTATATACCTAGGCTGCTTCCCCCAAGGAAAGGGAGGTAGCCGAGACAGGACGACACACTCTCCATTTACTCATCCATTTAAACACATTCATTCACATCTTAGCCCCACGTCCACGACTGAAGCTCCAGAGCCAAATCACGTCCTCAACCTATTCTCAAACTTTGGTGGAAGCAGGTGCACATAAAGTGCCGGTTATGGCGGCCAATTTCTCCCGTGAGCCATAGAAGATCAGCGAGGGAGAAATTGTGGGACTGTGCCAGATGGTGGACCATGAGTGGGATCAGAGGAAGGCCTGTAAAAGGAGTGTAGTCAAAGAACATGAGCATCTGCCAGACCACTTACAAGACCTGTTTTCAAGGAGTTGCCAGTGCCTGGATGACTCACAAGTGCTGCAGCTGAGGCAGCTGATGACGAAGTTTGCTGATGTCTTTTCCACCGGAGACCTAAACCTAGGGTGCACTGATCTGGTGGAACATAGTATAGACACCGGAGATCATCACCCAATTAAACAGCCAGCGCGGAGGATGGTGCCCGCCCAATGGCAAGAATTGGAGGTGATGGAGAGTCTCCATAGTCAAGGAGTGATTGAAAAGTCCAGCAGTCCTTGGGCATCAGTAGTGGTTCTGGTGAGGAAAAAGGATGGCTCAGTAAGGTGCTGTGTGGATTATCGAGCTCTGAAGGATGCATACCCCTTGCCAAGGAGTGATGACACAGTGGATGCTCTGTCAGGTGCCAAGTGGTTGTCCATCCTAGACATAAAGAGTGGCTATCATCAGGTCAAAGTTGCAGAGAAGGACAAGGACAAAACAGCCTTTTAATACGGGTGGGGTTTATGGCAGTTTAAAATGATGCCACTTGGTCTATGCAATGCCCCAGCTACTTCTGATTGTCTCATGGATCGTGAACTGGAAGGCTTGCACTGGCAGACAGCTCTCATCTATCTGGACAATGTAATTGTGTTTGGACGGACTTTCGACCAGGAATTCGAGAGGCTGTAGGAGGTGTTCAACAGGATCTGAGCAGCGCACCTCAAGCTGAACTCTGAGAAGTGCTACTTGTTTCAGAAGGAAGAGAAGTCTATCTATCTATCTATCTATAGCCCGACGCCCTAATCCCGCAAAGGGTGGCCACAGACAAAACGCCTCCAAGTCGCTCTGTCACCCATCATTTGACTACCCTCCCCCCAACTCACCCCCCCTCCCTCATATACCTCTCAACTCCATCCCTCCACCTCATCCTCGGTCTACCCCTCCCTCTCCCTCCCTCCACCTCACCTACATACACCCTCTTAGTCAGTCTTTCATTCTCCATTCTCTCCATATGTCCAAACCACCTCAGTGTATTTCTCCTAATCTTCTCAACCACATCCACCCCACAACGCTCCTTCACTTCTTCATTCTTCAACCTGTCCCTCCATGTCACTCCACATTCTCCTCTCAAGTAACTCATTTCCACTGCTCTCACTCTTGCCTTGTTCCCCTCTTGAAAGGTCCACGCCTCGCTTCCATACGTCAGGGTAGGGATCACAATACTATCATGCAGTGACTTCTTAACTTCCATACTCACCTCCCTATTTCTCATCACTGCTTTCAGTGAACCAACAACCTTCCTTCCCTGCTGTACCCTTTCACGTACTTCTTTCCCCAAAGTTCCATCCTTACTCATCACACTACCCAAGTACTTGAATGCACTCACATTCTCCATATCCTCACCATCCAACCTCACTGTACATTCTGTGACTTCATTCCTCTCAAACACCATAATTTTACTTTTGTTTATATTAATTTTCAGCTTCCTCCTCCTACACACTGTCCCAGATTCATTCACCAAACCTTGCAACTCCCATTCATCATCACTCAACAATACTGTATCATGAGCAAACAACACCGGAATCTTCAAAATCTCACCTTCATTCATTAGAGCCACCCCCACATCCACTGCCCTACCCTGCACCTCCTTTCCAACCCCAGCCATGTATATATTAAACAGCCATGGAGACATCACACAACACTGTTTCAGTCCCACATTGAGATCAAAGAACTCACTCAGCTCACCATCCACTCGCACCGTAGCCCTAGCTCCTTCGTACATACTCTTCACAGCACTCAACAATTTCTCCTCCACTCCATATATTCTAAATACTTTCCACATACCTTGCCTATCTATTCTGTCATAAGCTTTCTCCAAGTCCATGAAGGCAGCATACACTTTCTTTCCCTTCTCTAGATACTTCTTCACTAAACATCTTAGAACAAATATCTGATCTACACACCCTTTTCCCTTCCTAAATCCCCCTTGTTCTTCTCCAACTAGCTTCTCTGTCATATGCTTAACCCTATCAATGAGTATTCTGCCATATATTTTATCAGTCATACTAAGAAGGCAAATACCCCTATGGTTACCACATACTTCTCTCTCCCCTTTTCCTTTGTAAAAATGAACAATTATACCTGATTTCCAGTCCTCTGGATCCCTTCCCTCTTCCCAAGCCAATCTACACAACTTCCATATCCACTCCACAACAATCTCATCCCCATACCTCAGCATTTCACCACACTCCATCAATTCCTGGGGTCTTTCCCAACTAGATCTTCTTCATTGCTTCCACTACTTCCGTCCTACTGATCTCTTCCTCCCTCCTCTCATCTCTTCTTCTCCCAGCCATTCCCCAACCACTCATACCCGCACTGCTCTCACTCTTTACATTCAACAAATCCTCAAAGTGCTCCTTCCATCTCCTCAATTTCACTCTCTTCTCCACCAACAATCTATTATTCCTATCTTTCACTCCCCTACTATTTCCCCTTTCACACTGCCTTGCTTTCTTTACCTCCTTCCAAAACAGTTTCTTACTCCCCCTCCATTTCACACTCAGATTCCTCCCAAACTCTTCATCCACTTTTTTCTTACTCTCCTTCACCAGTCTCTTCACCTCCCTTCTCCTGCTCACATATACCTCTCTCTTCTCTCTCTCATTTTCTCCCCTACCTCTACCCGCTAACCCTTCACTATATGCCTTCTTCTTTTGTTCCACAGCTCGTTTCACCTCATCATTCCACCATGCTGTCCCTTGCACACCCTTGCATCTCCTCCTCACTCCACAAACCACCTCACATGCTGTGCCTATCTTTTCCGTAAATATCTTACATACTCTTCCACCCCTTCCATCTGCTCTAACTCATACCTTCCCAATCTTTCTTCCACTATGCTCTTATACTCTGCCATTTTCTCACTATCTTGCAAATTCTCCACTCTTCCCACAGGAGCTGTTTCCTCCTGTCTTTCCCTTCGTCTCCTCAACCATTTTCTTTGCGTCTTTACCTTGGCCATCACTAAGTGATAGTCTGAGACTCCATTCCCCCACCCTCTCCACACTCTTGCATCCAACACTTGTCTTCTCATTCGCTCATCCACACACACGTAGTCTATCATTGCCTTTCGTTCCACAAGTTCACCATCCATCCTCCTCATTACTCTCCATGTATACCGGTGGATCATCTTATGTCGAAAGTAGGTGTTGGCTATTGCCAACCCCTTACCAGCACAGATGTCCACCAACGCACTACCATTCCCATCTACGTCAGCTGGCACACCCCACTGACCAACCACTTCATCCACTCGTACATTCCCAACTTTGCCATTCATGTATCTGCCATTCATGTACCTGGGACATATTTTAGGCAAGGGCAGCATCCATACTGATCAAGAGAAGGTGGCAACTGTGAAAAACTGGCTGGTCCAACTTGTGTGATGGAACTATGGAGTTTCCTGGGTTTGTGTACCTACTACAGGCATTTTGTCAAGGACTTTGCAATGTTAGCTGCACCTCTGCACAAGTTGTTGGGGAAGAGGCAGTTTGTGTGGACAGCTGTGACTCAGAAGGCCTTCGATGAACTCAAGCATGTGTTGGCAAGCTCTCCATCATTTCCATACCCAGATCAGAGTCAGCCATTCATCCTGGACTGTGATGCTAGTGACAGTGCTATTGGTGGAGTCCTGTCACAGAAGAAGGACGAAAAAGAGTATGTGGTGGCGT
Source organism: Coenobita brevimanus (assembly GCF_032717465.1). Lineage (NCBI taxonomy): Eukaryota > Metazoa > Arthropoda > Malacostraca > Decapoda > Coenobitidae > Coenobita > Coenobita brevimanus. Next base: position 30,270,555 of record NC_137051.1, on the reverse strand, counting down.
ATTACAGCAAGAAGCTCAGCCCACCGGACAGGAACTATTGTGTGACCCATAAGGAGCTCTTGGAAGTGATGAAGAGCCTTGATTTCTTCCACCCTTGCTTGTATGGGTCCTACTTCATCATCAGGATGGACCATGCAGCACTCAAGTGGCTGAAGACATTAAAGAATCTGGATGGACAACTGGCACGCTGGCTGGGGAAGCTTGACCAACATAACTATGAGGTGCGGCACCAACGTGGGCAAGTACATGGCAATGCTGACAGCCTGAGTCATCGGCCTTGTGGCCCAGCGTGCTGGCAGCGTAGTGAAAATGAAGATCATAGCAAGAAATGCAGCCATACTGCAGTGACAGGGCCAGTGTCAGATGAAGAATACCTGAAGAGGATGCAGATGGAGGATGCAGATTTACAACCAGTGCTAGAGTGGCTGCAGTGGAGTACAGTGTTACCATCGTGGGAAGAGGTTTCCAGATTCAGCTCTGCGACCAAGAGCTACTGGAGTCAGTGGGAACAACGGACAACTGGAGCGTCGGTGGGAGACACCCGATGGCCTCAGTAAATATTGGCAACTGGTGGTTCCGAAGAAGTTGAGATCTGAGATCTTGGATGAGTCCCATAACTAGATCACTAGTGGGCACCTGGGAGTGAAGAAAACTCTGAGTCGGCTGCAACAGATGTTCTACTGGACTGGAATGCAGCAGGATGTTGAAGAGTGGTGTCTGGCCTGTGATGTATACTGTAAGGGACCCAAGAAACGTGGTAGTGCCCCTCTTCAGCTGTACCAAGTGGGTGCACCAGTGGAAAGAGTTGCAGTGGACATTGCTGGACCTCTGCCACTTGCTGAAAGAGGAAACCGATATTTATTGTTGCCATGGACTACTTCACAAAGTGGCCAGAAGCCTATGCCATTCCCGAGCAAGAGGTTGCGGCTGTTGCTCAGGTGTTGATTGACAATTTCTTCTGCCACAGGAGCTACATTCAGACAATGGTAGAAATTTTGAGTCCATTGTGTTCCATGAGTGCTGCAAGTTACTGAGGATCAAGAAGACCAGGACTACCCCACTAAGGCCACAGTCAGATGGGATAGTGGAGAAATTCAACTGGATCCTGGGACAAGAACTGGTCAAGTACTGCATAGAAGAACAAATGGAATGGGACCAGAAATTACTTGCATTGCTGATGACATATCGGTCTGCATCCCACAAGTCTACTTACTATGGTCGTACCATTCTAAAGTGGCGGTTTGGGTGGGGCACCAACCTCTGTACAGTGGTGCCACATTTTCCATACTCGCGATGCCTCTCTCTCTCTCTCTCTCTCTCTCTCTCTCTCTCCTGGGGGTAGATGTGCATCACCCTAGGGAATTTTGTTTCTTTCATGTGTCTTACAAACTTGTGCTTTCATTTCTTTATTTTGGTTGTTATTATATTATTGTTTTGCATATGGCACCAGACGACCTCGGTGTTGAGGCGCCTTGATTTGTTTTCATTCAGTCATTCTCGCCCTCCTTCCTTCCCTCCCTTCATCTTTCCCTCAGCTTGACAATGCACTCAACACTGCCCCTTGCCTGCCTTCTCTCTCTCTCTCTCTCTCTCTCTCTCTCTCTCTCTCTCTCTCTCTCTCTCTCTCTCTCTCTCCTGGGGGGGATGTGCTTCACCCTTGGGAATTTTGTTTCTTTTATGAGTGACTTTTAAACTTGCGCTTTCATTTCTTTATTTTGTTTTTATTATATCTAATTATGTTTAAAAATATTATTGTTTTACATATGGCGCCAGATGACCTCGTTGTTGTGGCGCCATGATTTGTTTTCATTCAATCACCCTCCCTCCTTCCTTCCCTCCCTTCCTCCATCTCTCACTCAGCTGCACTCAACACTGCCCCTGGTCTGCCTCCCCCCCCCCCTCTCTCTCTCTTGTCTGTGGTATTTTAGGATACATTTTGGTTATTTTCTTTTATGTTATTATGTACGTATTGTAAATTTGACTTTATTTCCACACCACCCAGGAGGTAAAAGTCTTGTAGATGCAAGTAGTGAGCTGGCTGAGCTGCCATCCTGTCTGAGTCAAGGACACAAAGGAAAGAGATAGAGGAAGCTCTGGCCAAGTCGGGCTGGGTGTGTGTGAGTGTTGCCGCTCACGAGGGTTTTAATGTATATATTTTTTTTACTAAGAAATTGGCATATTTTTTCTTATATTCCTGCACATTATCTTATAATCATAATTGTGACATTATTACCCTCCCCAGAAATACGGTAACAGCCAATAAAAGTGACTACTTTTTTTTAAGCAACAGTTAAATAATTATGCCACGTTTCTGTATTGACGTATAAATATTTTACTCATAATAAGTTTACTATTCTTTCATATACTATAATACACACATTACTATTATATTTTTATGTGCTTATCTTATTGTGATGCCTCTCTCTCTCTCTCTCTCTCTCTCTCTCTCTCTCTCTCTCTCTCTCTCTCTCTCTCTATATATATATATATATATATATATATATATATATATATATATATATATATATATATATATATCAGAGCCGTTCACATAGCGGGTATGGAACACGTGGCAACACTGTACAGGTGCCCCACCCAAACCGCCACTTTAGAATGATTCGACCATACACCCCTGCAAAACTGATGCTGGGCCACAGGTTACATTTACCCACTGACTTGTTAATGGCAAGATCATCTGGTGATGAGCTGCCTACAGACACTTCCAGCTATGGGAAGCATCTTCAGAAAAGGCTGGCTGAGATACATCATCATGTGTGTGAAGCTCTAAAGTATTCAGGCAAAGTAATGAAGTGCAAGTATGATGCAAAGGCAGGTGAGGTGAGCATCAAGGATGGTGACAGATTTTGGTTATACAATCCTCACCAGAAGTAGGGACAGCCACCGAAGCTACATAGCCTGTGGGACTGGCCCTACACTGTGTTGGACGGCCTATCAGACGAAATGTGTCGGATTCGGGGAGGCAGGAAATCTCTCCCAAAGGTGGTACAGTACATGTGAATCGTCTGTGGCAGTACCATGGGCCAGGACGTCTCCGAGGAATCATGCTCAACCCCAGCCGAAGATGTTGAGAAGGACCAAGCAGCTGAAGTACAAGAGGATGGTGACAGTTTCGTGAGGGAGGAAGTGAACCAGGAAGAGGACCAAGCCATTCCAGGAGGAGTGGACTGTTTGAAGGAACAGGGACATTGTCGGAAGTGGCATGGAAGAGCTGATAATTTGAAGGATTATTTTGTGTATACTTAAACATTTAGTTAGGATTTAGGATTATGTTTGTATACATTGTGTAGTTTTGTCCGGATGATAAAGGACTAGGGAGGGGGTACTGTTGAGGAGCGGGATTTGCCAGTTATGTAGTCTGGAGGGTCCTCAGTACTCCTCATATTTTTCCGTTACGTGTCAAAGTTGCCAGGTAGCCTGCTATCGTGAGGGGAGTTATTTTGTAAAGCTATGCATTAGCTTTTGTGCTCTTTTTCTCTGTCTTGTTTTACTTATGTGATTGTTTGTTAAATTATGTAATTTTATTTCAGTTTGTATGCTGAAGCATTTGGGGTGTTATGTGGTGTGGGAAATCTCTGGCATGTTTTGGATGTCTCTGATATGGCAACTGTTGTAGCTAGGGTAAACAAGAAGATTCGAATATAATGCAAGATTATCTAAGGATGGAGGAGAGAATAGAGGAGTTTGAGTTTAGTTTGACTTGTGGAGTTTGAGTTTAGTTTGACCAGAGCTACACCAGCTTCGCTGGTGTAGCTCTGGTACTTGTGATATCTGTGAAGTGTTGTTGGTGAGCATACCATGTAATTATTTGGTAAATAAAGACAGCGAAAATGAGAAGCTCGTTTACGTTCAGTGCCTGTACTGATCTGTGTTGTTGTACATTGAAAGACTACCTTTAGGAAGAGCATCTCACTGGGCAACGTCCTTCCTATACAAAACTACTGCTCCTGGAGCCTGTGGCAGTATGGGACAGGGACATAACAATATATATATATATATATATATATATATATATATATATATATATATATATATATATATATACACACACACACACAGTAGAGCCTTTGTGGTAAAGTGTGCGTTTTCGTACACTGAAGAACGAGGGTTCGCTCCCCGCCAGGGTAATAAATTTTGGGAGAATTCTTCTGGGCACGTACTGCTTGGCGGACATAAGGGGTGCTGTGGTTGAACCAGTGTTGCATACTATAAAGTATGCTTGCACCCAGTCTGCTTGCGCGGGCCGATTACACTTGGTTCACAGACTACACACACATCCAAAGCCACTCCAACACTACAGTTACACTTACAAGCACTTCTGACCCTACATACAATCTCTACTAGACAGCCTGAGCCACTTGGTAGAGATACATTGGCTGTATCGTCTCCACTTCGGTCGGGATAGGCAGGTCCTGCAGTGGACACCCAAACGGCTGATGAGATGAGATAAGATACATACAGTATATAGTTATATATAAATATGTGTATATTGTATATAAATACAAATATGTATATATTTATATAACATGTAATAGGCGTCAACACTGAAAGTGTGGAACGTGTTCAAGCGAGCGAACAAGCAGTGCTGAATATTGTCTCATGTGGCTCTTCATCTTCCTCTGATTTCCTGACCTCTGAGTTCCTCGATTTATGGAAAAACTATCAGGAATTATGGGTTGTCTGTGAAATGAAAATAATTGAGGATTTTTATGCGATTTCCAAATTCGTGTCCATCTTTCTTGTAACTTCCAAAATGGCTGAGATATCGAAAAAAGTTCGCTACTGTACTGCAGAGTTTTCCCCTCGACCCCTGTCCCCATTTCTTGCTGATGCAATAAATCTTTCGCTCGGGTATATATGTCGGGGGTCCAAACTGTGACTAAATTGGGTGCTTAGTTATATATATATATATATATATATATATATATATATATATATATATATATATATATATATATATATATATATTTATCATTATCATCAGCAGCAGCCATTACAAGTCCACCGCTGAACAAAGGCCTCCCCCAACCTTCTCCACGAATTCCTTGACTTAGCCAATCTTTGCCACGTTTTCCCTGCAAATTTCTCTATCTCATCTCTCCACCTCCTGTCTGGCCTTTTTGTGCTACGCTTACCATCTCTTGGGTGTCCAGTCAGTCAACTTCTTGCTTCATCGATTATCCCTTGTTCTTGCTACATGGCCTGCCCACCTCCATTTCTGTTCTTTTATAACTTCTATAGTATCTTTGACTTTAGTCTGCTGTCTCACTCAAGTTGAAGGAGCGTTGTGGTGTTGATGCGGATGTGATAGGAAGCGTTATGAGGAACACACTGAGGTGGTTTGGCCATGTGGAGAGGATGGAGGGTGAAAGACTGACAATGAGAGTGTATGTGAGTGAGGTGGAGGGGGAAAGAGGGAGGGGGAGGCCGAGGATGAGATGGAGGGATGGGGTGGAAAGGTATATGAGAGAGGGGGGTGTGAGTTGGGAGCAGGGGAGTGAAATGGCGGGGGACAGGGCGACTTGGAGGCGATTTGTTTGTGGCCACCCCGAACGGGATTGAGGCGTCTGGCAATAGATAGATAGATAGATATATGAGTATATATGCAGAAGTGAAGGAGTGTTGTGGTGTGGATGTAACTGAAAGCGTTAAGCAATATCCTCGAAGTTGGCCATGTGGAGAGAATGGAGATGAGGTACTGACAAGAAGAGTGCATGTGAGTGAGGTGCACTGGGAGGAGGGAAACCGAGGATGAGATGGAGGGATGAAGTAGAGATGTATGAGAGATAGATTGTGAGTTGAAGGGAGGGCAGCCAAATGACAGGCGACAGGGGAATATGGAGTCTATTTGTTTGTGGCCATCCCTTACGAGATAAGGCGTCTGGCTATAGATAGACAGACAGTGTAGAATCAAGGCCACAACACCTCTTATGGATAATAATGTCTGTATGATTTGTGTGTCTCTCCTCTACTTTGATCCACCAAACATTTGTAGATCCTGGGTAGACCTCCCGCTTTATCAATCGGAAGCGGGTAAGTGCGGTGCAGCGCGAGGGTATTGTGTGGGGCCGCTTCGGCGTCATTTTGTGACGTTCCTTGACGCTGCACAACACACCCTCGCTGATAACAGTCCTGCTCGGGTGGCAGTTGTCAGGGCTTGGCCCGAGTTGCACCACCACCAGTTAATTTAGGTGAACTTTAGCAACCATGCGCTACTGAATCACCCCAGAATCATATATCACTCTGCAAAACGTTGTTTAACAAGTTTAATAGCTGGGTCTCGTTTATTCATTTTTGTACAAGCGAACGATATTGCTAAGCTAAGAGAAACCCCTACCACAAAAGGGTGGTATATCTATTTATTTATCTATCTATCTGTCCTATCTATCTATCTATCTATCTATCTATCTATCTATCTATCTATATATATATATATATATATATATATATATGCAGAGACTTCACTTCACCGTGAAGATATGTATGCAAACTAACCACAGGACAAATGAAAGGAGTGACAGTGAGTACTTTCGTATATTACATCTTCAGACAAAGTGAGACAGAAACGTAAAGGGTAACGTAAAAAAGGTAACACCTAACCCTTTACCATCCTTACACATGGATGTAGGAGAGCTGGAGGCTTGGCTATGTGGTCCAGATCACTTAAGCAGTAGGAACCGGCCTAATAACTTTTAGATGATAAAAAAAAAAAAAAAAAAAGCTTGTTTGATTCGAACAGAGGCGCGTTAACCCACGCTATCCTTCAACTTGACATGTCTGCCAACCATGTCATTATAGTGCGTTCACAGGTGAATGAAAGTGAGCGATTGAAGGAAAAAGTATGAAATGTAGTAACAGGAATATGGATGAAGGATTTATGGGAGATTCGTTTCGGTTCATATAAAAATGGAAATACAAACGTGTGTGCATATCAACCCCAACAGATGATGGAAAAGTGAGATATTTTGGACAAATGTTGAATTATGTTTGGATATTTCTAATCCAAGTGATAGGATGATCCTGATGGATGATCTGAAAATTGGTGTTGGATGGTTTTGAAGTGTCAAGAGTCAATTAAACTGGAAATGTTTTGGTGGGCATTTGTGCTGGAAGGGAGTTGTCTGTTGCAGCACTGTTTATCAGTAGGCTACTAATTGTTATACAAGTACAGTATAAATGAAGGGTAGAATGAAGAATGTAAGGTGAACGGTAGAACAGAAGGCAATGGCTGACTTGAGTGTGTATGAATGAAGAGTTACTTAAGAGAGGTTGAAGGTATGTTAGCAGTTAAAAGCACTGGGAATGGATTATCAGTCCGTTATGTAGTATTAAAAAGGCAGCATATAAGGAAACATCAGGTGAAAGTATTTAGGGTGCAGTTATGTGAAGAGGAAAAAAAGAGGTTCAGTGAAAGAGAGCCAGACACTTTAGGTACGCTACATAATTATGAATACATAGAAGCCAATGCCACAGAAGAAGTAGAGAGACTACTGTAGTCGCGGTGCACAACTCTGAGGTTGTCATTATCGTACCCTGGCAAGCTACCATGCAAAAGAGCGTCCGATTTCGTATTATATTATACACGAATCATGTTATTATGCACGAGCATAATATACACGAATATTATTATACACGCACATATTACACACGAATCACATGCGTATCATATTATACACGAAATCGGATGTACTGTTGAGGGGTAGGTTGCCAAGGTACGATAATGACGACCTCAGAGTCGCGCGCCGTGACTACTGTATAGAGGAGGTGGGTTGTGCGGTATGTGATGCGCGCTGTGGAATTAACAGATGGGTTGGTGGCATAAGTGAGAGTAGTAGTAGATGAAAAAAAAAAAAACAGCACACAAGGAATGACGCAAAAGGAAAGGAGATAAAGAGGCAGAGGGACATGGGAGTGAGGAATATGTGCGTATAAAAGACAGGATGAAAAAAGAATAGCGTGGGAAATTCAGAAGAAAGTAGATAAGGAGTGTGGCATACTCTTAAAAAGCAAGTCGCAGGACAATAAAAAGTTGCTTTGTGATGAAATCCAGTCGGAGGTAGAAATGTCGGCAGCAGAGCAGTGATGGTAGAGCGTCCGTGGATAAATGTGAGGTAAGAGAAATGGAGAGACTACTTCACTCAGCTGTTAAATGTGAACCAAGGATATCGGGAAACATCGCGACCGTGTGGTTCATGAGACGAGGAAAATGCATGTCAGTACTGCCAGGAACGTAGGAGGGGACTGCAGTTACCTTACCTTCCCCCCTCCTCCACCCCACCTTCCGCTTCTGTGGTGTCGATAACACCACCGACATTTGAACTTTCTTGTTGCCCGAAATTCAAAACGGTCTGATTAAGTGCCTCTTTCAGCTTTAGTTTAAATTTCATTTAATATGTCAATTGGAATGGGAGGCTTGAAAATCATATTTTTACTTTGGTTCTAAGGAGCAACCCTAATGGTACTGCGTCACTGTTTGATATATATTTCCTCCTTTTCAACAGATTTTACTGCTATAACATTGATGATTTAGCACTAGCTCATCTAAAGCTGATAAAAATGGGAGGGGAAGGATAATAACTGATACGTTGTCCCGCCTCCCCTGTTTGAAAACTAAAGGGAGAAAGTCTCCCCCAAACCCCCTCCCCCCGGCAATCGACGCCGGTAGAGGACAGGTATTTTTAGCAGCGACAAACTCAAGACATGAAAATGCTTCAGGGACGGATGATGTGAGTGAAGAAACGTTATTGGAGGAGTAGGCAGTGATGGACTGGATCTGGATGCTGTGTTCAGTAAATTAACCTGGATGCAGGGAAACTACTTAATGAGTGGAAGTTACGATCGTAACGTTGTAGACGAAAATGGATAAGAGAAGAGAATAGGGAAACGACAGGAGTATCTGCCTGTTAATTGTAGGACGAAAAGAGTATGACAGAGCGCGGAATGAAAGGTTAAAGGGTTATATACGAGTATTAGTTGATGTGTGGACAAATCTGATGTGTGGACGGGGAGGGCAGGGTGTTCATTCAGACATTTGCATGAAGATACATGGAAGTAAACTGTCTGGAAGCGAATGGAATAGTTCTGTGTAGTTATGGACTGAGAGAAGACACGTCATTCCATTGAGGAAGATTACTAGAAGTATGTGAAGTGGCTGATGCATTACAGAATACCATGTAGAGTATGTGTGATGGTGCAAAAGCAGCTGTGAGACTGATGATGTGCTGCGTGAGAGATTTAACAAAACTTTGGATTAAACAGGGCTGAGTCATGTCACATGTCTTTTCTGTTTATATATATATATATATATATATATATATATATATATATATATATATATATATATATATATATATATAAAGGAGAATATTCATCTGAACTTCTGTGTGTGTGTGTGTGTGTGTGTGTGTCTGTCTGTCTGTCCTTTATGGAAGTCGGAAGGGATGCATACAGAACTCTCTAAGCAGCTGTAATAGGTGTAACTTTTTACGGACGAGTTTAGCTGTGTACATTACAGTAATGAAAGTGGCCACCCTGATGACCATGATTAGATCTAATTAGAAATAATCGTCAGTATGGTGGATATATGGTAGCCAGTTACCGTAAAGTGTATTACTTCTACAGCCATATCATTATTAACTGCAACGGGTCGGATGGGTGGCCAGATTGGTGGAATGAGCAGGGCAGTTGGGATGAGTGGGCAGGGTTGGTGGGTGGGTGGGTAATGGGAAAATTGGCCCAGGGTAGGAATAAGTTCATGAGGAATACATCCCTGGGGAAACGGGCACAAGGAGGAACATAGGTTCAGTGGGTAAAATGGGACCCCGGGGGTCTTCTCCCATAGGGGGAGTGGCTATCCAAGATCCCAAGCAATGCCGGTATGCATCATCATAAGGTTCTACCCGGGCAACGCCGGGTACTCTTGCAAGAGGATCGATAAATGTAGACTACAGTGGATGACCAACCAAATGGTTACTGTTACCCAGCAAACCATTCACTGCACTGGGTGGTAACCATATTAGCAAATGGCGAATCATCATTATGGATTAAGGTGCTGCAATCGGATGGGGTCCGCAAAGGGTTTACATCAGAGGAAAGGTTGGGGTTTATTGCTCACAAATGCTACTCAGGGATGAGCGAGGCTGATCACCCTCACCTCAGATGCTGGGACTGAGCGGTCCACTTGATCCTTATGCTCCTGATGGATACTAAAGGACTGGATGATGAATGGATGGATAGAAATGAAAGAGATGAAAGTGAGGACACTTGGTGGGGAAGAGGTTCTAAAGAGAAGAGGTAGTTAGTGGGAACTGTTTGTGTTTCGGCTTGCAGGTGATGTACTGCTGATTGTGGATGAGGAGTTAAACTGGAGTATGAAAGAAATTTGATAATGTGTATAAAAGACATATTAAATGTGAACGAAGAGAAGGGCAATTCGATTGACTCTGAAAGAGGCACAATGATTATATATTGAGTGGGTCATATATGGTGAAAGAAAATGTGCGGTATTCAAGTATTTATAGTAGACAGTGTTGATTACAGAGGCGGTAAAATGGAAGATAACTTAAAGGAAACACTGCAACATGGAAGGAATATGAGAACAGGCACAAGAAATTCAGATGTAAACATGGAAGTGGAGAAAGCCTTGCATTAAGCATGTTAGATCTAACATTAACATATACTGTAGTAGTGAATCGTAGATGATGACTGAGAGACATACCGGGACTGGATAATGGATGGATGGAAAGCCTGTGGTGTGACTTGGAGGCAAGATGGACGTGTGAAAGGGCCCTTGATGAATTTGGTGTATAGATGCATGGTGCGGGAAAAATAAGGATAAATATTTGCGGAGATTCGTCAGTATGGAGTGAATGGCAAGTAAACGACTGAAGAGATGGGGGAAAGGAAAACCGAGAACAAGACGGTGAGATCAAGAGAGTGAGAAGAATCATGTTGTGGGAAAGAGATCGTATATGAGTACGAAAGAAAAAGAAATACCTGAAAGTCCCTTTGACCAGGACATCTTCAGACAATATATGGAAAGACAAAACTTTTCAGATAAAAAGAAGATTGCACATAAATGCTAACATATATTTGACCTTTTAGAATATTGTTTTCTACTATCCAGGAATAGGAAATGACCAAATTGAACGTACACTTCTGACATCCCGGAGCCGATGTGGGGACGCAAGGATACTACCAGTGAAATGTCAGGATGTCAGGTTAACGTTGCTGCGGCGGCGGGTACACTCTCACGCATTCCCCGGTCCCACTTGGCGAGCCTTTCCCAGTCCCATGACTCCTACCGATTTCAACGTTTATGATATTGGCTTCACAACACGGACTACATGTATTAAAATGGCCCAAGACCTTAGGTAATAATAATAATAATAATAATAATAATAATAATATTTGTTGTTGTTGTTGTTGCTGCTGCTGTTGCTGTTAACCCCCTCCCCCCCCAAAAAAAAAATGCTGGGGCATATCCTCTATATCAGTTTCTATCTACACGTGGCATGTTAACTCTTGCGAAGGGACGACATCTGTTTCCTTCCTGCCAACTCCGGCCAGTGTAATTCAACTCATGAAAGGTCTTCCGCGGTAAAGGGGTTCATGAAAGTTATGCCCGCCCTTGAACCTGGAGAAGTTTCCCTTAAGGTGAATAAACTCATTTGTAACTAGCAAGTTTAACAGGAAAAAGGCGTCATCGTACTGTGGGGATTCATAGTCTGTTTTGCCATTAATGCTATTTCGATATTAGCAAGGCATACAGTGGATACTCGTATAGTACAAGCAACTACTGAGGTGTAATGTGACAGACAAATCGCTATGAAAGAGGTGCCAGTGTATTCCCTAAACCCAGGAAAACATATACAGTGGCTCGCCCCAACATTTCCCCTCTTGGCGCCTAATCTCTTTACCTCCTTTGATGCCATAAATATGTTGCCAGTCCTGCCTTTCCAGTTCCCCTCACACACACACACACACACACACACACACACACACACACACACACACACACACACAGGCACAAGAGTCCGTGTTTGTTTGTTTGCTTGTTTGACTGTGTGTGTGTGTGTGTGTGTGTATTTTGATATCAAGCTGCCATCTCAAGGCTTACAATATTTTGTCACGGTGCATGACTGATAGGTGCAGTTTAGGGCGAGGCTAAATTAGGAACTAAAATGGAATGCAATATTGGTGTTAAGTTCAATCATGGTGTCAGCTTCGCTTCCCGAGTGGAGATATTTCATGACTGACTTCGCTTTGTTGCTGTTGTTGTTGGTGATGATCATCCTCATTCTGTCTGACCCATCAACCAGAGCAAGCAGTTGTTCTTAACAGCGCTTCATCACAGGGAGGGGTGGAGAATAGTATGGAGGTTTGGTTCCTGGATGGACACCGCATTTGCCTCTCCACCCTGTTAACAGGGGAACCATAGCAGGCTCCCCTTCGCCCTGTAAATGGGTTTTATGGTTACAACCCACCATTGTAAATGGTTTCTCTGGGTTGCAGGACACCACTAGGCTTGTTACTCAGCGATGACCACCTGAAGTAGAGAGAAGAATAACAAAAAGTCAGGAACGAAAGACATGGAAAGAGAGGAAGACAGACATAAAGACAGAATAAGAAAGGGGAAGGAAGAGGTAGGCAGCACTACATCAAGTGAGTGGATGATAGTCGCCTCCACCTACCACCTCCTTCGCTGTGTAAACTCCGTCAGCATCTATTTGTAACTAATCCCACACTGAATGTGGCCTTCGCCTGGTATCTTGAATGTTGTTTAATTTTGTATTTATTTCTTAGTACGACCCGTTGTTATTACAGTGATATGTTATCATATGAAGGCTTCCGTTACTGAACAGTAGACATGTGTAGGTTACTCTGACCTTAACCTATTTCACCACTTCATCTAGCCTTTACCGTTATTGGATCATAATTCAGAAAATAGTTCATTTGCTTCCCACGAAACTCAGTGTACAAGTATATCAGTAACGTGTTTACTTTCTTCTTCTTGACGTTGGGGGTTGCTCTAAACCTTCACTCATTCACACTATCGCCCAATACATAACATCCATCTTCACAGGGTGCACTGCGTCCGCCATGCCACACCACCCGTCACCACGGCCGTCCTCCCTTCCACCCCCTCTCACCCCTTTTCATCAGGCAGCTGGGAGAATTTTTTGACAGACTTTCACACCGCCAATACAGCCCCGCATACAATTCCCATCTTCCCAGGATGTGCAGTACTCCACAGCCCTTCCCTGGCACTTCCCCCGCCCCCTCTTTCCTCTTCCTTTTCTCTGGCCTAGCCCTCCCTCACAACTAAACCTAACTCTCTAACCAATGCATACCTTTTTATACTACCTTACTAACGTGCTATAACCTTCCTAACATTTCCGTCCTCACTTTTTATGTTGCCTCCGACTCTGAGCTTAGACTATACAGTCCGTTCCCCGAAGCCCACCAGTCTCACCAAATTTCACCTGCATATTCATGTAAGTGCTTTGATACTAATATCCGCCGTCCATACTGAGTACATTGCAGGACTGTTTCATTCAGGACTAATTCAGTGGCAGTAGCTGGGATGGTATTACGTGGAATAATTACTGTCATTGCGAAATTCAGATTCCCAAATTGTCCCCCGCCCCAGCCAGGGATCGGTGTCACGTCCACAGATATCACCCCACCGTTCCATCGACTTCCCCACCAACACCTTCACTGTTCTTGTAACTTGCTTTATATTTCGTTTTTAGTGATGTGCGATGAACCAAAAATTGCGGAATGGATAAAAATTCTTTAGAGTAAAGGATCCGTGATCTACCAGACATGCCTATACTCTGTCCACTATAACTCTGCCTAAACTTGTTCCCTCTCCATCATGAATTCTGAGTTGTAACAAGAGATTTACGCGAGAATATGGAACTAGTCACGAAGAGGTTCTATAGAAAAGATGTAGAATCGGAGTATTGTGTTATTCCGTCATGCCACGGGAAATAAGTTGCAAAAGGACGAAAATATCTGGCAAGTTAACGTGGACGAAGTGTAACTCGGGCCACATCTTCATTCAGCAGACGAGGTGAAGTGAAGTGAGGTACCTGATTCCCTGCTCTCATAGGGGTCAGTATCCTAATTCTTGACGCAAAATGTTAATACAATACTGTGGTTCTCAGAGTTTGGGTTCTAACCTAATATGGATAAGCTTGTTGAGTCTTGTTTCAGAGTCGTGATTAGTCTGACTGATGAATTATACCCACACATTGATATTGTGTTTTTGTGCCCCTCCCCCCTTCCATCCCTCCCTCCCACCCCCCACCTGGAACAGACTCCTCATGGATGTTGTTAATAGCACTACAGTACAGTAGCCTAAAAGAAACCTCGATAAGATTTTACTTACACTACAATGAGTTCGAACTGGATATACATTCCCAAGCAAATACAATGTTTCTCCTTGGTATGGACCGCAATGTCCTTGAGATACTAACTTCTTGTAAGGCCCTTTAGCACTCTCTCTCTCTCTCTCTCTCTCTCTCTCTCAAAACCATCAAGCAATGTCAAAAAGAATATATCCTTACTGTTTCCACCCGGTTGACCCTGTAATCAGTGGTGGACGAATAATGTCATATAATTATCTGCTCATCATAACTGGGAAAATATTTGAGATAAACCTACAAACGATTAGGCGTTTGAATTATATCAAGACAAACAGTACCTACAAGTAATAAACTGTGTATGAAATTTACAGTATCAGCACATCTCGAATGAAACATAAATCTTTTGCAGCAAGCAACATGAGCTTGCAACAGACAGTAGTATGTTTATATAAAAAATGATTTTTGGTAACTGCGCAGTGCCATTACTGGAGGCAGAGCGGAAACAGGTTCTGATTGGTCCTCAAAGATAATGACGTCACGGCGGCATGCTGGTGAATACATATGCACAGGTTCCGTTTGTCGTCTGTCAGTGAGTGTCCAGCCTGTGCAGAGTGTGGGAAGATGTTGGCTGTAGCTTTCACCCTTGCTCTCGCCTTCAGTTTTTGCCGACCTGAAGGTAAGACCGATCTAACAGCAAGATTAAATGGTCTAGCATATAATAGTAATCTGACGTTATAAATTTTTTAAATAATATTGCACCATGTTTTATTTCTGATATTCACGAAACAATTGACGCTGACTACTCATGTTTTTTGTGCAGTTTTAGTGTTGTTGAATAAAAAGCATAATTTTTCCAGTCCGTCTTCGTTTAACGCCCGTGTCGTACATTCCTAACGTACCCTCGTTTTGGCTATGTACATTGTTGCTCCGGTCCGTATCAACCCACGCCCACCCATGTCCAACCACACCCACCCTTGTCCACCTACATCCACCTTGTTACACCCATATCCACCCGTGTCCACCGCATCATACCATGTCCACCCACATCCACTCACACCAACCCATTTATTGTATATCTACTGTGTATCCACTCATATCCACCTATACTTACGCCTATCTACCCATATCCACCACACCTACATAATATCTACCACACCCCATATATTTACCACACTCACACATCCACCACATCCACATATTCACCGCATCCACACACCCACCGCAACAGCATATATTCATCCACACCTACCAATACTTACCTGCAGTGTATATCCACGTAACCACACCTACCCATACACACCTATATATCCAAGTATCCACACCTACCCATACACACCTATAATCCACGTATCCACACCTACCCATACACACCTATATCACGTATCCTTACCTACCCATACACACCTATATATCTACGTATCCACATCTGCCAGTGAATACCTCCACCCACCGACACCCTTCCATTCCCACCTACATCTAACCATACACACGTGTATTAACCCTAGTTAATACACCTACCCATATCTACACCTGTCAATCACGCCCACAGCGCGGCAAGGCGACTGGTTTCCTGGCGAATCTTGTGAGATGGGCGGTGGAGTGGTGGGCGTGTGCGAGGAGGTGGGTGCGTGTGTGGGCAGCGGGGGTGTGGTGAGGAGGGCGGGTCAGGTCACGCTGTGTCAGCCACGACCCCCTCACATCTACGTCTGCTGCAGGAGGCCGGAGCGCATCGCAGCGCAGTGTATGTCACCTCAGTTTGTTTGTACACCACTTTGTTAAATATACCTCGGGCTTTTGTTTACGTCAGCTGCAGGGGCCGCAGGGCATTGTTGAAGTATTGAACATAACCTTCAGTTTATATCACTCTGTTGCTTGCATACAACACTTCTATTTTCCTTTACATCACACGCTTTTGCTGTTGTGTACGGCACGTGCTCTTGTTTATATTAAATGCTTTACCACGTGGCAGCTTCAGTCCACCGAGTTCACATTTGGAAAAGAAAAGGACCACAACCGTATAAACACCTTCAAATCCTACGCTTGTGCCTCTTTGTTTATATTAGGTGCATTTTTCATCACGTGGTTACTGCGTGCCCTGTTGTTTGCAGCAAGTATCTTTGTTTACCTTACATGCCTTTGTCTACGACTTTTGTTTACATCATGCACTTTTATTTACGTTACGTGCTTTTATTTACCCCACATCCTTTTCTTATCTTATTAAGTTAACCTTTCTTGGTTTTATTTACTTCATCCCTTGTTTACCTCACCTGCATGTTTACCTAATTTCATATGATTACCTCACATGTTTTGCTTTCATCACCTACAATTACTCACCTCACATGTTTTAGATATACCTCATCGTCTGTTTACTTCATCACTTACCTCACATTAACGTCACGTGTTTTTGTGGTGTATCCCATACATTTGTCTGGCTTACGCTTTTGCGTACCTCATGCTTTTATTTCCCTCCTACGTTTTCTGTTGTCACGCTTTATTTTTTACGTTACTGATTTTTATGGCAAGTGTCTGTTTGTCACGAGGTTTCCTACATCATCTTTGTTTTGGTCATGTGATTTAAGATTGTCAGGTACTGTTATCTGGTAATGATAAATAGTGTTAGTGCCATCAGGCTCCAATAGTTGCTGTCATCTGAATAAGAATACTGTGGCGCTGGCTTCAATAAAATACGAAAAAAAAAAAAAAAACGCGGTCACGAGAGGGTTAATGTGATATTTTTGGTCAGCAGCGCGGTAATACAGTACAGTATTTTGAAGGCCGGACGGAACATTCTACAGATTAATCAGGACAATTTTGACCATCAGAATTCCCGTCAACTAAGCAAAATTATCTTGTGGTACCCTGGGGCATACCAAGAAATTTTAATCTGGGGTGGTTATGGTTTCTAGGGTGGCCAAGCCTGGTTGTGGGATGGCCTAATGAGAACTCATTATGGGGGTTCTCGGATAGCCAGCTGAAAATCGGGTGACCAGGCCAGGAATGGTCAGTGCCACCCCGGCCACAGGGACGGCTACGCCACTGATGGTAGCCTGAGTATATAATGGCTTGATGTGTCCATTGAAGGCGAAAACGTTAAATACGGGAATCCCTGTTCCTCACTGTCTTCTGAAACAAACACAAAGGAGTATGTGGAGCTGTTTGATTTCAGTTATTTTGCCGAAGAGTCGCATCTGACTGTGAATCGGAATCGGACTCGAAGCAGATTGTTCGATCGTGTAAAATAGGTCGAGGTAAAACTTGGAATAAGGAACCTCGATTCACTGGACCACGTTCTGGGCGTTTAGTTTCTCAGCGCCAGACATAATGTGGTGACAGTGAAAAACGTTGTGCTAGGAATGTGGCCCACTGACAGAAAGTGTACTTGCAACAACTCTGACCCAGATGATCAGACAAGCTGCGTCAAAGTATCTCAGATTCGGACCTTATTGACGAGGCCCTGACAGCAGAAACAACACAACGGCCAGGAAAGACGGTCGGCAAGGGTGCATCATTTTTTTTTTTTTTTTTTTGGGGGGGGAGGATTGCCTCAACTCCCCCCTCCTCGCCTCAGTAGCCATAACACTTTTTTTTTTTTTCAGGTCATTCCAAATATGTTAATAATTTTCGAGGTTATGCACAGTCGTGATACTCCCATGCTTTTATTTCATTTGTTTATTTACGAGTATTTATTCATTCATTCATTTATTATCCCTCCGCTCCCGTCATCTACAGCCCTAACGCCAGTTTCACGAGAAACCCGACGATCAGTTCCCTCTCGTAAATATTATTCCATACTGAAGGAAGGACAGTGCTAGGGAAAGCCAGAGTTTTCCTGTATCTTTTGCTCATCCTGCAAAAACAAATGAGTTACGAGAGGGAGGTTGATTGCAAGTTTGTGAATCTCGATCTTGGATTCACCCTTCCTGAACTTTAAACCTAGTCGTCAGCGAGTACCCTCCCCCTACTACCTACCCCCCACCATGACTGGATAGGTCTTTGAGTCACAGGATGCAACACAAATTTCTGGCGCTTTCCCTCACGTCGTGTTAAGCCCCGTCCACACGAGCGGGCAATGCCCGCGGGCACAAGCGAGCAGTTTGCCTGTTGACAGGCTCACCGCTTGTGCCCGCGGGCAAATGCGTAAATTGCCCGTGGCAATTTACGCATTTGCCCGCGGGTACAAGCGGTGAGCCCGTCGACAGGCAAACTGCTCGCTTGTGACCGCGGGCATTGCCCGCTCGTGTGGACGGGGCTTTAGAGAGGACAGCGACGCATAACTGGAAACGTTTACAGGTCATCTTCACTGATCAACTCCCTGTCGCAACTGTGATCCGTTTCCCCAGCGAGGACAAGGGAAGGAGAGTGCAAATTCTTTCTATGTCTCTCGTTCCTCGTATAAAAACAAATCTTGGGTATAAGAGAAAAATAATCGTAGGTGTATATTAGTATCAGTAGTACAAACAAGGAAAGGAGATTGCGGAATTTCCCTCGTCTTCATTCTTCCTGCTGAATTACGAGAGAATCGATCATATTTATGTTTGAGACTTTCAGCCAGCCATATTCTTGTTGGGTCGCAAGACGTCGTAACAGTTCTCCCTCGACGATTTGTTTTTTTATATTTCACTTTGATAACATTTTGTCATTGATGCAAAATTTTATGTCGATATCAGAAACACAAGCCTCACATAAAAGAGAGTATGTATACTTGTATATATGAATATTGTAACGACCGGCTTACACACGCCAAACACGGAGGGCAACTCTGCTGTACAAGTTGAAGGTGTGTTTTGCAAGTTTTGAACAGCAGCTGATCCGTGGGTCCAGGGAACACCACTGTCTGTCACTGGACAACTGACCGCTCCTACCCAGTGCTTCACGCATGCCTGTGGAAAGCATGTGGAGTGTAGTGTAGGGTGAGGAATGCTTGAGGATATTATATTGCAGTGGTTGTGTTTATGAGCGAGCGTCTGCATATGGCATCAAGAGAACCTCGACAAGATGTGAACATAATTATGAAGTCACGGGAAAGATTATTTTGTTGCGCGCCCTTAAATATCCGTCCCTGGGTGGGATTGCGCCCAGATCAGGAGAATAGACAGACGCACACCCTACCCACCCGACCGTCGGAGGCTCATAAGGGAGTGTAATGCTGTGATATGCAAAAAAGTAATTAAGTTGTTACAAAGTCTCCTATGCCAACGAGAATACGTCCTCAGGCTCATAACGTACAGTATACATTGGTCGTAAGTGTATACATAGCGTAAGTAGATTTTCAGTCAAATGAAAAATCAACGTCATGAATGCCGGAAAATGTGTCCCGAGAACAGAATTATAAGCCCAGATTTGACTGAACCCTCTGCCCAATTCTGTCAGCTCCTGCCACACCTTCCGAGAGAGAGAGGGAGAGAAAAAATATTCAGTTTGATGATAAGTAGTTGTAGTAATAAGAATACACCCGTAACATACAGAAAAGTTTCTCGTATATTTTTAATCCGGTTTTTGGAATTGCTAACCATGCAACAGTTATTTATATATTATCATTGCATAATTACACTCTCTTGGATATGAATTATTATAACTTGCCTCAGTAGCACTTTTTCCGACATCCCGGGGTTCTTGATAGTAAGATAGTTGAATTTTGCGTCAGATGAGGGAGCTCTCATGCGTTCCAAGCAGAGCCATAATATCAATAAATATTATATTAAATAAAAAACAAAACAGAATAATGTACTAAAAAGAATAAACATGGTGAAGAGGTGAAGTTCTTCCCATTATAAAGTCTGAACTGTGATAGGCTTCTGTGCACTACGTGTAAAAAGAACTATACGTAGGTTAAAGTGAAAACGGGATTTAACAGCTATGTGTATGTTTAACTGGAGCGAAGTACAGGTCTACACGTATTGGAAAGGTCATGATGTGTGTGTCGCCGCTTCCTCACTCCAGTAGCCTACGTTTAGTGCGATGAGTTGCCGGACAGATTCCCCCCTTCGCATATTCAGGATGTAACTTGATCATTTACTGACACCATCAAAAGTACCCCGACACTTCGCTGCTGGCTTTGGCGATGGAAGATGTTGCCTGAAACATTTTTGTGTGATAATACTATGAACCACATAACAAGAGAATGAAAGGGTAGGGCACTCTCTGACGTTCGGACAGCGATGCAAAACACGAAGGCAATGGCTAAATGCTGGCAGATGTCTGTCGAACTTTTGTTTGTTGTGGTACGATCATTGCCTCAAGATCTGTTAGTGCTATTTTTTTTTTTTTTTTTTTTTTTTATGTATCCTACTCTGGCCAAAGGCTTTAGGGCCTATCTCAGGGCCCAGAAGTCCTATACACCTCCATATGTCACCACTTCGGTGCTAACACCCACCGTCCTTATTGAATACATGCTAGGGCTGTCTCATACAGGACTGGTGTACTGAATTTTTTGGGGGGTATTTTTACGACATGGCGGGCCTTCTGGTAGATTGGTCAAGTCTGCTTTTATGAAATGCAGATACTTAAAATGTTCCCTGCCCCAGCCGGGATTCGATACTGGGTCATTAGTACTGCAGGCTGCCTCTGTACCAGTTCAGCCACAGAGTGTTGCTACAGTCTGTTAATTATATGAATTTCTTTGCAATGTGTCTGATGTGTGTTACCCTCTTGTTTCAGCTGCATAGCCTAGAGCCCGTTTTTGTTGGGAACTTAAAAGTAATACGGACGTAGGAAGTATAAAGTAATGTGATTAATGCAGCGAAAGATAGCTAATAATTTTCATGGTAATATTTTGACAAGCTAAAGAAACAAAAACAAAAAGTGTTCGTCAATTGCGTGATCTGCGTCGTGCCTTGATTTCGTCAAATGATTTCGTTAAAAGAGGGGGGGGGGAAGGTAAAGAGATTAGTGTGTTGAGCAAAGGGATTGTTAGCATGGGCTGGAACTGTGGTGGGCGGTGAGGCGAGGACAGGAAAGTATATCCTATGAAAGTGGATGTTGTGGATTTAATAGTTTCTGTGCAGTGACGGCTAATTTCAAAATTCCCCCCAAGATTGAAAGTATCACTGGAGGAAAGACGTGGGCGAAGGCGACAAAGACATGGGCTGGATAAACTGTATTTGGAGTGGGAGTGGGAGAAGAGAAAATGGGTGTTGTAGGAGTGATATCCTGAATGCAGTGAAATTTTGTCAAAGTTTTCTCCAACAACAAGAAAAGGAACAAGATAAGCTTGCGTTATTCCCACTTACTTGTCGTTTTTAGAGAAAACTTCCAGATGAGAGGATGGACATCCTCAATGACCAGCTGGGCTGAGGAAGAATTTATTAACCCCCTTATGGTCAAGACAACTCTTGTGTTTTACTCCAGTTAATGCCAGACGATTTTAATCAGCTGAGTGAGTCATAAGAGTAAGTGTTAAGACTGTTACCTTAGCCCTCTCATGTTAAGAACAGTTTTAGTATTCTGTGCCGGCAAACACCAGACGATTTTATTCAGCTGAGTGTGACTGCTAGGATCCCGAGTGTTACATGTATGGCAGAGGTGGTGGTGGGTGTGGTGTAACCGGAAGCACGCTTGGCCCTCCACCGTGACGTCTGTGTTTGTTTCCCGGGTCGGCCAGGAAGCTTTGGATAGGGACTCTTTACCGTAGTGTGTTGTGTTCGCATCTAGAACTGACAGAGGAACCTGGATATGTAAATCGAGGATTGCGTGTTGTAGGCGAGGGGAATATCTGTTGGCCTATTTCCTTGCTAGCTAGTTAAGGTAGTTACGCATAAGCGGTTTCCTGGTGTTATAAGAAAAACTGTTTTCGGTAAAACTCAACAGAATGTACTAATTTTAGCTTCTACATGATAGTTTTACTGTGTATGTTGTGGTCTGAACTACACATCAGTCCTTCAGCTATATTTACTTCTTTGTACCTATCCCCTACCTGTATGGAAATCCCTGAATCCCGAGGAAGGGATTAGTATCCCCAAGAATTCTAGGATGGTGAAATAGTGGCGGATTTGGGGCGTAGTGGCACTTGGCACGAGTTACCCCCAGCCCCCCTTTCCAGTGATGAAAATAATAATAATAATAATAATAATAATACATTATAAGAATCTGGCTAGTAATAGCAGCAGCAGCAGCAGCAGTAGTTGTAGTACGGTAGTAGTAGTAGCAGTAGTAGTAGAGGTAGTAGTAGTGGTAGTAGTAATGATATAATGGTAGTAGTATTAATAGTAGTAGTTTCTTCATTTTTCATGGAAAACAACAGAACAGTGGCGTATAATACTTGTAAAACGCCTTAGTCGGAGAGGTACGAGCGAGGCCATTTTAATCCGAAAGCATCGAAATGTTGCCTTACACCCCGAAGATGCTTAAAGCTTATTGATGGCTATCTACCTACCAAGTTTCATGCCTTTACGACAAACTGTCTGGCCTGTGGCCCTCTTGTGAGAATTTTTGACATGCCGCACTTGGCGCGTGTCACGTGCCACGTGCACCGCCTGGGTGTGATGAAACCTGTCAAAACAACACAAAGAACTGGGCCATCATATGGTGCAAACCACGCCGTGATCGGCCCTGTCGTTGCTGAGATATAAACTTCTCAAAAGTTTTACGGTCGGGACGGGCCGGGTCGGGCCACTCATATGTGAGAAAATGCCACTGCTTGACGAGTCGCAGGGGCTTCGCCCTTGCACGTAAATAAAATCTATTATGCTCTTGGTGCCCACATCCTCCCCCGAAAAAGAAATAAATCTGCAGTAGATCTGTTTTTCATTTTCAGATGTTTTCCCCATGCAAACCTCTGGAAATGAAAACCCCTGGTCATCTGTAACTGGTGCAGTGTGTTATTTTGCAATGACGCTCCGACACCATAGCCCACAGTGAGTTTTGGTGGCACACACACCCTCGCCTTACTCCGACACCATAGCCCACAGTGAGTTCTGGTGGCACACACACTCTCGCCTTACTTCATCATTGCCGAGTTTCACGTTGGACCCCTTTAGTCCGATTTCGTATTTTATTTTATTATTACCACCGCCAGATAACTTTCTTATACTTAAGAGGAGTCCGCACTTAGTGTACAGGTTAATCAAAGCTACGTCTAACTCCTCCATTTCGAAAAGTCTACACTAATCTGAATGAAAACGTCTGGTATCAGCATGAATGAAATAATAATGACGTACTGCAGACAAAGAGGTTAAGTTATCTGCGCTCTCTCTCTCTCTCTCTCTCTCTCTCTCTCTCTCTCTCTCTCTCTCTCTCTCACTCACACTCACACACACACACACACACACACACACACACACACGGGCGCGCGCAAATGGTCAGGGCGAAAGTAACTAACTGAAAGGTAAGGTGCAGTCGCCTACTACTTCGAATTGTGTTCTTTGCCATTTTACCTTCTTTTTTCATTCTCCATACAGTTATAAATAAGAACCCAGTCCTTCTCCGCTTCCCGATAACAACCACACATACAGAAATACAAGACTATCACAGCGGCCATGCATGTTAAGCATCACATTCATAAAGAGAATTAGCATCAGTTTCCTCTTGTTGCTGTGATGTGTTTTTACAGGAAAAATAAGAGTTGTGATCCACCTTTCCTAGTCCCTCCTCAAAATATTAAGAATAACAATTTTTCGTAAATAAAATTTGGTTTTGCATGAAAAACTATAGGCATAGGAAGACTCTGCACTCACCTTGTCCTTCCTTTAAAATTAAGTAACCGACTAGTAGTAGTTACGACAGAGAGCTGGTCCAAAATTTGTTCACGGTAGGTTGGGGTGCCCGTCATTCAATCACTTGATGTACTACTACTCTCAGGTGACTCTACACTGAGTAACAAGACTTTCTTTTTTAGTCCTGAGAAACCATTTACAGTACTATGCTGGGGGCTAATCGTATTACCTCTCTCTCTCTCTCTCTCTCTCTCTCTCTCTCTCTCTCTCTCTCTCTCTCTCTCTCTCTCTCTCTCTCTCTCTCTCTCTCTCTCTCTGTTTATTTCCTTTATACTTCTTCACATGTGATCTGTTAGGTCATGTTCCACTCAAGACGGAGTGGTGACTTAGAGTTGCTTCAAAGTCTCGTATTGGGTATGCCGTGACCGTTTCTGATGTATCGTCGTGGGGCACACTCCGGGGTTCATTATGGGTTCAGCACCACGGTGATGGTATTTTTTTTTTTTTTTTCATAACTTTTCGCTTTGGCGCCACTTTCATTTCTTCATCACTTCGCTTCAAAGGTGATAGTTCCCCTGGGCTAATACCCCAGACATCTTTGTTTTATTTTATTTAAAATAATATTTATTTATTAATTAGGCTCAGAAAAAGAATGAAAAGTATTCTAGCCAAATAAAATGTTTATAGAAAGGTACAAATAATATAATTGTTAATATTAGTGGTATCGTGCATAATCTACTGGGGAAATATACATTCATTTAGCTAAATATATACAAAACTCTTTGAAATTATTACCGCTGTATTCTGAGAGACATGAGATATTTAATGTAATGGACAGAAAAGACATGATATATGTACTCGCAGGTGCTGCTGCTGTTGTTGTGACCCCTGGTTCATCTGGACGTGACCTCGGTGAAGTGCAGGTTAAAGTTGCCTTTTTTCTCCAGTCTATTATCTTTCCTTCGGGGGATATGGAGGGAGATGAGGGATGTAAACAGGGCAGTGGAGCTACTCAGTCATATCAGTGCCACAGCGTGAAGGCGTCCCACGCCAAATATGTGTTGCACTTTCAGTGTATTACAGTTATATGTGAATTATGTATGCACTGTGAAATAACTGCCAGACATGACCAATTCGTGTTTTATGGGACCTGAAGGGCTCCTAGACCGACCAACAGTACTTTTTATATGGAGAACAACTCGCCCCCATTCATGCTTCAGGTATGGGTGTACGAATATACAACCTGGTTATTACAAATAAGCTGAACATACAGCGACGTGTTGTTATTTTGTGGATGAGAACTTACATGTCACCGAGGTAACATCTGTACGGTGCGAGCCACTGACACAACACGGAAGAATGAACAGCGTACTTGTTATTACACCAGTTTGAATGTCCGCCCTCATCCGGGGTTGACACCCTAGTGACTGCCACAGATACATGTACTGTCTACTGTGTCGCATAAACCACGTTTAGTAATAACGTTTGAGACTGGAAATGAAATTATAAGCAGTTAAAAATTTTATTTCACACAATATTCAAACATCGTCCCAATAAATTATTTCACAATGGAGTGAAAGTAGTTCCGTTATCAACGTTGATTCGCCAAATGAAATACTTAAACGTGGGCTATGGTACTACTTTAAAAAGTATAACATGCCCATATAAAATAACAAGAAAGCACTTGGCTCACTGACTACAAGGAAATGTTTCTAGTTTCATCATTATTACTGACAGACTTTTTTTTTTTTTTTTTTTTTTTACTGCGTGGAAGACAACACATTAAATGGGGATAATGGAGTTTGCCTCTTTTCCCATCACTACCAAACGTCTTTTCTGATCCACTGGTGCCATGAACATAACCCTACGTCACAGGAATGACCAGGTTAAGTGATTTGTTGTGAGAAAATTAAATGATTACATTTCATGAGCCTGGTGACAGTGTTGAGCGGAAGGCGGGAGTGCGGATGAACCGGGAAGTGATAGCCGCTGGGCCATAGATTCTCGTGGCTCAGGCGTGGGATTCTCGAACACATTTACGATCACCGTCTCATAACTTATATTCGCAGGAAGAATTAGAACATGAGTAGATTCTGCTCTTCCTGAAAAAGAAAGAAATCAAGACGCCTTTTCTCCTGTAACTATTGTTTGTTTTGCAGGAAGAACAAAAGACATTTGGTAATATTCTGTACTTTCCTTGTCCTTCCTGTAGAGACCAATTACTGTGCTGCTACGACTGGGATCTTGTCATAAACATTTTTGTGAATCCCTCCCCAGGGCTGCATTCTAGGTGGCTTCCAAGCACTTTTTCTTTTGCGACTTATTGTGCCATATCACCTTGCTGCTCTATTGGTTATTATTCATGCATAATTTGAGAAACAGGTGATGTAGGAGACATCGTGACAACCCTTCCTTAGTGATTTGTTTTGCATAATATACATGAACACTTTATGTGGTTATATAATTTTAATATGGACATAATTTGCATCAATCAAGTATCTGGGGATATCCAGGTTTAATGTGCAGAAAAAAATGCTAAGAAAGAGGTGTTGCGAAATATCCTAAACCACTTGGAGTATGACCGTATCAGATGACGTATTCTTCCTGTTCTTGCTGCCTCCAGACGATCTTACTCAGGTTAGGAGAGACTTCAGACTAGAGGAGTTGGATAGAACCTGTCCTGGCCACATTACAACGACAGGTTGCCTTTAAGATAAACTAGAGGCCCCCACAAGACGGGAATCACACCATCCGCAAGCCGATACATATCTAGCGCGGCTCGTAATGACCTTGACTTTGACCTACTTTCACCAATATCGAACTCGTAGGAAATTTTCTTCCCTACTACACACCTGTAAAGTTTTGTGATGATATCTTGCACGGTTGTGAAGTTATCATGGTAACAGATACACAGACTTCCTACTTTTACCAATTTCGAGCCCGTAGAAGATTTTCATCCATACTACACACTTGTAAGTTTTGTGATAATATCTTGAACGGTTGCGAAGTTATCGTGGTAACAGACACAGGTCTTGACCTATTTCCACCAATTTCGAACTCGTGATCGATTTTTCTCCCAACTACACATTGTAAGATTTGTGATGATATCTTGAGCGGTTGCGAAGTTATCGTGCTAACAGACACTGACACACACACACACACACACACACACACACACACACACACACACACACATACACACACATACAAACTGAAAACAATAGGCTACCAGCTTCAATATCGCGGCTGGTAAATAAATCGTGTAGAGTTATGAAGACTTAACTAAGAGCTCTTTCTTACCAGCTTATTATTGCATAGGACGTCCTTATATTCTCTTATGTGTTATTTATACAGTCTGTGTCTGTATTAGAATGGCATAAATGACATTGAAGAGCTGAGACATTTCTGCCCATAGCACGTCTTTAATCTCCCGTAATATTTGTAGCCTATGTCGATATCAAAGAGACAGCCTACATTAGAATAGCTAGATGTAATATGCACAATAAATCGCTAAGGGAAAGGTGTTGGAAATCCTCCTATGCTAGAAAAATGCAACTCATTGTTCTAACTTGCGCGTTTTTTTCATACTCTGCTAAAGGCTGCTCAGGTAGCTCGCGGACGGCAGTTTGCCAAATATTTCACCTCTTTTGCATTTCGTTTTCCTCTGCTGGCTTTTATTTGCTGAAAAAGATCTGGTATGTCTCTCTGTCTACTATGATGTTCTTTGGAGAGGGGAAAGTGAAAGACATGCCCTAAGTGCGAAGTAAACGCAATTAAATATTAGGTAAACTTTTGTCCTGACGGTACAGTAGCCAAAAAGAGTTCCCTCCCTCTCTGTGGTGTCTTATTAATTAGGACATCAAGACCAAGACTAGAAATTAAGATGTTCAGTGATTTATCTGTTACAAGAAAGCCTCTATCAGTGTCTCTTATACACACCTGATTCTTTAAGGCCTGGCTGATTATTGGTGTCAGGGATTCTTGCTGGTGGTATGATATGCACATCTGAGAGAGAGAGAGAGAGAGAGGTCACCATTGCCATACACACGTACTAGATGCCTAAAACATTATAGCTGTTTGTTGCCGGATTCTTGGCGTTCTTGAGCTAAAAAGGGACAATATATATATATATATATATATATATATATATATATATATATATATATATATATATATATATAATTTTATTCATTTATTTATTTATCTATATATTAATTTTTCTTCATTATCATAGCGAATATTAAAATATTAATAATACTTATTAGCTTAAGAATCTTTGAATATTACTTAAGTTCATTACAAAGATTGTTAAGGCATATATAAGAATTTTCAACCAAAGAAACGATCTTTTTTTTTTTTTTTTCATAAATGCGACTCAAAATCTATATAAATATGGAACCTACACCGAGCAAAACCAATTTCTGATTTTTAAATTATGATATTCATTAAGAAACTTAAAGCAGATATGAAACTTCTCAACTTAAAAATCTTTCTGAATATAATGAGTCTGGGGATCATCGAAGGGGGTCCCAAGAGGGCACTGGAAGAAGATACTTTGGAATTTGCAAAAGGCTAATTTAATATCATTTGTAACATTTCCATGACCCATCCATCCATCCATCCATTCATGTATCCAGCCGTGTGTTGATCCACCTACCATCTTTATGTTAATCCTTTCATCCACCTAAATCCATGTATGCTTTTGTTATTCCATCCACCCATTCACATGTTAATCCATCTGTTAATCCATTCATTCATTCATTATTCATCATCCAATCCTTCGTTGCCCCATGAGGAGCGCAGGAGCGCGGGGCTAGGCAAGCTGGTGCTGACATTTAAAGATGAGAGTGACCAGCCTCACTCATCCGTGAGTAGCAATACGTGAGCAATAGACCCCAACCATCCCTTGGATATGAGGCATCTAGAGCCACAGGGGCATCCCCGCCAATATGCTGGTATTGCGTTAGGTAGGGGAGACAATAGGCTTAACCCTCTTCTCAGTGATAGCACTGGTTGCCATACAAGATTCAACCTTTTAGACTGTGGTAGAAGGGCTCAAAGTCACGTGGTTTTGTCCACGCTGCGGGGCGAGCAAATCACAGCCATGCAGGCATCCACACCACAGCCCAAACCAATCAGCATTCTCGCTCTCTGCCACTCCCCCAGAGCAACCAATCAGTGAGCGTATGAGGCTTCCCTGTAGCGTTTACTCAGGCGTGAAATTATTATGTACTGGATTTTTACTCCATTTATAGTACATTACTGATGACAAGATGAGCTGTTGTTATTGAGCACGAAGGGGGGGGGGGTGACAAGATGAGTTCATTACGTAGTGACAGTGAAGAGGTGGTGCTTATAAACTCTCGTAAGCGTCAGAAGTGTGTGGAAAAGTGGAAAAAGGTAGAAAGGAAGAGGAAGAGAGACACTGGTGAGATGTGTACGTCTGAGAGGGGAAGAGTAATGGCTGCAAAAAGTGTTGGTCCTGCTTGCTCATGTTACCGTAAGTGTTATGATGTGGTAGGGACATCATTGAAGAGATATTCAAAAATTATTGGGGTTTAGGGAATCATGATCTACAAACAGCATATTTAACTAATCGTGTGTTATCCCAAGATGTGAAGAGAAGCCGCATTAAAGACAGGCCAAGCAAAGTTCTGAGAATAATGCGGTACGTTGTGAAGAAAAACAACAAAGAAATAGAGGTTTGCCGCACTGCTTTCTTGAACATGCATGGCGTGACTGTCAAGAGGGTGAGAAATGCGATGGATAAGGCTATGAGTTCTGGTACAATAATTCCTGACCAAAGAGGAAGACATCGGATTAAGCCGGTGAAGGTTTATATTATAAACCTTCACCGGCTTAATCCGATTGGAGCGTCGTAATTACCCACTAAACCACCAGGCGCCAAACTCTGGTTATATGGTTGCCACCCAGCGTAGTAAACAGTTTCCTGGTGTACAAGAAACCATTTGGCTTGTTGCTCAGTGTAGAGTCACCCACAGGCAGAAGGAAGGGGAAAGAATGAAGAAAAGAAAGCCAGAAGAGCGAGTGTAAAGTCACCCGTAGACAGAAGGACGAGGAAAAAATGAAGGAAAGAAAGACAGAAGAGGATGGAAGGAAAGAAGGACGGAGGAGAGGAAAGGGCAGAGACCCGAGAACAGCATTACATCGAGTGAGTGAATGGTGATACATCCATTTATTAATTCATCCATCCATCGGTTATGCCATCTATCCATCTGTTAATCTACCCACTTATCTTAATCCATCCCCGTGAATCCATCTGTTAATTTATCAATCCATCCGCTGTTCTATATATCTCAGTATTTTACTTCTTCATGTACTTGTCCCTCTCAATTTAGCCACTCATTATTACGATCACCGCAAACGCAGCGTACTCCTCCGCTTGTTAGGTGGCCCCTTTCTCTCTCTCTCTCTCTCTCTCTCTCTCTCTCTCTCTCTCTCTCTCTCTCTCTCTCTCTCTCTCTCTCTCTGTGGATAACCTATTCCCAGGCGGTTTTCTTCATCTCACTTTCCTTTCTAACTTATTTCTTGGCGTTTTCTCACTATAGTCTGTTTTGCCGTATCCTGTTGGGGGAAAAAAAATTGACCTCATTAGCTTCAGGATATCTTCCTCCTTTCCTTGATTCCCCATCTTTTCATGTCCTCTTCCTTCTTCATCTCTGTCCCGTCTTCTCTACAGTGTGCGAGGCATGGAAGTGGTATTGGCGTGGACATGATGGCAGCTGCGTTAGTGACAAACCACTGATAGTTGGTGGGCAAGAGGCTAATATAGGCGAGTTTCCCCATATGGTAAGTTGACATTTATTTAAACACTATTTTTTCTATAGGCTCCGTGCAGTACCCGGTTTTACATGCAAAATTTAAGTTCAAACAGTTATCATGTTTGGTGTCAGTGCTAGCTATTCCTATTCCCTCTGCACTTTAACTAGACTAAGGATTGCCGTCCTTCCATCTTGATTGCGGAGGGGTGAATCTAACAAGAAATTAGCACTATAGAATACGATACTACCCATAGCGTTGATAGTATTGTCTTGTTCTGACATCTGAGCTATAACAGATTAAAACTAGAATAAGGTACTGTATTAGTCACAAAAGAAATGTTGTGGAAAGGATGTGGAGCTGTAGTATTGTCTTATTCCGCCACTGAGTTGTCACAAAGCTACCACAATAGATCAGTACTAGAGTTTGGTGTCTATCAAGAAGTGCATTGTAAAGAATGTAGATCCGCAATATTGTTTTATTCTGCCAATGAGCCAAAGAAAATATGAAGTAAAAGGACGAAAATCTTAGTCAAGTTACAGTGACCGAACTCTGTTAACATGATCTGTGCCTGTGTCCACACAGGCCCTGATTGGCAGTCAGTACCTGCAGCAGCCCATCAGATACTTCTGTGGCGGTACCCTGATCTCTCCACACTATGTCCTCACCGCAGCACACTGTCTTCTCGGATACAGGTACAGTAGCCTACCTCTGTATCTCATTTCACTTGTCATGGAAGTAGGTGGGAGCGCCAATCAATCACACGCGTGATGTAGTACTGCTTACTTCTTCCGTCACCTTTATCATTCTTTTTCTGTGTCTGTCCTCCTCTCTTCCTATTTTCTCCCGTCCTTCGAATCACCTTTTATTACTCTTCTTTCCTCCTCGGATGACCCTACGCTAAGTGACAAGACTAATGGTTTCATGTAACCCAGGAAACCATTTACAACACTGGGTTGTAACCATATACCCAAATGACGGGGTGATGTGAAGCCTACTATGGTGCCCCTATTAATTAGGTGGAGAGACGTAAATCTCGACGTCCACCCAGGAACCAAACTTCCACACTCCTCCCCGCGCCTTAGGCTGCGTTCACACCAAGCGATTCGATTCGATTCAATTCATGGAGAATCATATCGATTCATGATTCGTCTTGATGCGACATGTTAATTCCTATAGGAACTGTTCACACCAAGCGAATCAATTCAATTCAAATCATGGCGATTCAAGGCGATTCAGAATCACTGATGCGCGAGGGTCCATTTTTTCATCAGTCACGGCGATTCAGTGGAGTGAGCACCATGCTACCGGACGTCCTGATAAATTTAGTGAGAGAGCGACGTGCTATTTATGATGCTAAAAAGTGGAACAATGATTTTGGTGCATTCACAACGATAAACATATTATGTCTATTTTTTTACTCTATTCAGTCATAAATGAAGGATGTCTTTTTTTACTGTATTCACAGCCATAAATAAAGGATGTCTGTTTTCTTAATATATTCACAACCAGAAACAAAGAATTTATACTTATTTTTACTCTATGCACAACCAGAAATAAAAGATATGTTTTCTTAATGTATTCTGTATTCATAACCAGAAATAAAAGATGTCTTTTATACTGCATGAAACACTACTTCTCCCAACTTTCAGACTTTTTAACAGTTCACTTCTTACCTAAGGTAAATGGCAATCCTTTCTTCAACTCCAACTGCACGTCGGTAATTAGTATTCTGTTTTCTTATGTTGGGTGCAGTCAACTCCACTAGCATTTTAAACTGTTCAGTGGTCATCCTAAAATATCATAAAACTTGTCTGAATTGTTTATCAAATCTGGGAACAAGTGTCCGAAACTCCCAAAATCAGGTCTTTTTGCATTAATTTCATGCACCCATATTCTTCTTGGACGCCTACGCCTACGCCGCCTCAGCCACAGCAACACCTCTATTTCAGCAAGAGCGTCTACGTCCATCCTCGTTCAAGTCAGCCTTTGCACTACTCTCTGTTGATTCTGACAGTTTGATTCTGTCGGTATGAACGGCGCTGATTCAAAATGAATCGAATCAAATGATTCTCCATGAATTGAATCGAATCGAATCGCTTGGTGTGAACGCAGCCCAACCGTGGTGAGGCGGCCTGAAACATGAGAGCATCGGTTCATTGCACGGGACGGCCTAATATTGGCGACTGCTTAATTGCTTTCCTTCGGTTGATGGGCCTGCTCGACTAGACAGATCGAGGTTACACAACAACATAAAAGCAGTGCCATTTGGCATGTTCTTCCAGTGTGGGCATATTAATATTTTCTTATCTGTTAGTTGCCGAAATAGATTTATTGGAGGAAATCAGATAAGGGTATATAGTGGACTAATTATCATTCACGTATGGAAACATATTTTACCAGTACACATTTCCGTAATGTTCTGAGGGTAATGGTTTCAACTGAGCAATTCACGGCACTGAAATCAACACAGAGACAGTGACTGTAGTATTAAGGAACTTAATAATAAAGGAGAACAACGATTATAATAACAATGCAATTATATCTTCCGATTCTTTGTTTCATAAATTAAATCCCCCATCTTGCAGTGAAAACGAAAGATATTGGGTGAAGCTGGGAGAACACGACCGAGAGTACAACGCTTCGGCCGACCTTACCCCAGTCCTCAGAGGCCCCATACCACCTGACCTCGCCTTTGCTGATGATCTTCCTCCCTCAGTCACCACCCCTCTGTCCCCACCACACCCTTCTATATCCCCTACCAGTCCTCCCCCATCCGCATCACAGTCTTTTGTCTCCAGTCAGCCCCCTCGCACCCCTGTCCCCAACCCAGTCATATCAAACCCTGGAGTTGCTTTCCCAGATAGTAGTTTAAGCTTGGGTAAACAATCACACCTTCGATTCCGCCGTGATCTGCTGTTCCCAACGCCTACTGCCAGCGGCGGTGCAGAGTCCATCAGTAGCGGTTCACCCCTCAAGAACAGTGATCCACATTCCCTTACCTTTGAATCAGACCCCTTCATCCGCACCCGAGCCTCCCTTAACCATAACCAACCTCCCCTTAACCGTAATGAGGCCTCCCCTAACCGTAATCAAGAACCCCGGAATGGAGACCCCAGCCCGGTAGAACAGGTGATAGAGGTGGAGCGTGTGCACATCCACCCTGACTACCAGAGGCCATACAACTACCATGACATTGCCCTTGTCAAACTGAAGACGCCGGTGAGTACAGGGAAATGGAAGGTGGCAGAGAGAGAGAGAGAGAGAGAACTAAATACAATATAGAGTAGAGGATCAGAGAGAAGTAGAAGGGAAGAAGAGGTGAGAAAAGAAGTTCGTAAAGATAAGAGGTAAAGAGAGGACAAGAAAGATGTAGGAAGACAGGGAAGTAGGAGGCAGAGGATGATGAGCGAAAAAGGAAGGCCAGTTAGGGCAAAAAAGAGAGCACTAAAGGAAACGTAAAAAGAAAAAGATTGAGATGGCTATTGGAAAGCAGAATCAAGACAGATCTTATGCAGAATTTTAGAGGAAGAATGAGGGAGGAAAATAATGTCACTTAGAGGCAACAAAGGACTCAAGGTTCGGAAAAAAAAAAAAGATGAATTTAAAAACATAAAGGATTTTGACTTGGCAAAGGGAAAGGAAGTAAGTAATCTGTAGCAATATGCTGGGAAGGAAATATAGAAGAGCAGGATTATTCAGACGACAAGTCATGTATTTCACTAACAAGTCGTCAGCCGCTGAATACTTAGTGCTTCTTTCCGCAGGCGACGCTGACGAAGAGAGTGCTTCCCGCCTGCCTGCCACAAGACCATGTGGAGGACTACAGGGGCAGAAGGCTCACCGTGACGGGCTGGGGCTACACTAGTGGTAGGTGGAGGGCAGGGCTGGGCCGGGCAGGGTAGGATAGTGGTTCTGACTGGATATGTATGAACACATTTTTCTTACGGTTGACTTCTTTGGAAAGGATTACAAGCCTTTGGATCTTTCATCCTTCATGAAACAGGATGAGTGTAAAATATGGAAGGAGCAAACACCCACAGACAGTCTTCTTGCAAATCCTTTGTGTGTCTGTTTGTTTGTTTTTTGTTCCGTAGCAAGGCCTTCATGGCACCAGCCACATATTTCCTTGCACTGGTTTACTTTCTCCTTCCATTACTTTCCTGTAACTTTTTTCTTTTTTGTATCTAACTCTGGGCATAGGCTTTACAGCCTGTTCCCAAGGCCCAGTAGTCCTCCTATATCCCTTACACCTCCACGTGTCACCACTTTGGCATTAACACCCTCCGTCCATATTGAATACATGCTAGGGCCGTTTCATACAGGACTGGTGTATTAGTATTAGGGAGGGTTTCACATATTTGCCGGTCTTGTGGTAGGTTAATAAAGTCTGTTTATGAAATTCAAATCAACTGTTCTCTCTCCCAGCCGGGATATATATATATATATATATATATATATATATATATATATATATATATATATATATATATATATATATATATATATATATATATATATATATATATATATATATATATAATCATCATCATCATCATCATCATCCGAACCTCCTTTCCCACCCCCAGGGCAGGGTAGGGAGCAGCATCGTCCAGAAAGCCCAAGTTGCCCAATCCAATGGGCGGCGCTTCCAGTCACTCATCATTCAAGCCCCTGGAATCTGGCTCTTTCTGGTATATATATATATATATATATATATATATATGCTTGCAATGGGTCTGCTCGGCCAGACAGATCGGGGTTACACGACAGCGTAACAATTATTCCAATTGCCATGTTTTTCCAGTGTGGGCATATTTACTTGTTCTTATGTATCATATGCTGGAAAATTGTTTATTGGAGGAAATTAGGTAATGGTAGTGTGGTGTGTGTGTGTGTGTGTGTGTGTGTGTGTGTGTGTGTGTGTGTGTGTGTGTGTTTGCAAAAGAATATGGTCTGCTGTCAAAAAGGATACGAGTTTGATCCCAGGCTGGGCAAGGAATTTTGTTAGAACATCTTACTGATCTTCCGCAAGACCCACCTACATGAACACCCAATAATCCCAGCACACCACTCCTTAGTGAGACAGTCCTAGCATGTATTTACTGTGGATGGTGGGTATTACCACCATAATTGTGACTTGTGGAGGTGTATGGTGCGTATGATGACTTCTTGGCCTCCAGGAACAGACACATAAAAGGGCATATCAAAATATTGATTTATATTATTTTCCTCTACTCTACACTCTTCAAAATCTTACTCCTCCTACATCACACGCTCACGACTCCCCTACGTACCATACTCATCTCACGCACTTTGTCTCCCACAGGACTACGTGAGATGTCTCGAACCCTGCAGAAGGTGAAGGTGCCCGTGGTGGACCCGCTACAGTGCACTCAGGCCATCAGATACGCCTTGAACGCACCGTGGGGCCTCAAGGAGGACATGATATGTGCGGGGGAGAAGGACAAGGACTCCTGTCAAGTAAGTGAAACGTGCTGGAGAAGTCTTCCCTGTGAGCAGATTAATCCTTTTATGGTCGTGCGATGTGGTGTGGTGAGGATCTGTCCCTTCTCCCCTTTGGGTCCAAGATGCAAATGAATGTGTTTGAATGGATGAGTAAATGAGGAGTGTGTCGTCCTGTTCGGCTACCTCCCTTTCCTTGGGGGAAGCAGCCTAGGTATATAGATAGATAGTTATAGGAACCTGAATGTAAATTGAAAGTAATGGCCTCAAAAGCTGGGATTTGAAAGGTGAAAAGCCATTTCAGTGGGTAGGTTCAGAGGGATGATGTAATCTGAATATGTAGACATCTGTGAATGGAAGTGCGGTCTGATTGTCGCTATAACAGGTAAGGATGTCGGAAAACTGGAACACGTTGTCTAAAAAAAATTACGTTAAATATCCGTGGCAGGAACGTAGGGAATGGAAGTAAGTATTGTACTGATTATGTTTGTAAGTCCCAGAGTATATATACTGTATACACACACACACACACACACACACATATATATATATATATATATATATATATATATATATATATATATATATATATATATATATATATATATGTGTGTGTGTGTGTCTGTGTGTGTGTCTGTGTGTGTACACACGTATCACACGTATATACTGTATATATATATATATATATATATATATATATATATTTATTTATTTATTTATTTATTTATATATATATATATATATATATATATATATATATATATATATATATATATATATGTATACATATATATATATATATTTATATATATATATATATATATATATATATATATATATATATGTGTGTGTGTGTGTGTGTGTGTGTGTGTGTGTGTGTGTGTGTGTGTGTGTGTGTGTGTGTGTGTGCATATTCTGTGCATAGAATATCATCATCATCATCAGCCGTTTGAGTATCCACTGCAGGACCTGCCTTTCCCGACCGAAGTCGGGACGATACAGCCAATGTATCTTCACCAAGTGGCTTAGATTGTCTGGTAGAGATTGTATGTAGGATGAGAAGTGCTTGTAAGTGTAATTGTAGTGTTGGAGTGGCTTTGGATGTGTATGTAGTCTGTGAACCAAGTGTAATCGGCCAGCACAGGCCCAACTAGGTGCAAGCATGCTTTATAGTAAGTGACACTGGTTCAACACGGCACCCCTTATGTCCGCCAGTGCAGTACGTGGCCGGGTGAATACTCCCAAAGTTTATTACCCTGGCTGGGCGTGAACCCTGGTTCACCCGTGCACGAAACGCACACAGTGCCTATATATATATATATATATATATATATAATCATTATCAAAATCATCAGCCATTTTAAGTTCTCTTCTGAACAAGGCCTCCCCCATCTTTTTCCACAAGTATCTTAACCGAGCCAATTTCTGTCACGCTGTGCCTGCAAATTTCTCTCTCGTCTCTCCACCTCTTGTCTGGTTTTTTACTGCTACGATACGCTAACAGTCACTTAGGGTCCAGTCAGTCAGCCACTTGCTCCATCGGTTATCCGTTATTCTTGCTACATGACCTGGCCACCTCCATTTCTGTTCTTCTGTAACTTCTATAATGTCTTTGACTTTAGTGTTCTCTCACCCAAGTTGATCTTTTCCTGTCTCTTAAAGATATTCCCCACAGAGGCCTTTCCATTCCTCTCTGAGAATGGATTAGTTGATTTTCCAACGATTTGGTCAGCTTCCAGGTCTCACAACCGTACGTTATAGCTTGAATTATACATTCGTCATATACTTTTCGTTTCATACATACTGGCAAGCTAGTTTTCATGATGTCTATGTTTACTGAAAGCTTTCCATCCAATTATATGCATCTTTTTATTTCGCCATCATGGTCTTTCGTTATAGTATTTGCACCAAGTAATTGTGCTCCTCGACTTTTCAAGAATTTCTTCGCTAATTCTGATGACGCCCTTGGGTGTATTTGGGATAAACATTAGTTTTCCTCCGGTTAATCTTTAGTCCTGCTTTGACACTTTCTCTATTTAGGTCATTTAACATTTATTGCAATGTCTCTGCTGTTTCTGAGATTAAGATAATGTCATCTACAAATCTTAAATGGTTTAGGTCTGCTTCTTCTATATTTATTTTTTTTTTCCCAGTCAAGTTTTCTGAAAATACTTTCAGGCATGCCGTAAATAATTATGGTGAAATCGTATCTCCCTGATGCACACCATTCTCAGTCTTAGTTTCTTCCAGGTCAATATGTAATTTAACTGCAGCTGTTCTTTCTTTATATATGTTTTCGAGCAGTATTACAATGTTCTCATTTACTCCTTGTTCCCACAATGAATTATGTGCTCCACTGCGTCGAAAGCCTTTTTGTAAACAACAAAACCTAAACGCAGTGGTTTATTATATTCTGAGGTTTTCTAACTTAGGTGATTATTTGTGTACATGATATATATATATATATATATATATATATATATATATATATATATATATATATATATATATATATATATATATATGTACGTACACACACACACACACACACACACACATCTATCTATCTATCTATACCTATCTATCTCTCTATCTATATCTATCTATCTATCTATATCTATCTCTCTATATATATATATATATATATATATATATATCTATATATATATATATATGTATTGTATATATGTATATATGAGGTGCTACCCAAAAGTTCCAGTAATTTGGAAGGACACAAGTCAAGAGTGAGAGCAGTGGAAATGAGTTATTTAAGAGGAGCCTGTGGAGTCACGTGGAGAGACAGGCTGACGAATGAGGATATAAAGGAGCGTTGTGGTGTGGATGTGGATGTGATAGGAAGCGTTATGAGGAACACACTGAGGTGGTTTGGCCATGTGGAGAGGATGGAGGGTGAAAGACTGACGAAGAGAGTGTATGTGAGTGAGGTGGAGGGGGGAAGAGGGAGGGGGAGGCCGAGGATGAGATGGAGGGATGGGGTGGAGAGGTATATGAGAGAGGGGGGTGTGAGTTGGGAGCAGGGCAGTGAAATGGCGGGGGACAGGGCGACTTGGAGGCGATTTGTTTGTGGCCACCCCAAACGGGATTGAGGCGTCTGGCAATAGATAGATAGATAGATAGACCTCCTAGTTCTCACTGTCGCCTTCGAAGTAGTCCCCTTGGGCATGTATACAGTGGTCCCAGCGTTTTTTACACAAGTCCATGCATCCCTGGAAGGCTTCAGGCGTGTAGGTCTTGAGCACCTCCTGCGATTCTGTCTGGATCTCCTCAGTCGAGTCAAATCGACGCCCTTTCAGTCGTAATTTCAGCTTGGGAAACACGAAGAAGTCACAGGGGGTAAGGTCAGGTGAATAGGGTGGACTGGGGAATGACTACTGTGTTAGTGGAAGCCAGGAACTGCTGGACAACAATTGATGTGTGGGCAGGGGCGTTGTCATGATGCAGGAACCAGTCCTTGTTCTTCTACTGTTCTGAACGATAATGGCGGATGTTCTCCCTCAGACGCTGCAAATCTTCACAGTAAAAGTTTCTGCTGACAGATTGACCAGGTGGGACGAATTCCTTGTGAACAATCCCTTGGATATCGAAGAAAATTATCAATATTGACTTGACATTACTGCGAACTTGACGTGCTTTTATCGGCCTTGGTGAACTGGGAGACTTCCATTGCGATGACTGGTGCTTTGTCACCAGGCCATAACCATAAACCCATGATTCATCACCAGTTATGACCTTGGAGATGAAGGTGGCATCATCTCTGACCTGATTCTTGAGCTGCCTGCAAGCTGCATTGCGATGTGCCTTCTGCTCGTCACTCAGCAGTCTTGGCACAAATTTTGCAGCGATGCGTCTCATGCCCAACACGTCCGACAAAATGCGTTACACGCTCCCGTACGACAGTCCAACGATGTCACAAACATCATGGATAGTTCGTCTACGATCTGCAAGGATAGCCTGACTAACATTTCCGACATTTTCTGGTGTTGTTGCCATTGATGGTCGTCCAGAATGGTCATCTTCTTCGACGGAACTTTGTTCTTCCTTGAACCTCTTGTACCAGAAGAATGTTCGGCTTTGGGACATGGCATTGTCACCAAAGGCTTGCTGAAGCAACTGGTGAGTTTCTGTAGCCGTCTTGTTGATCTTGAAGCAGAACTTGATGTAGGTTCTTTGTTCCGTGAGGACCGCAATTGCAAAACCGCCAGACCACCTACAGACCATATTACAATAGTAAGCATAGCTCAACAACACGTCCGCTCACAGACACGGCCGGGGCCACACTGACGCACAAGGGGTGCTGCTGACTCCTCTTAGTAGCAAAAGGCAAAACTTCAAACGGTTGGCTCCTATTGTTCAAATTACTGGGACTTTTGAGTAGCACCTCGTGTGTGTGTGTATATATATATATATATATATATATATATATATATATATATATATATATATATATACTAGAGAGAGAGAGAGAGAGAGAGAGAAACATTATGTGATGACTTCTCCCAATTATTGAAAAGACCAGATATACTCATGGGAGACTTCAATGCAACAGTTGGCAAATCGAAACATGGAGAAGCATGTATGAGAAATATCGGAGTGGGAGAAAGGAATGACAGGTGAAATGATGGTAAATTTTGCTGAAATGAATAACGGGCATATTGAACACTTTCTTTCACAAAAGAACTGGGAGAAAATGGACCTGGAGAAGTCCAAGTGGAGAAACAAAGAATGAAATCGACTTCATTATAGTAGAAAAGAAAAACACGATCATAAGTGTCACAGTCATCAACAAAGTAAACATAGGAAGTGACCATGAACGGTGGGCTGGACACCTAGCTTCAGTTACAGATGTGAAAAAAGATGATGTTTAAAAATAAAAAGATATGACTAATAAAGGTAAACTAAAACCCAGCCTTTCAGTTAGAAATAACAAATAGATTTCAGGCTCTAAGTTATGCTGAGTGTGACACTGGTAAGTTGAATGACAGACTAGCAAAAGTGCTACGAGTTAGCGGAGGTAGTACAGAAAGCTAATACAACCAAAGCCAACAAGTATTCAAAAATGACCCTCGAGCTCATGAAAAGAAGGAAGATGAAATAAAAACAAAGAAAGATGAAACAGAACGAGTGGAATTAATTAAGCTTATCAACATGAGACAAAGAGAAGAAAAAAGAAAGAGAAACATGGATCATATCAAAGAAACCATCAAAAAGGAAAACGTCTGAAACAGGTCCGAAGTAAAATGGCACTAGGAAAGGAACAAATTACATCACTGAAAGACAATAACGGTGAAGTCATTAAATGCAGAGATAGGATGGTGCAGAGAGTTGAAGAATTTTACAAATAACTGTATGCATGAAAGACAATACTACCAATAGCTAACCTTTCAGTTGACACAAGTTGCGGTAACACCAGACGAAGTAAACATTTCGCTTAAAAGTATGAAGAGGGAAGGCCCCAGGAGAAGTAGGAATAGTAGCAGATTTACTGCTGGATGCAGGAGAAGAAAACAGGCTCGCCCACTTATTTTACTCAGTGGTAGATGGGGGTACTCAGGTGGTATGTGGGGGCGCTTATCATCCACTCACTCGATGTAGTGCTGCTCTTGGATGTCTGTCCTTTCCTTTCTTCCTTCCTTCCTTCTTTTGTCTTTCTTTCCTTCATTGTTTCCTCTTCCTTCTACCTACGGGTGGCTTTACACTCCCCCTTCTGTTATTCTTTCTTTCATTCTTTCCCCATCCTACTGCCTGTGCGTGACTCTACACTGAGTGACAAGCCAAATTGTTTCCTGCACACCAGGAAACCATTAGTAAATTTTACTGTGCTGGGTGGTAACCATATAACCAAATTATGGCGCCTGGTGGTTTAGTGAGTAATTATGGCGCTCCAATCGGATTGATTCTGTGTAGGTTTACTGTATATCCAAAGGGTGGTTGGGGTTTATTGCTCACGTAATGCCACTCAGGGATGAGTGAGGCTGGTCACTCTCATCTTAAATGTCAGGACCAACTTGCCTAGCCCCGGG
Organism: Coenobita brevimanus; assembly: GCF_032717465.1. Taxonomy (NCBI): domain Eukaryota; kingdom Metazoa; phylum Arthropoda; class Malacostraca; order Decapoda; family Coenobitidae; genus Coenobita; species Coenobita brevimanus. The sequence continues at coordinate 30,228,228 of NC_137051.1, read as the reverse complement.
CTCCTACGCTCCTCGTGGGGCGACACAGGATTATATGATGAATGAATGAATGATGAGAAAGAAAATTCCCAAAACATGGTGTAACGCAATAGTTATTTTGCTTGACAAAAAAAGCTACTCAACAGATCTTAGCAACTATCGACCTAGTAGCTTATTACCAGTTATTTACAAACTCTTCGCTAAAGTCCTTAGGAACAGAATGATAACAAATCTGGGAGAAAACCAACCTCGTGAACTGGCAGGATTCCAAAGCGGGTATTCGACTACGGATCATCTACGCAATGAATCAGCTAAATTGGAAAACTACAGAATATAATAAACCACTGTGGTTAGGTTTTTTTGACTGTGAAAAAGCTTTCGAGTCAGTGGTGCACATAGCAATTCATTGCAGGAACAAGCAGTAAATAAGAACATTGTAAAACTGCTTGAAAACATATATACGGAGGGAACTGTTGCAGTAAATTACATAAGACTCGAAAAAAAAAATGACTAAGAAGGGCGTGCATCAGGGAGATACTATTTCACCAAAATTATTTACGGCATGCCTGAAAGTATTTTCAGAAAGCTAGACTGGGAAAATAAAGGTGTAAACATTGGTGGAGAAAACCTAAACCATTTAAAATATGCAGATGACATTGCCCTAATCTCTGAAACAACAGAAACATTACAAGAAATGTTAAGTGACCTAAACAGAGAAAGTCTCAAAGTAGGGCTAAAGATGAACCGGAGTAAGAGTAAAGTTTAATTCAAATATATACATCAAAGAGCGTCATCAAAATAAACGAATAATTCTTGAAGAAATCGAGGAGTATAGTTATTACTTGGGGCAAATACTAAAACTAACGAAAAACCATGATGGCGAAATAAACAGACGCATTACAATTAGATGGAAAGCTTTCGGTAAACATAGAGAAATCATGAAAAGTAGCTTGCAAATATTTATGAAACAAAAACTTTATAACGAATGTATAATCCCAGCTATGACGTACGGTTGTGAGACTTGGAAACTTACTTGAAATGTTTTTTTTAAGACTTTTCTCACTTTTCTGTATAAGTATTTTTTAGCACTCCATATGAAAGTTTGTGATGGTTGTTCTGTCTCTGCAAATATCTTTACATATTTCAACGTAAGTCTCTTCTACACTTTGACCTCGAAATTGCTCACATTACCGTAGCTGTTTCAGCTGAATTAGATGCTTCCTTCTAGTCAACAAATGCCACACACAAAGTGTATTAATTTGAATATTGTGTGTTGTCGAAAAACCACTACGAACCCCCTCCTGTTCTTCTGACTGGTTTTCGTGTATAGTGGGACTAATTCGATTGTTAGGACTTGATGAACAGTTTATCCACAACAGGGAGGAACCTAGCTGGACGGAGTTCTTTAGGTCTTTGATGTTACCATTTTTTGTGAAGCAGAATAACAGATGCATTTTCCAGTATCTGGGTATTGCTTTGACTTCGTGCACTTCGTATATAGCACTGCAACTTTATTTAATGCAAAGTCACCTGCAACCTTAATGAGGTCAGTGGTGAGCCGGCTATCACCTCTTGCCTTACCTCTGTTCATTCCTCTCGAAGTTACTTTATCTGATGTTCTGCATCCTGAACTAACTCTTCCACCACGATTATATATATATATATATATATATATATATATATATATATATATATATATCATCAGGCGGCCTATCCCTACCGAAGCAGGGACGATACAGCCAATGCATCTCTACCCAGCGGCTTAGGCTGTCTGATAGAGACTGTATGTAGGGTGAGAAGTGCTTGTGAGTGTGATTGTAGTGTTGTAATGGCTTTGGGTGTATGTGTAGTTTGTGAACCAAGTGTAATCGGCCCGCCCTAAGCCGATTGGGTGCAAGTAAACTAGTATGCGACACTGGTTCAACCACAGCACCCCTTATGTCCGCCAAAGTAGGAAGTGGCTCGGTGAACGCTTCCCAAAGTTTTTACAACTCTGGCGGGAGGCAAACCTTTGTCAAACCTCTGCTTGATCTTTAGGCTTCCTCCAGTCCTTAAAGTTTCTTCACTTCTTTTCGTGTTAAATTTCCTAATATCCTCGTTTTCTTCTTGTTGACAGTTTTCGTTAATTCATCTGCTTCCTTTTGATCTCTTTCCTTATTAAAATCATTTTCCTTTTCTTTAGAAGTTCTTTGTACTCTAAGATTTTGTTGTTATTGTTTTGGGGTTTGCTAACTCCTGGCTCTAGAGTTGCTTCGTTTACTATTCTCGTGAAGTTTTCATTCTTTGCCGTATCAGTTTTACTTCATCCATCAAATGCGAGCATTTATTCTGGTTTAGCAAACTATTTTCTTCTCCCTTCTCTCTCATGGCTACAAGGCAAGGCTGTTTCCTTCCGCTTAACCTCTCCCTCTCTCTTTTAAGATCTAGTATTGTTCAACTTCCCACTGTTGTATGGTGGCTTCCTACATTTACTCTGTTCGGTGCTGCTGCTTTTCTTACAGCAACAGCATGCGATTTGTCACTGAGGAAGAAATCTGTCTTAAGTTTTGTTTCACTCTTTTATTCATATCCACTTCCTATTCTGTTCCTTTTGAAAGAAGGTATGCATCATCCTGACTGCTTATCTCAGCAAACACCACGTGCAAGCCGCCTTTTACATTCCGATATCCATTCCAAATTGCCCTGTTGCAATCTCACCTACCATTTTCTAGCCTACTTTTAAATTAATGTCTATCATGACGAGTATTTACTGGGTTTTGTGTTTATTCATTGCATCCCGTACGTATTCATAACATTTTTCATCTTATCGTCATCAGCTGATGCTGTCGCACAGACCTGGTTTATTGATATTGCATTTTTTGTTCATTCTTATTATTAGATTTTCTCCTCTGCCTTTTGTACTAAAAATCGTTCAGTATTGCCGGTGAAGCATTTGTTGACCAGTTTTCCTACACCACGTGCCTTCTTTTCTTGTTTGCCTCTGTAACACAGCATGTGACCATCAAAGAAATCTGTGAATGCTTCACTTGGCATTCTGACCTCACCGTTACCCATGATTTGCTAATTTACATCTCTCGTTTATTCAGTAGCAAAGATTTGGACGTTGTGACCCCTAAGATTCTATATCCAAAGACGGTTATCCTCAGAGATTCCTAGCACCCCTTGCCATGCAGCAGGTCTGAACCCCACCACGGTGAGCTTCTCCGTTGCTGCTGGGCACTGGAGGCCATGGTGAGGTAGACCTGGTCATAGTGATTTACAAAGGAGGTATGAACTAATACCCCTCAGACCTGGCTCATGCAATTACTGCTGATGGAACACGATTCTTCTGATCCCTTACAGTGAACCGGCTTAGTATGATTGCACCAAACTAGTATAGTTCCATTGATCACTTGGATGCGGAAGTTTCTTTGCCACGGTAGGGCAATGTTTCTTCGATGTGTTATTTAGATACCAGTATTATTAACCTGCATCATTTAAAACCACTGAATGCACCAAATACACCTGAGAATGAAAATTAAGTAACGAACATCATTTTTTGTGATAAATCTAAGTTAGCAATGTTGCTTAAGTTAAAAGTGTACACCCTTCCCCTCTTAACGAAATGCCTGCCTACACGCTTGCTGAAGAGTGTTTATTTGAGATGGTGTGGTATGATTGTATTGTTGTCTGTAAAAGAGAATTCGTCCCTGTTACGGGAGCGAGAAGGACCTACTTTATCAGTCTGGGAGTAAAAAACAAATTTAAATATTTCAGATTATTGCCACAGATTGCATTTTGGACCTGGAACTACTATTTTTTGTATTCCTTTATATATTTGGTAAACTGGGATGGATTTAGAAATTATCTTGCTCACATTCCATGGCAGTCTTTCTTCTCTAGTGATCCCAATTCTACCCAGTCCCACATTTGCGAGTTAATACTAGCTGGTATGGATTTATTCATACCAAGTCAACAGTTCACTAAAAGATCGAACTCTCCAAAATGGTTTGATGGCAACTGTGCCAGAGTAACAGCCCAAAAATCATTAGCATATAACTCTTACTTAAAATCAAAAACATCTGAATCACTCTCCCAATTTAAAATTGCTAGAAATCATGCAAAAGCTGTATTAAATCTATCTAAATCAAACTTTCTTCAAAAGCAAGCATCAAAACTATTTAACAACCCTAATGACAATAGAATATTCTGGTCAACTCTTAATTCTTTCAATAATAACTTAACAAGTCATCTTCCATTCCCCCACTAAAATCTTCAGATGGCGACATTACAAATGACCCGCGTGGGAAAGCAGATATCTTTGCCAGTACATTTGCCAGAAACTCTACCATAGACGATACCAGCAAGAATGTCCCAGTACTAGAACTTGACTCCCTCGAAATTGCCCCACTTAAAATGCAGACAAGATACGTAAAATAAATCCTAGACAATTTACCCACCAACAAAGCTCCAGGCCCAGATGGAATTCCGCCAATTGTTTTGAAAAAGTGTTCCCCTGAACTTGCCTCTGTTCTAGCTAAATTATTCAGACTATGCATACTTACTTCTTCATTCCCAAATTCATGGAAAGAAGCCAATATTCACCCAATTCCGAAGAAAGGAAGTTCCTCTGACCCCTCTGATTACAGACCAATAGCTGTCACATCTTCTCTTGGTAAGGTATTTGAAACTTTAATTAATAAGCACATTGTTAAACATCTTGAATCCAACAACTTAATTAGTGATAGACAACATGGTTTCCGCCACGAAAGATCCACCATTGACATACTCAATCTCCTAACTCATACCATTCATCAATCAATTGATCTACATGGAGAAACTCTTGCAGTAGCTCTTGGTATTTCTAAAGCTTTCGACAGAGTATGGCACCGTTCCCTACTGTCCAAACTCCCTTGCTATGGAATAACATCTTTTGTTCCTTTGATTTCTTCATATCTTAGCGACAGGAAAATAAAAGTTGATGATGTATATTCCAGTTTCCATTCAATTAACGCCGGCATACCACAGGGATCAGTTCTGGCGCCAACCCTATTCCTGGTTCATATTAATGATCTCTTATCTGTCACCCACAATCCCATTCACTCATATGCAGATGAATCAACACTACATAGTTCATTCACACTCAGGCACCCATTTACAAAGTCCAATATCTCTACCTCTCAACTCAGTACAGCCATCTCCATAAATCAAGATCTATCTGCGATCAGTGAATGGGGACAAAACAACCTTGTCTCCTTTAATGCTAGTAAAACTAAATATATACAGTTTACTAATAGACAGATACTGCCAGATTCGTATAATACCTTCAGTGCCACTAATATTCCCATCTCCAAAAGTATTGAAATTCTTGGCATCTCACTTAACAGTGCCCTCAGCTGGACCTCTCATGTCAGATCACTTGCTAAAACCGCCTCAAAGAAACTTGGATTATTGTACAGAGTCCGTAACTTCTTCGCTGATGTGCAGTTAGCTATAATTTATAAGAGTCATGTGCGCTCTCAGCTTGAATATGCTCACCCTTGTGGAATGGATGTGGAGAGGTTGCATTAAAACAACTAGACAAAATTCAGAACAAGGCTGTTAGAATCATTAACAACCCTGCCATTACAAATAAACTACCTCCCCTACAAGTAAGAAGGAATGTTGCCTCCCTTGCATCATTTTACAGATATTTTTATGGCAAATGCTCAGACGAAGTTGCGTCCATGGTGCTACCTCTCCATGCCTTCCCTCGTGCTACACGGGCATCTGGTAGCGCTCATGACTGGAATGTCACTCAGCCATATTGCAGAACTTCTGCCTATCAGAATTCTTTCATTCCCCGAACTGCATCTCTCTGGAACTCGCTTCCCCAGAGTTGTTTCCCTCCAAATTTTAACCCACAGCTGTTCAAGTCTAACTGTTACAGATATTTTATGAACAGAGGACACCAGTAATCTGGTGTATGGATTATTTTTTTTTATTAATTTGTTTTTCCTTCCTCTGTTCTGTTATTTAAAAAAAAAATGAATTGGGAGGCTGCCAGAGATTGAGTAGCGTGGACGCCGCCATTAGATGGCCACACATGCAGGCATGTTGGAGCCTTTATAAACGATACGATACATTTTTTTTTTTTTTTATCTCATACGATACTTTTTTTTTTTTTTTAAATCTCCACGTGCCTTTGCTGATGGTTTATGCTGTTTCTACTCCCCCGAAATTCTCCTTCACTGTCATTCCGTTATCTATGTACGGTCCCGTTATTAACTGATGGCACAAAATCCACTGAAAATCGTGGACTTTGTTACACCACTTCCTTATGTGATTATACAGTATTTAGGATATAATGCCATGTGCTTGCATTATGTGTATGTATAGTGTCCTCAATTTTCATATTTTTATTCCCCATTATCATGCACTTGTATGTTTATCTTGTATTTACAAATGAATCACCTTCTTTTATATGCTTCTTCTCAGGGTGACAGCGGTGGGCCTATCTCCCATCAGGTGCCCCAGAACGGCGTCACCTGCGAACACACGGTGGTGGGGGTGGTCAGTTTCGGCATCGGCTCCGGGTACTCCTCCTGCGGCAGGCTTGGTGTTTACATTAGAACGTCGTCTTACCTCGATTGGCTCACTGGATACATCGCGCCGGGGAGAACAGATAACACTGTCGTCAGTTTTAACAGAAATGCCAGGATTGCGGACGCTAGAGCTGCAATGCCAACAGCCACAATGACAGCGCCCATCACCGCCACCACATCCAAGAGACCAACTAACGGAACTAGAAGTGCCACAGCCATCCGTAGCACTGCCACACAGGCAGCCAGCAGTACGACCACCACAGCCACCACCACCACTACTGCAACTCCAAGACCGACTACTACTAAAGCACTCAGCCGAGGCATATTTACTGAAGATGTCGTTAATATGATAATGAACAATAATAACCTAAACCAGGAGGATAATGAGTGGGACGGATTACTAGATGATATTTTGAGCAGACTCGGCTAGAACAACGCGAGTTTTAAAGCATATAAATCTCTGGTACAAAATATCAGTAACCGCGGTAGCGATTACTATGTAGAGATGGCGCAGGTTCAAAATGGCCTTCCCTACATAAGGTGTAGGAGTGCAGGCACCAAAACGCCCACTAAGCCCAGCTATAAGCATACGGACTAAGAGGTTCTCGCTATTTTAGTGCAGTTACTCGCAAAGTTCCGTTCACCTTCGTAGGAGCCACAAAGTCGAGTTGAAAAGTTGTTGCTTGCTTTCTTCATTACTCATAACTAGAAAATGAAAAGATTAACATTAGGGTGTTATGAACCAAAACGTTTCCCAACAACCAGGGGTGTTTCGTTTCATACTTTTAGTATCATAGCTACAGTAGGCGCGTTACAGTTCAATAATTTTCGCTATTACTCAAACCTCTTCTCAAAATATGAAAGACTCCAGGGATTCGTATTTCATCACTCCATGTAAGCATGATTTTACTTGTACTGATAGTTGCGGCAGCGATTACCATACAGTGAAAAGTAGTCTTATAGTATTGCCAGTATGTATGCTGTAGCTACCTTCTATAAAAAGATCACAACTAGAAAACAAAACTTCTATTTTCGAATGATTGTTCAGATGAAGTGATGGAAAAAAAGTACAGACTGAGGGAAGTGTGGACCCATGGCCACGTCCTGAATGCCCTACTTCTCAGTCCGCCCCAGTGCAGTAAGCACAACTACAAAGCAATATCAGTTGAGGCAGCAACATAATTTTGTGGGAATGATGTATGCTAATGGCGTCAGCAGCACGACAGAAGTAAGCACCACTGACAGCATGCAGAAGAGAAACCAAGAAATGTCATTGTCTTCCGTGTTGGGGAACGTCGCCATCGGCCTTCCGTGCGAGCTAACTTAATGTGTGGTGGCGAGTCATGAAACAAGCCCAGTTATTAGGCACTTACGTTTTACTTACAGTTATGGGTACAACTGAGGAACACGTTTAGTAACTTACACTGATGAACACTGCTTTGGGTAGGGTCAGGATGATAACAATATACTGAAATGACTAGGAAACAAAAATTTTATTCTAAATTGACTTCTAAGATGTAGTGACAGAAAACAGCAAAGACAACAGGTGAAAAAAAAAAGAAAAAAAAAAGAAACAAGAGAGCTTTTGGGACGGGAGGAGATTCAGAATTCTATACCCATTACCGCTTCACACATTGTACTAACAAAACACGTGTAGCTGGAGGAATGTCGTAATTGGTATCGAATTCTGAATCTCCTTCCATCCCAAATGCTCTTTTACCCATTACTACTTTCCACACTATGCTAACAAAACGTTTGTAGTTGTAGTATTTGGTATTTAACTCTGAATTTGATGGGGGCATGGTGGCTCAGTGGTAGAACACCTGACTCGGGACCGAAGAGTCGTTAGTTCGCGCCGCGCCCGGGTAAGCTGTCATGCCGAAAGAGGCGGCTCTCTCCTGTCACCCAGCTGGTTGCAGCAGCCGTAGCTTAGTGGGTTAGAACTTTCTGACCGAAGGGTCGGAGGTTCAAGTCCACCCAAGGGTCATTTGTAGACATTAGGAAGGACATCCGGTCATAAAGGCTACACGCACCAAATACCTAAGTCCTCTACCCAGGGGCAACGCCTTAGCCCTTATCGACAAAAAGGGACACGGCATAAAGAAGAAAAAAAAAATCCCCCATCTCAAATGCTTTCTTGTTCCTGTGCCATTTCTTGTTTTTGCGCTTTTTCCAATGTCTACTGTACATCATAACGCTCATTTTAAAATGAAATTTTTGTTTTTTAGTAGTAATGTAAGTTGCCTTATGATAAAGAGGAAAACAGCAGTTGGATGGTTGGTCTGTTACTAAGCGGTTCCTGTGTAATGGTTGACGTGAAAATGAGACAGCAACCCCCTTTCCCCTCCGCCCACCAGACTATCCAGCCTACACTGGTACACGTAGAGAAGCACTAGATGCGGAGCTTCAAGGCCCTTCAGTAAATGTTCTTAATGTGGTGTGGTGTGGTAGGACATTCTGTGTGATGTGGTGTGAGTGTGCTGTATGACATGGTGTGGTGTGGCTCAGCAGGAGTGAGCCACCCAAAAATCTTTGGTAAAAGACATGTTCAGAGCTGCTCCTAGATATTCTCCAGCACCTAAAAAGTGAGAAGGATCACCATGAAATATATATATATATATATATATATATATATATATATATATATATATATATATATATATATAATTATAATATGTGTGTGTGGGTGGGTGAGTGTTAGTGTGGGTGTGGTATAGTTATTACAGTAAAACGTACTACTGTAATGGAACCAAGAAAAACTCTCAGTAGAGTATTTAGTGATTGGGATAGATCTTAGCGCAGTATTGTCGACGGCATTAGCGACGTCGTAGCACCTCTTTCATAGCAGTTTATATGATGTATTTCACATGAATTTTTTCTTGTATATTATTTTGTATTTTATACATTTCACATACCAACACTTTCCACCAGTATCACACAAGAGGATATTCAGGTGGATAAGGTCAAATATATCGCTTTGGAAGAGGTATTGTCAAGTCTCCAACAAGCCATTAGAAGCCAACGAGGATACAGTCATTATACCCAACCCTCTCATCAATATTGATTTCGGTGCTGCAGTGGTAATATATATCCAGCTCACAATTAGACCTTGAGTTCGATTCTTGGGTCGGTCAGAGTCTCTAAAAAAGCTTGTTTGTCCTTTGTTCCTGTTCACCCAGCGGTACAACTGGGAACCTCCGAAGCTGGATGTAATTCCATTGTTGCCAGTCGTACTGAAGGAGGAGACTGAACCTCAGCGGTACCTGATTATCTGCCTTCATGACATTTGCGGCATTCGGTAGGCATTAATCCTAAGCCTTCTCTTCTTATTCATTACATCTGTCATTACTTCTGGAAATTCTCTGCCAAACTGACATCAGCCATATTGTTACGTAAATTTATGCGATGGCAAATATTAAAAATATCTTAAATGTTAAAGTAGATATTCTTTATTATCGCCCGCATTTAGCAAGGCGGGACGATATTGGTTTGTGCGTGTGTGTGTGTGTGTGTGTGTGTGTGTGTGTGTGTGTGTGTGTGTGTGTGTGTGTGTGTGTGTGTGTGAATAATGCCAGATTATCTCGAAAGTTTGGGGCGAATTTTCACCAAACTTTCAGGGAAGAGCTACTATGTGGATATGTTGTTTGGGGGAGGGTTTGATCAAACGCGATCGAATGCAGTGCTAGCCGCTGTATATATAGCTATCTATCTATCAGTCTATCTATGTGTGTATATATATTATAGAAAATACGCAATCGGACTAAGGGGGTTAAGTATACAGGTTAGTGCGGTAGCTAATATTGAAGTTCAGTCATAGTCAGCAGACAAACGTTGTATGGTGATCTGATGTGAGAAATGAAATACAGTAAATCACTTGTTGGGTGATTGCTGTGCATTACATTGAATGATATTATGTTCAGACGAGAGATGATATTATGATTCTGTAAATAATGTTTTGTAAATACTGTTGCATATACTTATCTAAGTTTCTTTGTAAATATGGAGTTATATATAACTTGTAAACTGTTCACTGCAACATGTTGTTTTTGTTATTACCAAAAAACTAATGTGCAATGGTTTGTGTGTGGTGTGGGACAGTGGGTGTTTTGGTTGGACTATGAACATCATGGTTGGTCTGTGTCTGAACCCCTACAGTCTGAGAGTTAATAGCCAATAAAGTCAAATAAACACACAATATTATACTATAATTTTGCTCAAGTTGTGGTGGGTGGCAGAGTGCGAACGAATTCACTCTACCGGGAGGTGCAACAAAAGAGGTGGACTGACAGTGATCTGGGGACGACCTTAGCTGCAACTTCCCGACTTGACTATTCATTCGCGGCAGCCTAACTGGCGGGCATAAGAATCTAACTGAAGCCTTGCCTCAGGCCCGTCAATATCATAGTTCACCTTACGGCGTGCATAATTAACAGTGACAGGTGAAAACTGAGCTTGAAATTCAAAATATTGCATGGATGTACACATTTGAGAGTTGGGCAGCTGCAGTTGTGGCCTTCTGATCTGGTTCGCCCGGCCAAAACGGGCCATTGCCCTCTGACCACCTGTCACATGAGTTATTGATTCTAAATTTTAAAATCCCAGTTTGATTATTATACCTAACACACTCTTAATATTTACTTATGAAGAAACCATAATAAAGTAATTGAATTGTGCTAGACTTGAGTATGTGTCACTGAGAATATTTATAATACAGTTAACATTCTTGTATAAACAGTAACGTATCAGTGCCGCTAGAAACTTTATGTAATGATGGCGCCGACACGCCCATAAGCCCTAACAAATATTAAACTTCGCAACTCCCAAACACGGTGGTATTAAATTCTTTTTAAGCATTTCGCCTCAGTCTTCATGCTTGTCTATACCTAAAGTGGTTCAACAAACGCTAACGTGAAAAACAAATGACAAAAAGCCGTCCTGGTTTTTTTTTTCTTTGTCTCTTTTTCCCTTTTCTTCTACATTTTTCTTTTGTTTTTTCTTTTCTTCGTACTTTTTTTCTTTTCTGTTGTTTTCTTTTTTTCGTCGTTTCTTTTAATCTTTTTTCTTTTCTTTTTTCATTTTTCTTCTTCTTTTTTCTGAGTTTTCTTTCTTCTTTCTCGTTTCCTTTCGTTTCATCTCTTTCTTCTTGTCTTTTTATTTTTTCTCCTCTCCTTTTGCTTCTTCATTTTCGTCATTTCCTTTTTCTTTTCCTTCCTTTTCTTCACTTTTCTTATACTTAGTTTCCTTTTTTTCTTTTCCTTTTCCTTTTCTTTTTCTAATTTTCTTCTACTTTTTCTTCTACTTTTTCCTTTTCCATTTCCTTATTAGCTTCTATTTCTTCTTCCCTTTCCTTTTATTCTTTTATTGTTATTATTTTTTTTTTCTTAGAACCCTCTCGCTTTGAAACGGCAGAACTGATCACTTTGGTTTTTTTCACACAAGGGGTTCTTCTCTACTGGGTTGGAAGCACGGAAGGTATTGCCCAAAGATGGAGAAGGGTAATAGGTCAGGAATCGGTCAACTTTTACAGTTTTAATTTGATTTAGACAAAACTTGGTGGGAGGGTAATGGGCGAGCAGTGGTGAAGTGTGTGTGTGAGTGTGTGTATTTTTTTTAACACGTTCAAAATTTAAGGTCACAGGGCAGTTTCAAATTTGGGGCCTTTTAATTCAAACAGTTTTTATTCAATTTTGATCAAACTTATTAGAATTATGGGCAGACAGATGAAACTGCTCAATATTGAGAACAATAGGACGAAAGTCAAGGTTGCAGGGAAAGGTCAACTTAACACTTCTGATCGAATATGAACCAAACTCAGTTGAGAGGTGCAAGAATATCAAGTTTGAGAAAAATAGGTCAATTACAAAACTATCAACAGACCATCACAGGCCAGTCACAAGGAGTGGGTGTTACGCTCTCAGTGGTCCTTCTCGTTATTTTCTCCACAGGATTCAACTCAAGAGACTTTCTGAATTGGAGTGGGTTAGTCAGAACATGCATTAATATCTTCACTAGGCCAACTACAGTGCTCTTAACTTGAATAACTTACAAAAACCTTCCGAGATTTCTTTCATACTTTTTTTTTAAACCATAAGTATGAAAAAAAATAATAATAATAACACGTATGAAGATGTAGGGATGACAGTGTGCCAAAAACTGTCGGAACAAAGTCGAGGCAGTAAAACATGTAATCCCACTCCATTTTTTTCTGCTGCACATTCCATTATGGTGTGGCATGAGTGAACCCGTAAAGTGTTAGTATAATATTATAACTATTAACCACTCATGCAGTATGCAAGGTTATGCACACAAAAAAAAAAAAAAAATGAAACAAAGATGTAGGGATGGGATTCCATGTTTTACTGCCTTGGTCTTGTTCTGATGGGTTTGGTGCACTGTCATCCCTACATTTTCATATATTTTATTAAATCTTTTTTATACTTGTACATCTTGTTCCTGTATGTTCATATGCGTGTGGTAAATATTACACATTAAACAGGTTAAATGCATGTAAGAGGTAGGCCTATAGATATTCCAGCAGGAAATGACTGGGGAAATTAAAGGAGTGGAAAGGTAATGAAGGCTTTGGAAAGATGAAGGGAGGGACGAAAAGGGAAAGTGAGAAAAGGAGGGAGAAGAGAAGAAAGCACTTCTGTAGAGTTTGATCAGTACTTCACTTACCTTCATCCTTCATTCTTGGGGGATGAATGGAGGTTATTTTAAAAGACTTCCACGACGACAGGGTACTTTATTGGAAGAGGACTATGCTACATTCTCAGAGTCTAGTCGTTCTCTGTCTCTCCCAGTGTCGTTGGAAGGAAGGTAAGTGAGCTTCAGTTTACCAGCATGTTGCATTGGGTTAAGGGTCCTCGGATGTATACTCATAAAAGTCTTCTCAGCGTTCTCTTCCATGGTTTGCAAATTTTGAGAATGGAAGCTGTCAGCGCCAGTCAGCGCATTCAAGCAGCACCTGAATCGTGAAAACTCAGCAGCAAACATCCGCTCACTCTGGATATTACATGCACTCAGAGAGCGCATACTTCCGCCAACGCCAATACCAGACAACTTAGATGACCATCGAAATTTAATAAACTTTTCCTTGGCCTATGACCCATATATATACAAAATTTTATTGAAACCCATCAATATATTTTTATATCTTGTGGACAAACAAAAAAAAACAGTCCTGAACCTGGACTCGAGACAAGATCATCACCAAAATTTAGTCAACTCTTCCTTGACCAATGACCCTCATATCCACAAAATTTCATTTAAATCCATCAATAACTTTTTGAGATACGTTGTGGACTAACAGACAAACGGGGGTGAAAGCATAACCTCCAACTTCCGTTGGCGGAGGTAATATATATTTTTTTATTCCAGTAATTTATTAAGTTAATGTTTGAAATTTTTGAACAAATGTTGTCTTAGATGCTAATAATAAATGGTCTCCATAGAATCATATATTCATCGGCCAATTTTTTTAATATCTCAGAAACAGCAAAGCATGTACGAGTATTTTAAGGCAGCAGATGTGAGCTCGGTTTACCGCAGGGGTTTGCTGTTTCTTCTCATTCATTTATTTATTTATTTATTTATTTATTCATGTATTTGTTGCAAGTTATTTCCTTTCAGCGGCAATGGGTATCATTGATGCCAGATGGTTTTGCGTGAGTGCTGCTGAGTCTTGACTTCACAGTCTTGGAGAAAGATGATATACACACACGCTGTATGATACCAATCAAATATTTGTTCACAGCATACAGCATTGCACTGCTCTGCTGAACTCAACTCGTACTGACAGACTAAAGTGAATGCACGTGGATAAACAGTTCTTACAGGCAGTTTCTTTCGCATCTGACAAAACAAGTATTTCAGCCTTTACATCATCAGGGTCATTTTGTTTCGCGTACACCCTTACCTCTGCTTAACGGACTCAAAGTACAGGACACAAGGTCATCATGTGGTGTTACTGTCTAAGAAACTGTTTCTGAAATTATCAGATCAATCTCAGAGATGATTTGTAGTTCTTGGAATCTGTTTGGGCCTAACAAGAAATTTGTATGTAAAGATTTTTACAGGAAGAATACCTCCTCAACAAGCTCTCAGGTAGTATCGGTGATAACACTGACGTGAAATTTGGAAAGCCCTAAGTTTAATCACTTACGTTTTCCGATCCTGGGCGTCTCGTTGAACGATTTCCAGGAAAGGTAGTCCTTACAAATGTTTCCTCCAGCTACTGTCTTATTCATTTGATCAATGAAATTTTTTTTTGTATTATGTAAGTTAGTGAGAGCCTGAGAAATTCTGTCAGTTCGGGTAACAGCATTAATCATTTACCGTGCTTGCATCACATCTTAGCCAAAGAGGTGGATGACTGTGAATCTCACCAACATCGTCGTAAATTTACAGGTTTATTACTTAGTTTCTGTTCATCATGATACATTGATCTTCGGAAAACTTTACAATCACTGACGTTTCAGGATTACTAGAACGTCCAGTTGATATCCATAACTTCCGAAGGGCTATTGCTCTACAAGACTACTCTGTCCAATAAATTTCAGCCTGCCAAGCTTGCGGCTTCCTTTTCCTTCATCTGATTTCTGTCTTTTTATTAAATCGTCAAGAAAAAGCAGAAAGCTTACTTGGATATGTGTGTGCTAGCACATATACGCACACAACTAGTATCATCTGTAACCGGATTTAGTGCGTAACGCCACGTGTGGATGTGACTAGGTCGTGTTTCTTTCGTCAGGGCTTGTAAACCAGGGTAGATGCCACTCATTTTGGCTGCTCCATCAAACGAGTCTCCAATACATTGCTCGATATTTACCCAAACATATGATACTCACTCAGCAAGGTGTGTTAAGTCCTTACCATTGGAGCCATCAACATTCACAAGACGTATGAATCTCTCTATGCCCTTGTCACCAACAACGTGCCGAACACCCGTTACACACTGATCGAGAGCAGAGATATCTTACGTAGAGTTATGAGACTTTGAATTATTTTACAGTTTGAGTAGAATTATGAATTTTCAGCATTAGTTGTACTATGAAAAACAATGAGCATTTAAATAACATTTATAAAGGAAGGAACAAAAATTACAGAACAGTGAGTTTCCATCAAATACTGAGATCCCATGAACCCTGACCATCCAGCCACCAAATAACCTGTAAAGTACAAAGGAATGCGAGCAGCAAGACCTTCTGAGGCTATTTGTTATTGGGTAGATTATACTGCAACACTTATTTTATGAGGTAATGACCAGGACAGAAAGCAGGAAGGTGCCCTCATGTAAGCATACATACTAGCTTTAGTGGAAGAGTGTCTGAACAAGCACCAACAATGTAGTGTTTGTTCATGAAAGCTGTGAACTGCCAGGAGCTTATTTGGCTAAGCTACAGTAGGAGATGGGGAGCGTGGACCCTAGGGCAGCGCACGAATGTCCGACAGTTCTGTCCAACCTTGTGCACTGAGCACATCTACAAAGTAATATCATCTGGGGCAGTAAAAATTGTGGGAATGATGCCTTGCCGGTTTTTTTTTTTTTTTTTCCAGTGTTTGTCATGGGCTTTGGTATCGTATTCACACAGAAAGCAAGGCATCTTTGTGCAGCCAGATTGTTCCCACAAGCATACCAATAACTTATAAGGTTTTTACAATAATAGTCACTGATGTTCGTCATATTTAATCTTTTTAAAATGTGCCAGATTTTCTTACGATTTCTTCAGGTGACAAGAATGGTCAACCGGAACAGAAGCAAGCTTATTTCCATTGTTCAGAGGAATTTTGAGCTTTTCTTGGACGGATCAACAGGTTCATAAGTTCCTGCTCCAAGGAGAGCCACTAATCCAGAGATACCAGTGCAGTACACCAGGTCACTCTCTTGGGACCTATACCAAGAAAACGATGTCCCTGATACAAGCAGGCTCTTTGCTTTGAGTCTCGACCGTAATGTCTGAACTGAATCCTTTGCAAGACCTAATGTTTAGTTCACTTTGTGTAAAATGTTGTGGACGATTGATTGTTCCAGATTCATGTACTTCGCATTCATCACTTGTATTCTTATTACTTTCCGAGTCAGATAACTGTACAGAATCAGTTGTCTTTGGTGGAGCAGGAACGGGAAGATCCCGTCTTTGAGCAACCGACCTATAAAAATAGATAAAAGATTTTGGTACGACATTTCTTTTCTTTTCTTTTTTCCTTTTTCTTTCTTGTTGAAACTTTCACATTCGTCAGACAGATGTAACAGTCATCTCCATGATTTGTTTAGTGCACGCCTTACCACTGGAATGGCAAAAGAAAGGACTTCAGCACAGCTAACCTTTGCTCCATTTTCTCATTTGGTCAGCAATGGTGTGGTAAACTGTAGGTAGTGCCCATGACCTCTTGATCTCTTAATTTCATACCAGAATATGTATATTATACTTTTCATACAAATTCTATAATGCTCTGGTGTCTTTGTTTCACCATAAAACTGCCACATATGCAGAAAATTACATCCAGACCAGTTAAACAAAGTCTTGACAATATTACTACAATCAACTAGAAAAATAATAGCGCATGACATGCGACAAATAAGGTATACTTACATAACCTAATGTTGTGTTTTGACTGTGACTTAAACGCTCAGATTGCAGACCGTATGCAGGGTTGCGTTTCAACAGCTGGAGCGCCACGGAACGTGACGGCGCTTTCGAGAGCGAAAGTGTGGGGGGTGAAGGGGGGGGTTGTCGCGGCCTCTGTCGCGGTTGGAACTACAGTATATATTTGGTGAGGTGGGTCTCTCTGGCGACATCTGACAGCTGTAAATGGTTTAGATCACAGTCGTGTAAAGGATAACAGAACTGTAAATACCAGGGTATTATTCTGTGTAATTTGGGAGGGTGAACGGATTTTGAATACTATCTATCTATCTATCTATAGCCCGACGCCCTAATCCCGCAAAGGGTGGCCGCAGACAAAACGCCTCCAAGTCACTATGTCACCCACCATTTGACTCCCCTCCCCCCAACTCACCCCCCCCTCCCTCATATACCTCTCAACTCCATCCCTCCACCTCATCCTCGGTCTACCCCTCCCTCTCCCTCCCTCCACCTCACCTACATTGAATACTAACATGTCATAAATGAAAAGATTTGTTACAATACCCTCTTCATTTCAATTAAGTATTGATTTTCGGCTTAATGAAAGTAAAGGCTATGCGGATCTAAAGAGTACGGACTGAGGGTTTGTTTTCATTCATTCCCGCGAAAATCATACTTCCATGGAGTACCTCCTCACCTCTGTACAATGATCATATCTTCCAAAGTCATCTTGTTCCACTGTAGTCTTGCACTGCTGGGTTCATTTCGTCTTTAAAATCGGAGGAAATTACAAGAGGAAGCAGCTGTGGTGAAGGCAGGATTTGTTATGGTTCTTCATTACGGCTTAAATATTTCCAAAGTATTTCGGCAATATGCATTTACAATTATATTTTGCTGACAAATATTCATGTAACATTAATACTGTAATGCTAGGTGAAAAAGTCCCGACTCCTCGGTCCTAAAGCACCTAACGTGTAGCGGGGTCCTCTTTCGAGACCGGAGCTTAGTGCAATGAAAGAGAGGCAGGACACAAAAACTTCAGTCAATAACCTTTACACGTAGCCTATATTACCACAGTCAGACACAGGACAAAAGCAGCAGATATTACAACACAATATATGACACAGAAATAAAACCTTAACTAGGATATTAATATCTCTCAGGATACCGGCTTAACTAATACTGACGCCAATACAGTAATTCTAGTGCACAGGTGTACAGGGAACACGGGCGCGCGTGGAAGCGCGGGGAGAGAGACTCAACGAGGGGGGAGGGGAAGGACTCGTGACGGGTCAGAACAGAGTTATAGTAATACTGGGAGAGGGTAAATATTATTAATTCAAACTCAGTATCATCTGATAGCAAAGGGGTTTTGACATTTGACTCTATCTCATGTTTACGTTACGCTAGCTGCTGGGAGGAGATTCTTTAGGAAGCGAGGGAGTGGAGGGACACTGGGTATTCACTGTGTTTATGGTAGTACAAACGGGAGGATATTATTCACACTTTCCCTATTATTTTCTGGTAACAAAGGACATGGGTATGTTTTCACTACAGAGGATTCCTCGGGGGAAGAGTCTTACTGGTTTTCTACAAGGGCGTCACTTGTGAGTCGGATTCCTCAGAACTTACTCACTGTACTCGTTCTTACTCATCCACCCGTGATTGCACTCGCCCCGATATTCGACATTCATTAAGTCACTGTATCACTGTAACCTGTTTCTAGGGCAACGTCACACTTAACATAAGTCAATTCACGAGTTCTGGGGCAACACCACACTTAACATAATTTACTCATGTAGTGGGGGCGGCGGGAAGACACGCCGGCGACTATTCTGCCGGACTAGGGGCACCGCCAGGGGAGGGCGTGCCGAGAGGGCACGGGACGGCTCGCAGGGGCGTCCTCTCGCGTCCAGGGCTGCAGGTGGCAAAGGAGCCCGCAGTCTCCGGGCTAGGTTCAGGGGTGTGGCCCTCAGGGCTGGGGCCGAACAGGTCCAGGAATCTCTGGCTAAGGTTTCGGCCGGAGGTGGAGGTCTTACACCGCCTCTTGGGCGTGGAGAGGTCTCGCCCGGGTGTCCTGGGGAGGGCCTGGAGTGACTGAGGACTGCGGTCCCCAGAGTCGAGGGGCGCCGTCAGGGAGGAACTGCGGCACCGACCTGAACTAGGGTCTGTCAGGTGGGTCTTCTCCAGGGCCAGGCGTAGAGACCGGAGGCCAGGGGAAGCCGTTAGGCCTCGAGGGGTCTCTCTGGTGCTGGGGATCCGGGCGCCTGCCTCACGCAGGGGCGATGACACTGACAGTACCTCCTTGTGGCCGTGCGGCCCGGCAATTGGCCGTGGCTGCCCAGGGGCGCAACTATATGGCGCCAAGGCCCAGCAATTGGCCGTGGCCTGAGTAGGGGAGTCAGCGCACCTCTGGTCACCTCCCGAGCGGCAGTAGGCCGTCTTCTTCTGCAGGAGGGTGGAGCGGCAGTAGGCCGTCTCAGGGGCAGTGCCTTCGGAGCGGCAATTGGCCGTCTGGCGAAGGTGGGAGTGGCAGTAGGCCGTCTCCTTCTGTGAGAGGGGGGAGCAGCAGTAGGCCGTCTCAAGGGCAGCACCTTCAGAGCGGCAGTAGGCCATCTCCTTCGGCAGGAGGGAGGAGCGGCAATCGGCCGTCTCGGGGACAGCACCTTCAGAGCGGCAGTAGGCCGTCTCCTTCAGCAGGAGGGAGGAGCGGCAGTAGGCCGTCTCCGGGGTAGCGCCTTCAGAGCAGCAGTAGGCCGTCTCCTTCGGCAGGAGGGAGGAGTGGCAGTAGGCTGTCTCGGGGGCAGCACCTTCAGAGCGGCAGTAGGCTGTCTCCTTCGGCAGGAGGGATGAGTGGCAGTAGGCCGTCTCCTTGGGCAGAAGAGAAGAGCAGCAGTAGGCCGTCTCCTTGGGCAGAAGAGAAGAGCAGCAGTAGGCCGTCTAAAGATAAACACCTTCAGTGCGACGCTTGGCCGACTGACGAAGGCAGGAGTGGCAGTAGACCGTCTCCAGAGGGGCGCTGTCAAGAACTGAGATATCAGCTCCACCCCGGGCTGATCCAGCAATCCCACTCCCCGAAGGTAGTGTCCACCTCCTGCCAGGATGGCGGTGCGACGGTTGGGTGTTATAAGGGCGCACGGCCCGGGCTGCCTTATGCCGTTGTCGCATGGCATCCCCTCGTGTGGTTGCGGCTACTCCGTGGGGTCCGGGTGGGGGTGTCGGTGCGTTTCCGGGGGCACTATGCTGTTCCTCTCTCATCTCGAGTTTTCAGGGGCACTATTTTGTATGCCACGCATTTCAAATACTGTTGTCAGTAATGATCAAATATACATAGCTGCTAAGTATTCTGAAAGAAGGATATCTAGAGTAAAAGCGAATTCGCGCTCCAAGTATTTGGTGGTTTCACTGTTACCCCCACTACCCCCGGACAGCTCTGGGGCGCTAAGGCCTGTTGAAACGCAGCCCAGGCTTAGGCCCACTTGTATCCAAGCAGAATGCTCTGAAAAAGGATTTTTTCCTCTATGTCACTATAAAAGTGCATGACATGCTAGTGTTTGTGTATATATATATATATATATATATATATATATATATATATATATATATATATATATATATATATATATATATATATATACAGAGCGGTTGTGCTCTTTACGTTTTATGAAGGTGAGGTTTAGAGGAGAGGTGGTGTTCAACAGAGAGAAAGTTAGAGGAAAGGCCGCGAATGTTGCAGAAATGAAGAAGAAGTGAGTCAGACAGTGGTTCCAGGCATGTTGAGTAATCACCGGGAGAGGGGCGGATGGTGGGGGTATTTATGGTCCCCCCCTCCCTCGGGGACTCCAAGGCACTGTTATAGTACGCCATTTTTCATTAATTTTGAAAAGGTAATGTAGTGTGTACTGTGTATGTAGCTTGATGTTGACAGAGAAACTTGGATTGCAGAACATGCTGGCCTACTCTCCGTGTAACTGACACACTGAAAAAGTTCAGCAAAGGTGGATGGTCAGGAACTAGTCCCGAGGGCCGATGAAACGGGAGCTCCAGTTCTCCCAGTCATCAGCTTTCTATCCACCTTGGGAGTACTGACCTGCTCGACTTGTGCTAGTCTACTTCTCTCTCTCTCTCTCTCTCTCTCTCTCTCTCTCTCTCTCTATATATATATATATATATATATATATATATTCTTCAGCATTTGCAGCATTTGTTTGGTAGAATATTTAATAAATAACCATTAATAATGATCACAAACTCATTCAAAACTTGGGAGCATCATATGAAAAAATATTAACCTCAGAACCTACATTATGTAAGCATTTAAGCCTCTGTATTCCATACAGAAGATGAGCATGAGAAAAATTCAAACACAATATGTTAAGTGATAATTTATTCGTATAAAAGTTATAATTGAGTCAGAACACGTTCACCAACTACACAGTTATTGAGTATACATAGTTTAACCCCTTCACCCAAACGACATATTTTGCATAAAATTCTTGCTCCTACTACACAGTTTTATGCAGCCTAGCAGTGACTTGTCGAAACCGAGGGATAGATCCAGCCCTCATTAATCCATTCACCGCTAACTTTCGAATTTGAATAAGTCGCCCAGAAGAAGCAAAATATAAACTATAGCAATACAACACAGTAATGATGGGACTAAAACGCATGATTTAAAAACATCCCAGTCAAGTTCCTGCATCACTGGGAGCCACAAAACTTGTATTACGTTGCTGTTTTGAGTGCTAATAATTAATCCACAAATAAAATGAGTCCAAATGACCTGAAAATGGCACTACAGATACATCAAACCAATGACACATCACTTTTAACAGATATAATTCTGTCTATCAGCAGCCTGGAGAGGCCAGTTATCTAAAGGTACTTTCTTATGGGTTACTTTGAGGTAACAAGAAAATTTTGTATCTTCATTTTTTCATTTTTATATATATTGCTTTCAACATGTCATGGTGTTTACTCTGGGCTACATGCTATACATGTTATTTGGGGTGTGTTTGGACTCTACTAGGAGAAATGTCGAGTTGAAAGGATCACATAAAACAACAGTGACGTAGGGCAAGATGAAGGGAGTCGGATACAGGCAACATGTCAACTAAAAAATGGAAGTGAAAGTAAGATAGCAAGGAATTAAGAAACTGAGAGAAAAATTGTTTTACATATTAAAAATTAAGAAACTGTGAAAAATTGTTTTACATACTAAAAATTATACAAAAAATCTGTAAAAATGTTACTGTAAAAGAACTGGACAAACTTGAGTAGCACTCACAAAACTACATATCGACAGAGTTATCTTTACTGAAAACATTAAAAGTCATGATTTTGTACCCATAGGCAAATGAGCCTTTACATTCAGCGGTGGCTGAATCGGTAGAGAGGCGGCCTGCAGTCCTGATGGACCCAGGTTCGAATCCCGGCTGGGGCAGGGAACAGTTTAAGGATTTGAATTTCATAAAAGGAGACTTTCCTGATCTACCAAATGAGCCGCCGACACGTCGTACAAATACCCCCGCTAATACCAATACACCAGTCCTGTATGAGACAGCCCTAGCAGGTATTCAGTATGGACGGTGGGTGTTAGCGCCGAAGTGGTGACATGCGGAAGTGTAGGAGGACTACTGGGCCTTGGGATAGGCTACTGCCCCCGAGATATAGTCCCTGACGCCTTTGCCCAGAGCCGGACACATATATATATATATATATATATATATATATATATATATATATATATACCGGTATTAAAACTGTCTCACTTGGTTTCCAGAATATGAAATACACCTTATACTTGTCTACTTACAAGAGCAATCTTAGTTTAGGCAAAGGAGCAGCAAAATGTGAACAATACCTTCAGTGAGATGCCTCTAACCTCCCATGTAAAATTCCTGGCTGACTGAATGATAGATGCAGCAATCACTAGGCACCCTGGTACAACACTATATCAACTCCATAACTCTTAACTCTATAACAGGACATGATTCAACTGACATTCCTTTTTGTCTTGAGGGGTCACACAGAAGATTCGCAGGATTCCAGGGAGAGGTTATTTAGCACAGGAATGTACGGGCAAGGGTGATCAGCCCCATGCTACGTACAATCATGTCTAAGTAACAGGCTCCACGAAAAGCAATATCGTCAAAGATCGATTAGAAATAGGCAATAGCCTGAAAAGATGTCACAAAGCGCATAGTGAGATATATTTACTTGTACTTGCTCTATGGATAATAAACTCAATATAAAATATATGCGACGTGGTACTTCAGTGAGAAATATTTACTTGCTCTATGGATAATCAGCGATGGCCCAACCAGGGGGGGGGGGAGGGAATTATCCCCCAATGTTTGTTTCTGAGTTAGTCAGAAAATTACTGAGTTGGTCAAAAATGGAAAAATGATATTTTTTTTTTTTTTTTTTTACATTAGAGATTTCTCCTTGAGGACAAAATATTTTTTTACACGTTTTTTAAACATATATTTAGAGGACAAAATACCAAATAGTTTCCCTCCTGTCAGGAGAATAGTCTAAGCCAAAATATTACCATATCACCATATTAATCAAGAAGCCTGGACCTGGACCCCCTTCACCCATGGAACGGTGGCGAGGGGCGGGGAGGGGGGGTCAGGGCAAATTTGTATGCGCTCCTGCTACTGGTCTGGTCATAAATAACTCCAAATGTCATGACTGCATGAATTACTTTCCTGGAAATACTGTAAGTTTGTAACAATAAAAATTACTTTGTCATAAACTGTGTTTATGATACCTGTTAAGTTGGTCAAACCGTAACGAAGGATGGGTCAAGTTGGTCAAAATTGCCCTTACCCTCCCACAATCACACACTCCTCGGGCCATCGCTGTGGATAATAAACTCACTATACAGTAAATGCAAAGTGGTACTTCTGTTCACAACGTCTATGGATGATAAAATCTTCTTTATATACCTATGTGCTAGGGATACCTGAACCTCAACTCAGGCAGCAACATACATAGACAAAGTGTTCCAGGACTTTACATACTAACTTCAGGAGGTGATTCGGGGCTGACTTTTAATGAAAGGAGACTATAATAACATGAGTCCAAGTCTCAATAGTTACGCAGCTACAATTACTGTTGACCTTATGAGTGAACTATGAGGGAGACCATTTTCGACCATAAGAATGCCAATAACTGTAGCTCTATGATGGTTGAGAATTGGACTCATGTTGATATAGCATTTTTTTACTCAAAATCATCCCAAGAATAACCTCCCAAAGTTGGTACATGAAGTCTCGGGGCTCGCTGTGTATATTCACAGTACTTTTCAAAGGCCACTTGGAGAAGCACATGCAATCCAGATGAGCAATGAACGACCTATTCTCTGGTCATCTTAACATAGCGCAAAATGCTCCTCTTGACATACTTTCACTGGTGTGCAGTGAAGCTGGGAGCGCTGAGTATAACTTTACGGTGCATCCCCCCCTCCCTTTTTCATTTATTATTGCTTTGCATTTCGTATATTTTTGTGGATACCATATTGCGGTTCATATCTGTATAAACAATATATACATACTGTAAACAGTGGTACTGTTGTTGTGTTTTACTCTTGTTGTTGTTGATGTTGCCTCATTCTCAGCTGGACGTGAAATCAGTAGCGTGCCAGCTGAAGTTACACTTGTGTAGCCCGCCATCCTCCTCCCAGGGGAAAGACAAGGAGGGACGATTGGACAATGGGCAACAAAGATGCCCTGTTACATCGATGGCATCACGTGAAGGCGTCCCTCTCCAACAGAGACACAATAATCATATAAACTGGGAATGGGTGGGGTTGAAGTAAAACTTAGAAAAATGTGTGTGACTTTTACAGCAGGCTAAGGTGAATGGAGTATAAGAAGCTAAATGAAGAAATAAAATATAGAATTACATGGATATCGATTGGTCAGGCAGCACTAGGAAATAATTATATCATGAAACAGTTTTGAAAAGCGGAGATTCGTGCGTAAAAAAGGTCAGAATCTGTCAAATCAAGCATTGGGCGCGATGTATGCCATGATCCAGTCGAGGTATGCAGACACTCTGGAGTAGACGCCAAGGCTGCCACAGCCCTGGCCGAAGCTGACCACGCCCACCACTGTGTGCTCACAGACAGTCCCATCCCTCTCCACCTTGTCCACCATAGGCCCGCCACTGTCACCCTGACCAACAAATACACCATTACCAACAACTTATATTAATCTCTTAACTCATTCTGCTCGGGGATGTCGGTTTAAATCATACTATCTGAAGGTGACTTTCTTCATCTTAGAGGAGATATTTTGTCGTGAAAAGACCAGTAAAATTGCATTTTTCTAATCTCCTCCAATTCGAAAAACTTATCTTAACCTTAATTAAATCGTCTGGGAGTAGCAATAAGGAAATTAAGACTACGCTATTAGACTGAATAGGCTAAGCTCTTCAGTCCGGGCATGCATTTCTAATTAAAGACTGCCAACATTCTCAGGGGAATGCTGGATGGTCTCTACACAGCTGTATTTCTGATACACGTCTTATATACACTGATACTCGAGGAGGTAGATGTAGCCTGCATGACCCCTTCACTACTCTGTTTCTATCTTTCTTTGATACACTTTTCATTTTGATGTCCTTCCTTTATTTCTTCACTAAGTAAACTCAAACTTGGCGTAATTCTCCCTTGGGAAAATGCCCACAGACACTTTTTCATTTCTTGAATTTCGGCATTTTAAATGCTTTATGGATTCAAAGCTCAAACCATACAAACAAACACTTTTTGGAATTCTGTGTTCTTACATGTTTATTAATAATCATGGCAATTGCAATGATGACTGATGAACATTAATGTTTTGTTTGTATGGGTTAAGCTTTGAATCCATAAAGCTAATGACGAAATCCAAAAAATGAAAAACAGTGTCTATGGATATTTGCCCAAGGAACAATTACGCCAAGTCTGAGGATAATTAGTGAAGAAATTGAGGAAAGACATCAAACTGAACAATGTATCAGAGAAAGAAAGAAACTGAGTAGTGAAGGGGCTAATGACGCAATCTAACTCCTCGAGTTCCAAAACTCCATCGTAGGTTTAATATATATGTTTGGCAGTAGCAAGAATAAAACGAAAAAGAGGATGTCGGGCTGAAAGGATCGATGTCAGTATGATGATTATGATGATGATGGCAACATCAGTGGAAGAACGAACAATGATGATGATAATGATGACAGTTCTAAGATATATGATGACACTTTTGATTATGATGATAACAAATATGATAACAAATAACAATGTTATTAATTAATACAAATTTCCACCGACTAACTGGGCACTCTACTCATTCGTAAACATCCATAAGTGACTCACCGAAAACAGCACAGCTGGGAACAATAGCAGCCAGTACCATTAGATTCTGTGTAGGCTGTACGGTGCTGAGGGCTGGCCACATGATCAAAAAGATCTGACACCTTGAATCAGGTGACGTCTTTCTTAATCTTATTGCCATCTTCAAATGAATATATATATAGACAGTACAGGTAGCCCCCCCCCCTCCCTTCCAGCTGTGAAGGACTAACGAGGGCTGTCTTTAACCCCTCCAATTTTCAGCTGAGTGAAATAATCTGAAGATACCATGAAGAAAGTGAAATCTACACCCTTGCACTGAAGGGACTGAAGGGTAGGTGACTGGCCTACTCGTATATTCCTTCTAACTTCACACGACTGAAGAACCCCCACCATCAATTTGAAAAGATATGCAGAGCACGTGACCTTCTCCTTGACTGGCATTACAGGCCATTACACTACCTCTAATGCACAAAAGCTGCTGCCAGACCTCACTAAAACACAGTACCTTCAAAATCTATACAGACCCATAAAAGCCTAGAATATCTCACTGACACCCGAGAAGTCCTTCACTGAAAGCAAGAGATGTGTTCTGAAATATCAAAACTTTTTCTGCACCGAAAATTGGAGGAAGCTGACAAATCAGTTTTACAGGTAACAGTTAAACATTAACAAGCAATTTTCTGGAATTTATGGTGGACTTAGCAGAACTTAGGACAATCAATCTGTTGTTGCTAGACCCAAGGGGCTCTTGGAATGCCTTAAGTACACTTTAACGGTGGCAGTGGAGATTATGTGGGAGGTCCTGGGAAGGCCCCTGTAACTGTCTTGGAGGCTCCAAGGGTGGCTGCAATGGACCAATTTAAATATAATAACTCAATCACTCACACTCGATGAAATGGGCATTTCTAGGCCGGCCCCTGATAATGAGCACGGACAGGTGGGGTGGGTCGGTGGGACAGTGGGTGGATGGTGGGTTGAGTGGACGGGTGAGTGGGTGAGTTGGTAGCATTGGTGGGTAGGCTGGTGGGAAGGCAGGGTGAGTGGACAGGTGGGCAGGGTGGGTGGGTGGGTGGACGGGCAGGTGGATGAGTGGGTAGGTGGGTATGGTCGGAGGGAAGGGTGAGTAGGTGGGTCGGTGGGATGGAATGGGGTGGGGTGGGTGGGCATGGTGGGTAGGTGAGAAAAGTGGGTAGGTAAATGGGTGGACAAGGTGAGTGAGTGGGTGGACTTTGTGGGTGGGAGGGTAGACGTGTGGCTTCCCACAGGACAAACAGGGAGACGAGATTAAGGTGACAGTAAAACCTTAGGGAAGCTAACAGAATCCAATACATGCTATCAGAACTCAGTACAAGCTAACAGAACAGAACGCACCGGAACCCAAAAGAAATCAATACACACCACTGAAGCCCAATATAACAGATCAGAACCTAACTTCTCAACAAAACCAGCAGAACGCACTAAAACCCAATGAATACCTATGGAAGCCATGAAAAGAAAACAGATTAAAAAAAAAATTACAACTTGTCAGAACCCACCAAAAACCACCTGAACCCACCAGGACTCATCATAGTCCAACAAAAATCACCAACCTACATGTGAACTCACTAAGAACCCAACAGATACCACCAAAACCTAACACTCATTATATCCCTATAAAACCCATCAGAACTCACTATTCGTTTTTACTCGTACTTTCGATTACAAAAGATTCAACATGCTTACCTACGTCGGTCTTGGTCACCTAATGGCGGCTCTTTACGTTGCTCAGTCGCCAGCAGCCTTTCTATTAAGTCTCCTAACCCTGAGGTCACATTCCACGATCTCGCCCCAGGTCTTTTTCAGTCTGTCTCTTGGAACCCTACCTTCAACAGTCACACCTCTCACCCTCAGAACACAGCTGTCATTCTCCATCCTCTACACATGCCCAAACCATCTCAGTCTACCCCTTCTCATCACAACACTAATACATTCCAGTCCCATCTTTCCTCTCAACTCTCTATTAGCAAACTTATCCCCCCGGCCTGTCATTCAAGGACACACTACATATCATCTCTGTACGTTTAAGCCTACGAATATCCTCTTCCTTTACTGCCCAAGTTTCACTATCGTACAGCATTATATTCTTAACACATGATCCATGCAAAGATCCCTCAACAGGGAGGAAGAGCGTTTTCAGTGTCAGGAGAGGTAACAGCTCAGTGTCTGGAGAGATAACAGCTCAGTGTCAGGAGAGGTAACAGCTCAGTGTCAGGAGAAGTAACAGCTCCCTGAACTTCCTCCAACCACACCTCATCCAGAGTTAGCTCCAGCCCCACCTCCACCACATATTATGTCCCCCAAATAACAAAATTCCTCCACACACTCAAGAGACTCCCCAGCAAGGTCAATCCTTTTACGCCTCTCAGTCTCTACATGCCCTCTCTCAGTCACTACATGCCCTCCCCGACACACTGCACACACGGAATCAGATTTATTTTGCAGCCTACCTCTAATTCCACCACATGTCTTATCACCTACTTATAACAAACACCGCACAAGATAAAGTTATTTCCCACAACCTTGTGCAAACTGCGCACGGCCACACTCCTACTGATTTGACAGCACTGCCACCATCATCACTTCTGTTTTATCCACATTTACTTTCAAACCCACGTACCCCCTGCCATCTCTCCAGTTATTAAATCTTTCCTTTGCCACCCTCTCATTTTCCAGGATCAATACCAAGTCATCAGCATACAACACCTACCATGGAAGTTTAGCTCTGAAGTCACGTGAGACAGCGTCAAGCATCATGATGAAAAAAGGGGCTTCAGGCTGACCCCATATGCCCACCAACATTCTGGGAGAGCTTATCACTCAAACATCCATTCACTTTCATATGGGTGCGAGAGCCTTCATCATCATCATCATCATCATCATCATCATCTAATCCTGTGTTGCCTCACGAGGAGAGTAGGAGACCGGGGCTAGGCAAGTTGCTCCTGAAATTTAAGGTGAAAGTGACCAGCCTCACTCATCCCTGAGTGGCATTACGTGAGCAATAAACCCCAACCATCCCTTGGATATAAACCTGCACAGGCTCAATCCGATTGGAGCGCCTTAATTTCCCACTAATACATTACCAAAACCACTCAAACTAGCCACTCTCAATCTCAAACTTTCTCAATGCTCATTCCATCACCTCCCTAAGAACTCTGTCAAAAGCCTTCTCTATATCAACAAAACAGAGTACAGCTCTTTCTCCCTTCCTATATATTTTTCTTGAAACTGTCGGACAATGAATATAACATTAGTGGTCCCTTTGCCTGGCATAAACCCAAACTGCATCTCATTAGTATTCATTCTTTCCCTTATCATACCTTCCAGGACTCTGTCCATGACCTTCATTATCTGGTTCAAAAGTTTAATGCTGCCATAATTTCCTCTTTCTAGGGCATCACATCTACAATCACGCTCTTCAACCAGTCATCTAAAAACACCCAATGGAACCAACCACGTCCCTAAAAGCATCCACTAAAACCTAACAGAACTAAGCACAACTCACCAATACCCAGCAGAACCCACCAAATCCAACAGAAATTAACAGAACCCCAGAGAACTCACATATGTCAAACAGAACCCACCAAAACCCGGCAGCACCCACCAAAATTAATCCAAACCAAATAGAACCAACCAAAACTCAACTACAACAACCAGGACCACCAAAACTCAACAGAACTTAACAGAACCACTGAAATTCCCACTGGAATTCACCACAACAAATGCGAACTCACCAAACCCCCCAAAAGAAACTAAAAGCCCACAACAACTCAACACAATTCACCAAAATCCCTACAGATTATTCATTTGGACCCAAAAGAACCCATCAAAACCTAACCAGAATCCATCTAAACTTAACAGATCCTACAAAAACCCAGGGGACCCCCAACAGAAGCCAAATGAAGCCTTACCCTGCATGAGTCCCTGCCCTCAGCGCCTGCACATATCTGGGAGGGAAGGATGCCACGGGGTACGGCAGTGCCCTTGGGGTCCTCCACTCGTCGATGACACTCCAGAAGGTCTACCACAGGGACGTTCACCTTTTGCAGGATCCAGGTCAGGCGAGGCACAGCTGAACAGACATAATAACAAAAGGTAAATCGATAGCTGATGTAGGGCAGTTGGCCTACATCAGATCATAATGGCTATAACTATAGTTTTCTACACGCCCAGGAGAGAAAAGAAGTTTGGTCTCTCGCCCAAAAAAACGCTCCATTTAAAACTGCCATGAAAAGGTGAGAAAGAACTATATAGGAAGAGTGGCATGAAAATTATATGAGAAACTGTTGATAAGGTCTTGCTGCTCTGCTGTCACTGCATCCACTGCGAATGAAGATGAAAAAAGGAAGAATAAAAATAACGATAACTGTGGCCTGTACATTCAAATTTAAACCACCAGTGTCTTGCATTTGCTACTGGCTGTTTAAACCTCTAACATCTGCAGTTCATTCCTTTGTTAGCTTAACCCTCTCTGGTGCACATTCTGACATCCACTTCTAAAATCACGGCCAGCAATACCAAGTGTTAGGATATGGTACTCTACATTAGCCAAATGTTGTACTGCAAACTTTTTAAATACTTAACTATTACTTTTTCTGCATGTACTTAATGAACTTTCATATAAAAACCATCTACACGATGACAGGGATAATGCAAAACAACCATCTAGTGCCTGACAGTATTCATCTTTGCTTGGCGTCACTGTTCGACTGCCTTCGATTTATCACTATCATTTTATGCCACTTGGGGAGGAACAGAATACAATTATGATGTGGCAACAGAAAGGAAATTAAGATATAAAACATAAAAAAGTCATACAGTTCCAAAGAAACTTTCAGGAACTTATTAACTGTTATACTGAAATAAATTATTCCTTCTGACTGTTTCAAATCTGCAGTTTTGTTATTTAACCTCAGCGTTCTTTGTCAAAATTTCATTCTAGCCTGTCTCTAATTTTTCGCTAAGATAAGATAAAGTATGGTTACATAGCTCAAATAATGGAAACAGATGTAGCCCGAAACGTTGTCAGTAAAGAAGTTTGTCATAACTCTGGGCCTGTTCTTCATATTTTGGGTTCTCCACATTAGTACAACAGATTTGTGTCAGCTTCCATTAACGTCAGATAGCGCTCTATTATATTCTGACCCAACAGTGTCTAATCCTGGGTGGCTTTACACACGGTCTCTCCTGTGCTATCAGACTACTAGTTCACCTCACCTGTCACTCTAATATCACTTCTGTCTTAAGTTCAATATGTACGTTCTGTTACATATTTTCTAGTTTCAAGCCCCGTGCTGATTAAAATCATGTTTCCTTGAGATTGGTGTGTCACCTTCACCAACTATTTTTGTAAAATCAAAGGTAAACACAAAAGACGGGAAAGATGTTGGCTCCCTTTTCTCACTCCTAATGATGGTGATGTTAAGTGTGAGTGAAAATGATGATGCACTATGTTACTGAGAGAGAGAGAGAGAGAGAGAGAGAGAGAGAGGAGGGGGGGGGGCGCTGCAACTGACCGAAGGAAGTCCATCCCCAGCCCACGACGGTGAGTTCCCTGCCGCTGTGGTCCTCAGCTGGGTCTGTGGGGAGGCAGGCTGGCAGCACCCGATGAGTAAACACAACCTGCAAGGGAAGGCACTTAATTATACCACCATTAAACTGAAGCACCTGTCCCTGTCCAAAATATTGCCATCTTTACATTTTTATACCCGTGCCCGGGAAGCAGGAGAAACTATAATGCTATACTCGACGTGTGTGTGTGTGTGTGTGTGTGTATGTGTGTATGTGTGTGTGTGTGTGTGTGTGTGTGTGTGTGTGTGTGTGTGTGTGTGTGTGTGAAACAAATAAAAAGTTTTCATCTGATATTAACTTAATTTGGCATAAGGGCTAAGAGGCATGCAGGGGATTTACCTTTCTCTTAAAACATTACGTCAAAGGTCAAGGTAAAAAAAAAGGTCAGTTTCACCTAGCACGGTCAGCTTTTTAAATTATTTTTATCTAATTTACGCCAAACTTGGTTGTGGGGCTGAGGGCACGGCAAAGATGTAGAGATTCGAGTTTGACAACAATTAGTCAAAGGTTAAGGTTACAGGGAAAGATCAAAGTTCAGTACGCGAGTCTGTGTGTGAACAAAACTAATTATGATCGGATCCAGATCAGACTGCACGGAAGCGTTGAGGATCAGCCAAGTGGTTAAGCCGTTGTTTTTAGAGCAGTAGGTCAAAGGTCAACGTCACACGGCAGGTCAGCTTAACACTTATGTAATTTAGACCAGATTTTGTGGAAATGTTAAGGATAAAGCAGAGAGAAAAGGATTCTACCTTGGAATGGTCATATGTTAAGGCTACGGGGCACGTTCAACTCAAGCAATTTTCATCCGATTTGAAAAAAGCTCGATGGAAAGATTAAAGGTGGGGCAATAATGAAACAGTTCGATCTTCAGAGCAATCGGTCGAAGGTCAAGGTCACAGGGCAAAGTCAAATGTTCGGTCCTTAGACCAATTGGTGGACCCAGGTAATTTCTGGGTCCTCCTTCCTGTTATTTACAGTTACCAAGTTTAAAATGCGGTTTCTGTCTACAAATGTACCATCTTTATATATACAGTAACGTGAAAAAAAAAAATGATGACCCTTAAATCTGTTCGTATCTACTTAGCCTTAAAATGTACATGTACCAAGGTAAACACGTGCTTGACTAACTGACTTCTCTTCAAGTCCAGCTGTCAAAATTACACACTATGCTGTGCTGTTGTTTAGGTTCTACTACTTCGTTCAGCTGACATACAACCCCGTCACCAAGATGATACAGACACTGGACAATGATGATCCTTCTGTGTAAATACTCACTTACTCAAAATATTCTCACTCTTACCTCTTCTTCAGTCTTTCATCATCCTTCAACTTATCCTTCCGTTTCTCTTTCCCTTCCCTTTTTCGAATCACCTTTCCTCTAACTTTCTCCCTTCTCTTTACCCCCTTTTCAGGTTTCCTAAGCCTTTTGTCATCTTCCTTTTCCTAGTCTTCTCTAACTCCCTCGCTCCATTATTTTTTCCTAATTTTCTTTATTCCTTCTACCTCCCCTTCTTTCTTGCTATTTCCTCCTTCCCTCACTACCTCTATGGCCAGCTTACCGGAGTCTCCAGCTTTATCAACGCAATGTCGTGATACTTGAAAGGGAATTTGTACTCCGGGTGCCTGATGGCTTGTCCCCTCCTGAGCTGCTCCAAAGGCACCGATGACGGGGTCGAGCCCAGGCCTTGGCGGGTCAGGGGGGAGGGGAGGGGCCCTTGGATGCGAGGCAGGAACTCTCCACTTCGGTTGGTTCTCCGATCGTAGTCTCCAAGGCGCACCCAGTATTCAAGCGAGTCGCTGAAGAGGCAAGTGACATTAGAGGGCTTAATGAAAAATATCTCAGTTTATCCCCTGCGAGGTGTGGGGGTCCAAGGCTAAGCTATTGCAGTCCAACGCATTTAAGGGTATATGATTGGCCTACTTCCCGTGATGGCACTATATGATCGAAGACCTTGGAGGATCAAAGCTATATAGAGAGAAAAAAATATGATAGAGATACTTGAGAGAAAGGAGACAGAAACAACAGCTAGAATAAAGACACAGAGGAAAATATGACGGCACAATTAGAATAAAACTGGAGAAACTGGAGAAAATAAGGATGGAGAAAATCAGAATACAGAGGCATGGGAAAAGTATGGAGAAAAAAGAAAACATTAGAAGAAAGACATGGGAAAAAATGAGGAAAAAACTGAATACCGAACCTAGAGACAGAGAAGAAAAAAGACACAGAGACATGACAGAAAAAAAAAAAAAAGACTAGAATAGAGGGATACTGGAGACAAATAAGGAGAAAACAAAAGAATACAGAGACGTGAGAGAAAACAGCCATGGGAAAAAAAAAAAAAGATTAGGCTAGAAAAACAGGAAAAAGTATGGAAAGTCAAATACGAGTATGTTAATCGTGAGAGACACTGGAGAAAACATATAATGAAATGAGAAGCAGGAGACGGGTTGGAGGGAGAGGCAGGAGCAGACAACAAACACGAAGCAAACACATGTATGATGTAAAATGGAGAAATGGGGATAAAAGCAGAGAAGTACAAAGAGAAGCTGGGAGGAGAGAAGGGAAGGGAAGTGTGAGTGGGTGGGGTAGAGGGTCAGGGCTTGGGATGCGGGTATGTGAGGGCAGGAAAGGTCAGGAGCTAGCGGGAATGACTGTTTGAACAAGTGTGTGTGTGTGTGTGTGTGTGTGTGTGTGTGTGTGTAGGCAGGGGGTATTTGTGTATGTGTGTATGTATTTACGTATGTATACATGCGTGTAAGCATGTATGTATACGTGTACTTATGTATGTATGTATTCGTCTACGCACAGTATGTATGTATGTATGTACTGCATGCATGGAATTGTGTACATACACTGTATATGTATATATGTACCATCACGATCAAAAATTCAACAAGTCCCTGCCGGCTGTGGCGATGTAAGTGTTACGTGAAAAATTCGTATCTGTAATAAATAGCAGCTACAAGTACACTGGAGGAAAGTATAATGAACGATGATCTGTGACCTTCAGGGAGGAATGGGAAGTGTTTATACAGTATATATAATGCAAGCACGGGATCGTCGGCGATTTTTCGTTCACGATTACAAGGCCAAGTGAGTGGGTGAGGGGGCATATGAATAAATACATTGGAAGAGAGTACCTAGGATTAAACAATGAGTAAAATGAGTGGAGGAGTTGGAATTATGTATGTTTGAAGGTGGAAGTGTGTGGTGCGGTACAGGGGTGGACATGAGGAAGATGAACAGTATGTGATTAGAGAAACGGTGTAGTTAGTGGATAATATGACACATTGTGTGAAAATGGCCGAGAGTACTGAAGAATGGCGACACAGAAGTAAAAGGAAGATGATAAAAAGCAGGTGTATGTACGAATATGCAGTGTTTCTAAAGCTATGGATAATTTCTCACTAACGAGTGGTGTATATAATGGAAAGCTGAATATAAATGTACTCATATTTATAATTCGCATGGAATATCTTAAAAAGGAAAATGAAATTTGTTTGATGAGAACTTTAGAAGTTAAGCTTCGTAATTTAGAACTGTTATACAGTGTTCCAAGTCTTTAAAGAGAAATTTATTTGCTAGTCAGCATGCAGTGTTTCTAAGCAGCTGCATCACTAAAATATGTGAATAATTTCTATCTAAGATTTGTCTCTGTAGTCTTCAAGAAATTTTAATTTGTTTGTTTTATTTAAGGTAATTGAATGTCCAGCCTGTAAATATGTATATCTTGCTCTTAATTACAATCCTCACCGTTACTGACGTTAAGTTAATAGTTAATACATACCACAAAGAATATTCCTATGAGTTAATAATTAACAGGCTGTCACAAGAGAAAAGAAATAAAACGGTGTTCAACAAACAATAAAAAAATCGTCAGTTTTTCACTACATGCTCTTGTACAGTATTTGTAGGTAATCTGACAACAAATTTTCTACACTACGAATATGTGGGTAACAATGATTTTAAAAATTCTGTGTATGGGTAATGATCTGAAAAGGACAGAGAATCACTAGTACAGAGAGACAAGTATAATCACATGATGCCAAATGACAGGCGCAAATCACCTAAATACCGGCACAGTAAAATACACAGCCCAGGCCATGACGGTTGTACGATGGCCCAGGGCATGACGTGGGGGGCCCGGGACAGGCACCCTGGGGCACTGGTGGTATAAAACGCTTCGAGACCCGGATCCCATCGCAAAAACACAAGAAAAAAAAGGTAATTTTAACGATATATTCAGCTCCATATTTGAGAGATAATGATCAGACGGCACCTAGATAATGTAATAAGGAAGAAAATACACTACATGATTATCAAGTTCCTGATTTGCTCAGTAGGCTTGACCTTGGTTCAGGCTCTGATGTGCTGGTATCATTAACACCCACCTCTCCCTCGACCCTCCCCAGTGAATCTGATTGTGTGTGTGTGTGTGTGTGTGTGTGTGTGTGTGTGTGTGTGTGTGTGTGTGTGTGTGTGTGTGTGTGTGTGTGTGTGTGTGTGTGTGTGTGTGTGTGTTTAAGCGTGTGTAGATGTGAATGTGAATGTGTACGTGTGAGTGTATGCTTACATGGGTACGCAGTGAGCAGCGGTGAGTACAAAGTGTGGTGAGATGAGTGACCCTCCACAGCCCCACTTGATGTCCGTGTCACCATCCTTGCTGCCCACCAGTGCCTGAGGACACACAACACCCTCACGTACCACATAACAAATAATGACTCACTGCAAAAATTATTAGAAAAAACACACACACACACACACACACACACACACACACACACACACACACACACACACACACACACTCTCTCTCTCTCTGTATGTATGTATGAATATATATATATATATATATATATATAGATATATATATATATATATATATATATATATATATATATATTAATGGATTAAAAGAAGAAAATGAAGCATGCTCTCTTGACGCACGTGAGGATTTTGACAGTCTGCCACAAGATTTTTACAGTACTTGATAAAATGATGCGGGGGAATGCCCATCACTATAACATGATACTTGGATTCTGGTACACTACACCAAAAATGTGTTAGATGGAGGAATGCTGTCAAGCTCTTACCTCGCTACAAATGACGTGAGGGAGGTGGAAATATTGCCCTCATATCTACTTAATAAATTCATAAATGATTTTAGCATGGAAATGCACAATAACCATACAGTGGCTCCCTGTAGTCGCGGCGCACGACTCTGAGGTTGCCATTATCGTGCCCTGGCAACCTACCCGTCAACAGTGCCTCCGATTTCGTGTACTGTATCTGATACGCTTGTGATTCGTTTATATGTTCGTGTATAATAATTTTCGTGTATAATATATTCGCGTACAAAATGATTCGTGTATATGATACGAAATTGGACGCACTGTTGACAGGTGAGTTGCCAGGGTACGATAATGGCAAACTCAGAGTCCTGCGCCGCGACTATAAATATATAGCTATTTAGTAAATCATGTCATCTACGCTAGTGACCTTGTACTAACTGCACCTTCTGTAGCAGGATTCAGCAAGTTATTAAAGACTTGTGAAAACTTAAGAAGTAAGCAAAGTCATCTTTAACCCACACAAGCATTTCGTTACGATATTCAAGTCAAAATTATGAATTCAGAACTACCCAAATTCCTCTAAAGCAAAAAATAATAGAAATTAATAAAATCCGCTCAGACGATTCAGAAATACTACGCCAGCGTTGTTCACTGTACAGTACATGCAGGGCAACTCTGTCATAAGAAAATGTCTTCCGTGCACACGGAATACTAAAGTCACTTAAACTCCTAGTTTCCTTCACTCAGTACACCATAGTTTTGTTGGAACTACAAAAAATCTACCCATATCCTACCATAATAGTCTAAAGACGTTTCTTGAACTCTCAAAAAATGAATGTACAAATTGGCGGGCTTTTTTTTTTTTTTTTTTTTTTCGCGTTTGCCAGTCTGTTGTTAGAAAAAATTGGTGCACAAATTCATCCCGCGTGTTAAGTCATCTGAGAGTTGTATAATAACATCATTGCAAAGAAAGAGCATAACATTAATATATAGTTACAGGCACATTGGAGCAAGTTATCCTGGTGTGTAACTGTCACCTACACTGTACTGTACATTATTTATTGGTATAATATAATATTGATATGCAGTGCATGGAGTACCATATGCCGCAGGTCAGTACTGGCACAGCATTACTGTAAACGAAGTACTGTACTTAACATTATACCATACTGTACCATCTTTTACTTATGGACCCCGCTATAAGCACCTCGGTTGTGCCAGTGTACGGAATAAAGCTTTATACATACATATGTATACATGGTAATTCAAATTCACTCGGCAAACTTTGAGGATCTGTTGTACTGTATAGTGGAAAATAAACATAATGTATGATTTAGGAGACAAACGACTAATAAGAAACGTAGCGCCAATGAGTCCAGATAAACATAAGTAGAGATAAAGGAGTTTTATCAGCGTGTGTACAAATAGCATGTAATCAGGCAAGTCCCAAATCTAGTCATGCTGTGACACTGACGTAACACATCACTCCAGCAGTATTTTGCACAGTCTTACGGTGAGCAACGTTTAGCTTCAAAGTCCCAGAAACGTAGCAATAAAACACTGGAAGCTGGTAACGCTGCATGAACATGGTAGGGTCACACTACTTAATCACGGTGGAACGCTAATGTTTAAACTCTGGGACAGGTTACTTTGTACCTGTGGTAAATTTTATTTACCAGTTTTTTTTTTTTTTTAAATAAACACGTAGTACATAAAATTTTTATTTCACAGTACATGAATTAACAGTACGTCCTACGTGTGTTTCATGTGAAGTAGGTACAGTACGTGGTGGATCAGTATGGTATTGGCCAAGTGCATCAGTGACTCCTGCATGCCTGACGTCCTGATGGCTGCCACAGAATAATGCGGGTATGTGAAGCACCATGGAATGCCAGTGGAAGAGAATAATTATCACACTGGAGGGGTTAACAAAGCGTTCAACATAACTATGAAAGACTCCGCTGTCCCCTCCGCCACCTCACGGAGGATATGGAGTATAGGGAGGGCGGGTGACAATGTTTGGATGACAGCATGAACTTCATTGTCCACTGGCTGAGCTCTGACAATGATCGTGTATTACGTAAATCTCCTGTACCGTATTTCATTCCACTCACATCAGGAACACCATAAGTAGACTTCATTACGTAATGCGAAAAACAACAGCTAAGTACCAAGATGCAGTCAGCGATAAGCACAGGGGAGGGAGGTGGTTGATGTGTTAGGACAAGTGGCCAGTACGGTCTTCCCTCCTCTTAACGCAACATCACCAACAATCAGAATGTTCGTAGCTAATTTCCCTTCACCTACTTAAATATGTGTATCCAGATTCACTGGATATGTTATACATACAGTTGCACATTTTCTGTCCAAAGCATGATTTGACGGGTCAATTTTGAATCACCCTGTTATATATCTATATATCTATATCTATATCTATCTATCTATCTATCTATCTATCTATCTATATCTATATATATATCTATCTATCTATATATAGATAGATAGATAGATAGATAGATAGATATATAGATATATATATATACAGTATATAATTATATGCTATCATTTTTACCCTACGAAGGATTAAGGAATAAGGACAAGAAAGCAATAAAGACTTCCTATCAACAGTGTCAAGAGACATGATTCACACTTTCAGTGCTAGAAGATGTAAAGGGACGAGGAAACTATGACAGCTCTGACTAGATAAAACTCTGATCAGTCATAACAGCCCTAACAAAAACACTGTTTCGTACATTATCATCTTAAACTGAGTTCAGCTACGTCACAAGCATTCAGGCACAACCATTCCTGGACAGTACTATAAATTATGGTTTTAAAAAATCCAGGAGCATCAAATAACATCAAACAACCTACAATGTGCGGGAACTCTCCAGGCTTGGCGTCCTTCCCGCCAAAAATGAGTTGGTTGTCCTGGACGCAGTGACCCTCCTCGCCCCGCCAATACTGCGACCATGCCTCACACACTGCAGGGAGACGATAGGTCAAGCATAATAGTTCAGGGCATGGTGGGCAGGTTCACGGAGACATGAGCCAAGGCAGATAAATGCAGTGTGAACAATGGAGGACTTGTTACACTGATGTTCCTTCTACAGGATCTGTCTACTGCTATACTGCTGTTACTGTTAGTCTAGTGCTAAGGCTAGTGCAACATTCTCATTACATTGTGACATCTGATTCATCATGCGTCAAGAGTTAATTCAGTAACACTCACAGGAAAGAATTTTCTCTCTTAAATGTCCAATCTTCTCCATCTGATTCACACTATCATTATCACTCAGCAAGTCGCCATTACCATTATCTTATCACTATTACAAGTAGCATCTCTCTTTTTTTTTTTTTATTCTCGCCTGTGTAGAGTACAACACTTATGTATGTGTGGGGGTCCCCCACACATACAGCTCTTCTCAACAGGGCTGAGTCAAAGGCTTTTCGTCTCTTTAACTCTCCCCCTCTTACTGATTCTATTCAACTCTCTCTTTCTCTCTTCGTTACACTGTTGCATCTTTATCTCTTTTCTGTTGATTCTTCAATGGTCCCTGCGCTTCTGAACTGTGTGCTTGCATCCCCACTCCATTATGCTGGCGCGCTGTACTGTTTTGCAGCAAATTCTCATTCCCTTTCTGTCCAACTCTTTAATGCAGGAGTTAACCGATACTCCCAGCCCTTCCTGTACGCAGCAGATCAACTACGGAACTGTCTTCCTCTACCTGTATTTCCCTGTGCCTATGACCTTCAGTCTTTGAAACTCGGTGTGTCTAGGCAACTCGAACGGATCTTAAATGTGTGTGTGTGTGTGTGTGTGTGTGTGTGTGTGTGTGTGTGTGTGTGTGTGTGTGTGTGTGTGTGTGTGTGTGTGTGTGTGTGTGTGTGTGTGTGTGTGTGTGTGTGTGTGTGTGTGTGTGTGTGTGTGTGTGTGTGTGTGTGTGTGTGTGTGTGTGTGTGTGTGTGTGTGTGTGTGTGTGTGTGTGTGTGTGTGTGTGTGTGTGTGTGTGTGTGTGTGTGTGTGTGTGTGTGTGTGTGTGTGTGTGTGTGTGTGTGTGTGTGTGTGTGTGTGTGTGTGTGTGTGTGTGTGTGTGTGTGTGTGTGTGTGTGTGTGTGTGTGTGTGTGTGTGTGTGTGTGTGTGTGTGTGTGTGTGTGTGTGTGTGTGTGTGTGTGTGTGTGTGTGTGTGTGTGTGTGTGTGTGTGTGTGTGTGTGTGTGTGTGTGTGTGTGTGTGTGTGTGTGTGTGTGTGTGTGTGTGTGTGTGTGTGTGTGTGTGTGTGTGTTAGGAGGGAACAAACTTACGGGCTTCTAGCTTTGATTCCTTCTTTCTTTCATTATAAAAAATAACAACTTATCAGTACCATCCCAGACATCACAGCCATCAACAACGACACCATTCCTTTGAATAAGACTAATATAACTGCAATAGAGAATTGGACAGATAAGGGACGAGAGTTTGTTGCTAGACTGGTGCTACTCACCTGCCGTAGTGGTGTGAGGATGCAAGTAGACAGTTCAGAGGATCAGTGACCACTGAAAAAGCGATAGAAAAGAGGTAAAGATGCAACAGTGCGGCGAAACAACAGAGAATGAAGGGAGCCATTAAGACTTCATAAGACGAAAGGCCTTTGATTCTACCTTGTTGATATGAGCTGTATGTGGAGAGCCTCCCCACACATGAGGGTTGTAGCCTGCTCTACACAGGGGCGAATTAAATCCCTGTATAAAGTCAACAATTGTGCAGGGGTAACAAGGACACGGATTCAGCTTAGCACACCTAATCTCTTGGAGTCAGATTTTACAAGATTGGTAATACGATCTTTCAAAGACAAATCCTGAGAGAATGAAACCCCAAGTATGTGCAAAGATGATCCAGGACTGACTTGGGATTTGTGAACAAAATGAGATGACTGACACTTTGTGGCGGACGTAAACAAAAGCCCGAGGTATAATCAACAATGTGATATACAGGCAAACTGAGGTGACATACACTGCGCTGCGATGCGCTCCGGCCTCCTGCAGCAGACGTAGATGTTAGGGGGTCGTGGCTGACACAGCGTGACCTGACCCGCCCTCCTCACCACACCCCCGCTGCCCATACACGCACCCACCTCCTCGCACACGCCCATCACTCCACCGCCCATCTCACACGATTCGCCAGGCCGTCCATTGCCAGTTACAGCTGTTGAAGTTGTGTGAAAAGAAACAATGATTAAGCTAATAATAATAATAATAACAATAATAATAATAAAAATGATGATGATATGAATTAGCAATATATACCTCATGCACAAAAATGAATACAAATATATCGGTACCTCAATCAGAGAGACAGGAGGGAATGTTGATTACGTGCTTGCTGCTCAGTCTATAAACAATTCACTAGAACAATAGCGAATTATGTTCGAACTAGCTGGGCCCCCAGTCTTAGCTAATACAACCATGATAAATTTCAAGAACCGCAAAACAAAGCCTTACGAATAATAATAGGATGCACTAAGACTTATATCAAGAAGCAGAAACACAAATCAAGGATCATATGAATAAGATAGCCATACAGTTCACCACTTTATCTCAAAAGCTTTCCCACCTTGTAACTTTATGTTGCACCAACCTCCCCCTCAAACACACACACACACACACACACACACACACACACACACACACACACACTGTACAGAGTATCCCAGCAATAACCTTCCACGTCCACCCTACATTACGCTTCACAAACAAATAAATAACACAAAGTAAGCAAAACCATCCAAAACCTTCAACCCAACATCCTTCACGAACCACCATCAGATATCCACTGCTCAGAAAAAAACCTACTCCGAGATACACCACTTCACTAGCCAGATTGCGATGAAGCCACCACCCGTCCTTGCAACAGTACCCTCACAAAATTTAACTCACAAACAATCCACTGTGCCCAGACTGCAATGCAGCCTTCCCACATCACAATACACTAACTCCCCACATGAACCAGACTATCACAACGCTGACAATCCTTCAACATAACCTAAAAAAAAAAAAAAAAAAAAAAACTCCGTGTGATGGGTCAAGCGACAAGTTTCCTGCAGTTCACTGGGTTCCATCTAAATGAGCCTGGGGTTGCAATAGTAATAATAACAACAACAGATACAAAAATACTTAGCAGCGTTGTAAGAGGGCAGGGAGAGGATGATGAAGAAGTTTACAGGATCATGAGTGTGTTATGCAAAGTAAAACTGAGATAAGAGCGGTCGACAAAAAGACAGGGAAGGGAGACAGTGAAACTCTGAAGTGGAGAAGCTGAGAAACAAAGTAGACGCAGATGAATACCATGTAAAATAAGTATAGCAGTTATAAGTCGATGAATCGGGAGTAAATGGCTCTGGAAAATTTGTGGAATGCATGCAGAAGTGTTTGGTTAGGAACTCTAAAACTGTGTGTGGTGCTCCGAGGATGACAACTAGTACGAAAGATACAACTTGGTGAGATACAGAAGTTGAAAGGACAGTGGAGGAAGAGAGAAAGAAGTAGTTTGAGTGGACGCAAGAGAGGAATTCAAATAAAAGAATAAAGGACTATATTAAGAGTAAGAAACACATGATGATTTTGGTAGCGAAAATCAATGTAACTAGTCTACTCTGAAAACAGCAGACTATTTTGGAAAGAGGTACGAAAATGTAGAGCCTGGGGAGGAAGAAGGGTGTGAATCTGTGAGGGATGAAAGCTGACAAACACCAAAATGTGAAAGTGAAGCAAGGGGTACGTGGAAAAACATTTTGAAAGGCTGGCGAATGGAAATTATGGGGGCAGAGCAACACTAAATATAATTTTGATGGTGTAGAGAAGGAAGATGGTGCAGGAAAATGTGACTGGTAGAAGTGCAAAATGCTGTCAAGAGGTTGAAAAACAAGTTCATAAAGGTATCCAGAGATTTCATACTGTACTAGAGAGAGTGGTATGACGTGTTTGCTGAAATATGTAAGAAAGTTTGAATGTGAGGAACTGTAATAGCCGCGTGGAAGAAAAGTTGTGACTTTGCCCTTGTACGAAAATATACACGTGAGGGAATGCGAGTGCAGTAATTATCATTATATAAATCTGTTGATTGTTATAGAAAAGGTATATGGCAGAATTATAACAGAAAAAGTAAG
Organism: Coenobita brevimanus; assembly: GCF_032717465.1. Lineage (NCBI taxonomy): Eukaryota > Metazoa > Arthropoda > Malacostraca > Decapoda > Coenobitidae > Coenobita > Coenobita brevimanus. The sequence goes on along the minus strand of NC_137051.1, from coordinate 30,183,926 downwards.
GAATATACCAGAAGACTTGTTGAGCGACCAGGGCGGTGGCATTAGAATTGGTAGGGGATGTGGGGATCAAATATCTGCAGCGAGACAGACAGTGGAGAGAGACTGTGAAAAGGACTGGCAGGCATTTACAGAAAATGTGTATCTGGAAAAAGTGTGGGACATGGCAAGCAGAGGGGGACTATTGAAGGATCTGTATATCTGTGGATGGAAAGCTAGTGAGTGCTGCTGTGAGTTTTTCTGATGGTAAAGAAGCCACTGTGGAGGTAAGTGAGTGTCGACTGTGAGTGAGTAGTTAAATGTCAGTGTTGAAGTGAGAAAAGGGTGCGCAATGTTCCAAACGACGTTCGATCCAATAAATATATGGATGCGGTTATGCAAGAGGCCAAAGCTCAATTGATGGAGAGAGAGAGAGAGAGAGAGAGAGAGAGAGAGAGCAGTCAAAACATAACACCTACTCTTTCTAAGCCAGGGGAAGTGCAATAATAACATGAAGAACTCAGACAATTCAGCACCACCCTCGCCATTAACTGCATTAAGGGCCGAATGTTCTAAATCGCCCTATGACCTTGACTTCTGGCAGATGCTGTCAAAATCGAATTACTTCATTCTTGTCTAACACTTGACGTTTCTATTAACTTTGGTTCAGATCAGATCAAGCACGTCTCAGCTAATGTTACCCAGTGCCCGTGACCCCTGGCATTTCCCTGTGACCTTAGCCTAAGACTAATTCTACACAAAATGGACTCTCTCTATTCTTGTTTAAACCTGAAACTTTCCACAAAGTTTAGTCTACATCGAATAAAAATTTTAATTGACCTTGAATGGTGAACTTGACCTTTGACCTACTGTTCTCATAAACAGCCGGTGGGTGATCCTCAACTCACCCACCAAGACTGATCCAAAGGAGATTAAAACTGTTTCAGTTACTTTCTTCACACACAGACACATGGGTCGAAATTTGACTCTGACCTGTGACCCTGACCTTTGATTGCTCTCATATTTGAATCCCTTTTTGCTCTTACCTGATTATTCAGACTTCCATCAAGTCTGGTTAAAGCCCCAACAAAATCGAGTTGACAGTGCCCGTTGACCTTTGACTTTGACCTTTCCCCGTGACCTTGACGTTTGACTGTTCTCAAACTCTAATCCTTTTTATTTTTGTCTTATCCTAAACCCCATTACAAAGCTTGATTTTAAATTGGATAAAATCTTGGGCTGGTGGCGAGATTGTCAAAGAAGGAGAATGGCCATGTGCGGTTTGACACAAGGGTGTGGGAAGTAAATCCACCTTGTGCAGTGTTTGTGTTAAGTGGATGCATAAGAGATGTAGTGGTATTAGAGGCAGACTGCGAGATAATGCTGATTTTATGTGTGCAGTGTTTTGGGGAGAGCAAGTGGAGATTGTCAAGTGTGAAAGGACTGATCTTGCTGATGAGTCTCTTGAGTGTGTGGAAGAGTTTTGTTACTTGGGAGACATGTTATGTACTGGAGGTGGAAGTGGAGTTAGCTCTGTGGCTAAAGTGAGGAGTGGTTGGAAGAAGTCAGGGAGCTATTGCCTCTCCTGAAAATGAGAGGGTTCTCCCTCCGTGGTAAGAGACCTTTGTATGCGGGATGTGTTAGGAGTGTAATGTTGTGTGTTAGAAAGACCTGGGCAGTAAAGGTAGAGGATATTCAGAGGCTCAAACGTACAGAAATGACAATGATTAGTTGGATGTGCAGTGCGTTCTTGAATGCAAGACCTGGGGGAGGAGGGGAGCTATGTTTACGATGGAAGAGTTATGAGGAAGGATGGGACTGGAGTGTGTTGGTGCTGTGATGAGGAGAGGTAGATTGAGATGGTTTGGACACGTGGAGATGATGGGGGATGACGGTTGAGTGCAGAAGGTGAGAAGTATTAACATTAGGGGTAGGGTTGCGGGAGGCAGACTGAAAAAGACCTGGGACGAGGCCGTAAACTGTGACCTGAAGGATGAAGGACTAAATAAGGAGGCTACCAGACATCGTGCAGCATGGAGTAGGTGACCAAGGGTGACGCATGCAAATATGCTTGAGCCTTTATAAACGAAACGAAACAAAAAACTGCCTAAGTTCACCTGGCCCTGTGATGCTGAAAATTGAAATATTGCTATACAAACAGTAGGTTTACTCATTTGCTCTCCAGCTACCTCTCCACCAAGCTTAGCAAAAAAAGAAAGAAAGAAAAAAAAAAGGATTAAAACTTTATGTTTTCTTCAAACAAACAGGACAGCTAACGAGCTCTCATATTAGTAAAACAATCATGCCAACCCTATGCGACCCCAGCAAAGACAAAACGAAGCCGCCTCCAAACTCGACCCACCGTAAGCACCTCTGCTGTACACCGGCCATTCAAACCACATCCCTTTTTTATCCGACCACCTCCCAAGTTTCATATTTCACACCATCACCACGGAAGACCCTGTCAATAATGGAAAAAAATCACAAACGAGATGGCAAACTGGACACAATTTTCAGAACGCATAAAACTAGCACAAGAAATATTCAGCCTGGACTCTCCTCCAACCACCGACGAAGCAGTCAGCTTTAAGAAGAGTTACTACTACAGCCAATAAAAGGCGCATTCTTGGTGACATTAAAAAACTGTACCCAAACTTCTCGACTAAAATTAAACAACTTATCATGGAAAGATGCATATTAAAGCATCAAACAAAACCAACACCATCAGAAACATATTTTATATATTCCCTAAACAACACTCTTAAATGAACGGTTAAAAAGACACAAAAAAAAAAAAAAAAAAAAAAAAAAGGTTGTGGATACCCTGCATCACAAAACAAATAACAGCAAATTTTTAAAGACAATGACAAACATCCACACACCAAAATCTCACCCCCACCAACTCATGAAGTCTTACTGAACAATGATGAAATAATCCCCAGCAAGGAGGAACAAGCAAGCGATCACGTGTTTTGTATTAGTGTCACAAAAATACTACTCCGTATGTGAGAGATGGATGGGAGGGGAACTCTCTCTCTCTCTCTCTCTCTCTCTCTCTCTCTCTCTCTCTCTCTCTGTAAATAAACAGAGAGATGGACAGACAGACTGACTGATTGATACAGCTATGATACTGATGGACAGACAGGTAGATAGACTTACAGATACAGATATAGATACAGACAGATACACACAGTATGACTCTCCTAAAGAGGATGGAGTCTGAAGTCTTTTCGTCTAATAACCCCCCCTCCACTCACTGATTCTTTAAAGTGTTGCATCATTCTTTCTTTCCTGTCCGGATATCATTCTTCTGAACGTTCTGCCTGCGTGCCTTTTTCATTAGGGCACGCATTTAGCATCTGTTCACAATTTCACAAATTTACCCATTTTCTGGTCAACTTTATGATGCAAGACTATGTTGGGGGTCAGACGCCATGAGGCACTTAGTTGTGATGCTCATCTTCGTACCTCACGCCTTTGAGCCTATGGCAGGTTATGCACCTACAGTCGTGGGACACAAGGCCACTACAGCATCGAGGTTACCACACTTACCTTCCAAACGTCTATCCCTCGGTACTCTGTTTTACCAAATAACCCACAAAAGGCGGATGGACTTCGGGGTCGAGTGGTGACAGCTGCCTGCACCAAAATTAAAATTTTGGTGGTATCGAGGTGGTAGCTTTGCAGCCAGCAGTGCTAATCCCTCGAGCATCGTGGCGGTGATGCAAGAATTAAACAGTATTTTCTGTTTCATATACAATGTTGATCAATTCTAGAAGTATACTCCAGTCTACCTCCCCATGTCCGTTTGCTGACCTCCAGTCTTTGAAATGTAATGTGTTGGTATCTTGAAATGAATGAATCTTGGTTCTTCTTTCTGCTAAAGCAACAGCGTTCATCAACCCCATATATTCATGCCGGCATAACTTCAGCTGGTAAAACTGTCAGCTAACATAATCGTCAGTAGCCACATCTTTCCATTAGCATATCGGAAAAGTAACTGTCGAAATAGCTTGTTATCTTCCTGTGTGAACTACTCATGAATAAGTGTGTCAGTAGTTCAATTTAGGTCAATACATGTCCCATCTGACCCTTCACGTCCACTCTGGCCCGCATTATCAGGACCCAGATGCGTCAGCTTTACCAACCATTACCATCCTTTCACCTTATCACAATGTTTACCATCTTGTTTTGATACCGCCACAGTGAATACCGTGGTACTGTAAAGTGCAGTTACCACCACCTTTACCCACCACTGCGCCGGTAGGTCCACTGAAACTGAGCCCGATCAGGTAATGCTTACGGTCGTCTGTCTGTATGCCTATGCTTTTGTCTGTCCGTCTGTTCGGGCTCAATCTATCTATCTATCTATCTATCGCCAGACGCCATAATCCCGTAAGGGGTGGCCATTTGACTTTGAGTTATTAGTTTTATGGGGAGGGGCACTGACCTTCCACCAACCCACTTGTTGACACGTAGGGAGCACGTATGGTTTGGTTATATGGTTACCACCCAGCGTTGTAAATGGTTTCTTGGCTTACAGGAAACCATTTGGCTTGTCACTCAATGTAAAGCCACCTGTAAAGGAAAGAAAAGCAATAAGAAGTGACAGGGAAGATGGGAGAAATACGAAGAGAGGGGGGCTGGCGCAGAAAAAGAATGATAAAGGCTAAGGAAGAAGTAGGCGGCACTACATGAAGTGAGTGGATGATGGTCACCACCACCTACTATCTCAAATTTGTTGTTTGCTGATGATGCAGTGCTACTTGAGAATTCTGGACAAGAGCTTGGTAGACTAGTGCAGAGTTTTGTAAATGTCTGTGAGCGTCGTGCCTTGAGAGTAAATGTAGAAAAGAGTAAAGTGATGGTTATTTAGAGAGAAGGTGACTCCCAGTGCGATGTTACAGTGAATGGAGAGAGACTGGAACTGGTGAGAGAGTTCAAATATCTGGGTACAGTGACAGAAAAGAGAGGAGAATGTGCAAAAGAAATTCGGGTTCAAGCTTTTGATAATTTTGACTTACAAGCCTGTTTTATGTTATTTTATTTATTTACTTATTTATTTCTTGTTGGTTGCAGACTACTGACCATATCTAGATCAAGTCTGAATATAATGGTTATGAGCTAAAGGTTTCGGTCACAGAAGCGAAAAGAAATCTAGCCCATGAGGACAGCTGTCCCTCGCCGCAAAGGCATTTTATTTTATTTATTTATTTTTTATAGCCAAGTTCAGACTCAGTTAAAGCAACTTCGACCTAGTCAGGACAATAGTGGTTCATTAATGTCACTTCAGTTTTGTTAAAGAATCAAATCAGGACTATCAGGTGGCAAGCTAAAATCTGAAGAGAGAAACCTGTACTGTACACAGGAAAAATCATCTGATAAATTACCAATATGCTGGGAATCGAACCAGAGACTCTCAGGTGAGAGCCAGGCAGCATACCACTACACCACGACCAGGTAAAAGTTAACTCACGTTGTCACAATCTTGTAACCAACGTCCCTCCGCCCCCACTGTGGGCATCAAGAGGATGAGTTAACCCCCTGGCACTCGGGCAAGTAGATGCTTTTAATCTATCCCAAGCACTTACGGTAAGTCAGAATGAAGAGAGAAACCTGTACTGTACACAGGTATGCTGCCTGGCTCTCACCTGAGAGTCCCTGGTTCGATTCTCAGCATATTGGTAATTTATCAGAAGCTAAAATCTGTTTAGATCTTTTCCGAACAAATTTGGTCTACCTATACTCAGTCATGTTTATTTAAACCACAAAGGTCCAGTCAGATCCTTTACATCCAGTCTGGTACAGTCAGGTCAGTTCAGGTCAGTAAGGTCCAGCTGCAACCAGTCAGTCAATTCAGAACCATACCGTCACCCAGGACCTACACAAAGGCGGTATTCCAGCTCAGAGGAGGCAGTTCAGGTCAGTATATTATCATTCAGGTTCAGTTAAGCTCTTTTATGTTCACTTTGGCTCATTCCAGTCATATAGGCGCACTCGGCTCTTTCACATCCTTTCAGATTTAGACAAGCTAAAGCAGATTTTTTTACGTGTAAGTCTACTCACAGCCTTCACATCCACCCTAGGTCGGTCAGAGTTCACCTCCATTCCAGAAAGCTTAGTCAAATTATCAGCTATTATTATTATTATTATTATTATTATTATTATTATTATTATTACTATTAGTGGTAGGTGGTGGCGACCATCATCCACTCACTTGATGTAGTGCTGCCTACTTCTTCCTTAGCCTGTATCATTCTTTTTCTGTGCCTGCCTTCCTCTCTTCCTATTTCTCCCATCTTTCCTGTCACTTCTTATTGCTTTTCTTTCCTTTACAGGTGGCTTTAAATTGAGTGACAAGCCACATGGTTTCCTGTAACCCAATAAACCATCTACAACGCTGGGTGGTAACCATATAACCAAACCATACGTGCTCCCTACGTGTCAGCAAGTGGGTTGGTGGAGGGTTAGTGCCCCTCCCCGTAAAACAAATAACTCAGGGTCAAATGGCCACCCCTTACAGGATTATGGAGTCTGGCAATAGATATATTATTATTATTACCAGGCGCGATAGCGAAGCTGGTACTGTTTTCAATTTCGCTGTCTGTCTGTGTGTGTGTATCTGTTAACACGATAACTTCACAACCGCTCAAGACATCAAAAAAATTTACAGGTGTGTAGTAGGGAGGAAAATCTCCTACGAGTTCGAAATTGGTGAGTCAAGGTCTGTGTACCTGTTACCACGATAACCTCGCAAACGCCCATGATACCAAAAAAAAATTACAGGTGTGTAGGAGGGATGAAAATCTTTAAGAGTTCGAAATTGGTGAAAGTAGGTCAAGGTCAAGATCATAATCCAACCCGCTAGCGGTTGATGTGATACGCCCTTGGGGGCCTCTAGTTATTATAATTATTATTACTATTATTATTATTATTGTCATTGTTGCTGTTGTTATACTACCGGTAGTAATAGTAGTCAATCTATCTATCTATCTATAGCCCGACGCCCTAATCCCGCAAAGGGTGGCTGCAGAAAAAACGCCTCCAAGTCGCTCTGTCACCCACCATTTAACTACCCTCCCCCCAACTCACTCCCCCTTCCCTCATATACCTCTCAACTTCATCCCTCCACCTCATCCTCGGTCTTCCCCTCCCTCTCCCTCCCTCCACCTCACCTACATACACCCTCTTAGTCAGTCTTTCATTCTCCATTCTCTCCACTGGTCCAAACCACCTCAGTGTATATCTCCTAATCTTCTCTACATCCACCCCACAACGTTCCTTCACTTCTTCATTCGTCAAGTCCCTCCATGTCACTCCACGTGCTCCTCTCAAGTAACTCATTTCCACTGCTCTCATTCTTGACTTGTTCCCCTCTTGCAAGGTCCATGCCTCGCTTCCACACGTAAGGGTAGGGATCACAATAATATCATGCAGTGACTTCTTAACTTCCATACTCACCTCCCTATTTCTCATCACTGCTTTCAGTGAACCAACAACCTTCCTTCCCTGCTGTACCCTTTCATGCACTTCATATCCCAAAGTTCCATCCTTACTCATCACACTACTCAAGTACTTGAATGCACTCACATTCTCCATATCCTCACCACCCAACCTCACTGTGCGTTCTGTGACTTCATTCCTCTCAAACACCATAACTTTACTCTTGTTTACATTAACTTTCAGATTCCTCTTCCTACACACTGTCCCAAATTCATTCACCAAACCTTCCAACTCCCACTCATCTTCACTCAACAATACTGTATCATCAGTAAACAACAACACCGGAATCTTCCAAATCTCATCCTCATTCATTAGAGCCAGCTCCACATCCACTGCCCTACCTTGCACCTCCTTTACAACCCTATCCATGTATATATTAAACAGCCATTGAGACATCACACAACCCTGTTTCAGTCCCACACTGAGATCAAAGAACTCACTCAGCTCACCATTCGCTCGCACCATAGCCCTAGCTCCTTCGTACATACTCTTCACAGCACTCAAAAATCCCCCCTCCACTCCATATAGTCTCAATACCTTCCACATACCTTGCCTATCTATTCTGTCATATGCTTTCTCCAAGTCCATGAAGGCAGCATGCACTTTCTTTCTCTTCTCTAGATACTTCTCCACTAAACATCTTAGAACAAATATCTGATCTACATACCCTTTTCCCTTCCTAAATCCCCCTTGTTCTTCTCCAACTAGGTCCTCTGTTATATGCCTAACCCTATCATTGAGTATTCTACAATTTATTTTTCCAGTCAAACTAAGAAGGCAAATACCCCTATGGTTACCACATACTTCTCTCTTCCCTTTTCCTTTGTATAAAGGAACAATTATACCAGATTTCCAGTCCTCTGGAACCCTTCCCTCTTCCCACGCCAATCTACATAACTTCCATATCCACTCCACAACAATCTCACCCCCATACCTCAGCATTTCACCACACACTCCATCAATTCCTGGGGCCTTTCCCATCTTGATCTTCTTCATTGTTTCCACTATTTCCGCCCTACTGATCTCTTCCTCCCTCCTCTCATCTCTCCTTCTCCCAGCCATTCCCCAACCACTTATACTCGCACTCCTCTCACTCTACATTCAACAAATCCTCAAAGTGCTCCTTCCATCCCCTCAATTTCCCTCTCTTCTCCACCAACAATCTATTATTCCTATCTTTCACTCCCCTACTATTTCCCCTTTCACACTGCCTTACTTTCTTTACCTCCCTCCAAAACAATTTCCTACTCTCCCTCTATTTCACACTCAGATTCCTCCCAGACTCTTTATCCACTTTCTGCTTACATTCCTTCACAATCTCTTCACCACCCTTCTGTTCACAAATACCTCTCTCATGTCTCTCTCATCTTCTCCCCTACCTCTACTTGCTAGCCATTCTCTATATGCCTTCTTCTTTTGTTCCACAGCTCGTTTCACTTCATCATTCCACCATGCTGTCCCTTGCACACCTCTGAATCTCCTCCTCACTCCACAAACCACCTCACATGGTGTGCCTATCTCTTTCGCGAATATCTTACATACGTTTTCCACCCCTTCCATCTGCTCTAACTCATACCTTCCCAATCTTTCTTCCACTATGCTCACATACTCTGCCATTTACACACTGTCTTGCAATTACTCTACTCTTCTCACAGGAGCTGTTTCCTCCTGTCTTCCCCTTCGTCTCTTCATCCATTTTCTTTGCAGCCTTACCTTGGCCATCACTAAGTGATGGTCCGAGATTCCATTCCCCCACCCTCTCCACACTCTTGCATCCAACACTTGTCTTCTCATTCGCTCATCCACACACACATAGTCTGTCATTGCCTTTCGTTCAACAAGTTCACCATCCATCCTCCTCATGACTCTCCATGTATACCTGGGGATCATCTTATGCCGAAAGTAGGTGTTAGCTATTGCTAACCCCTTACCAACATAGATGTCCAACAAAGCACTACCATTCCCATCTACTTCAGCTGCCACACCCCACTGACCAACCACTCCATCCACTCGTACATTCCCGACTTTGCCATTCATGTCTCCAATCAAAAACACTCTCTCACTCCTCTCAAATTCGTCCATACATGCTTCTACACTCGCCCAAAACTTATCTTTCACTCTTGCCACTCGGTCCTCTGTTGGCGCATGCGCACACACAATCGCCCACGCTTGTATACCTACTTTCATCCTCACCCATACAATCTTTGCACTCACTGTTCCATACTCTCTTATATTCTCCTTCCAATTCTTGCTTATCATCAGACATAGTCCCTTTCTTGCCCTCTCGTTCTCATTAACTCCTGTACATATTCCTAAACCATATTTCCATTCTCTCACCCTTTCACCTTGCCATTTAGTTTCAGTCAATCCACAAATATCCACTCTTGCATCCTCAAGCACCAGCACAATTCCCCCTCTCTCTTTCACTTCATCATTCACTCCTCACACATTCCATGTCTCCACCCTCAGAATGTCCTTTGTCCGTTCCTTAGTCGTCAACGCATGGTCCGTCCTGGTCCGAGGCGCTTTATTCGCTTGTTTAGTTAGTTCGTTTTACGGGGTGGGGCACTAACCCACCACCAAGCCTTTTAGTCGCCTCGTACGACAAGCAGGGATACTGGGGGAGTATTATTATTATTATTATTATTATTATTATTATTATTATTATTATTATCTGGTGAAGAACAGAGATGTTTTAGGAGAGGAAGAGGTTGCGCAGATCGGATGGTCAGTCTTGGGTTTTTAGTGGAAAAGTTTCTAGGGAAGGGAAAGAAGTTGTATGCGGCCTTCATGGATTTGGTGAAAGCATATGACAGCGGATGGACAAGAAATGTGGAAAATATAAAGATTATGTGGAGTAAATGGGAAGGATGCTAAGGCTGCAGTGCGTGTGGATAGTGAACTGAGTGAAATTTTCTATTTGAATGTTGGACTGAAACAGGGATGTATCATGTCTCCATGGTGATTCAATCTGTATATGGATGGCGTTATAAAAGAGAAAGAAGATGGGGTAGTGGTTGTTGGAGCGGCTTTAATGAGAGACGGCAACATCTGGAAACTCCCTGTACTGTTGATTGCAGATGATACTGTATTGTTAAGTGAAGACGAGGGGGAACTGCAAGGCTTGGTGAATGAGTTGGGAAGCGTTTGTACGAAACAGTATCTAAAGATGAATGTAGGGAAGAGTAAAGGATGGCCTTCGAGAGAAAGGAAGTCACTGGATGTACAATGAGGTTGGATGAAGAGGAAATGGGAAATGTGAGTGCACTGAAGTACTAAGGTAGTGTTATGAGTAAGGATGGAAGTTTAGAGGATGATGTGTTTGAAAGGGTACAACAAAGAAGAAAGGTTGTTGGTTCTTTGAAAGCAGAGATAAGAAACAGGCAAGTGAGAATGGAAGTAAAAAAGTCGCTGCATGACAGTATTGTGATACCAACTCAAGCGTATGGAAGTGAAGCTTGGTCCTTGTTAGAAGGACACAAGTCAAGAATGAGAGCAATAGAAGTAAGTTACTTGAGAGGAGCATGTGTAGTTACATGGAGAGACAGACTGACACATGAGGAAGTGAAAGTGCGTTGTGGTGTGGATGTGGATGTGATAGAAAGCATTAGGAGAGACACGCTGAGATGGTCTGGCCATGTGGAGAGCATGGACAGCGAGAGACTAACGACGCAAGTGTATGTGAGTGAGGGGGAGGGGGAGGGGAGAGGGAGAGAGAGGCCAAGGACATGATGGAGAGAGGGAGTGGAGAGGTATGAGAGAGACGGGCGTGAGCTGGGAGCAGGGTTGAGAAATGGCAGGGGACCGGGCGATATGGAGGCGATTTGTTTATGGTCACCCCTCAATGAATTAAGGTGTCTGGCAATAGGCTAGATAAATGGATTATTATCAGACCTGCATAGCAAGATGGTATCAATTTCGGCAATATGCCGTACATGGTTGAGCGAGATCCAGCCGTCTCGTGTGTGTGTGTGTGTGTGTGTGTGTGTGTGTGTGTGTGTGTGTGTGTGTGTGTGTGTGTGTGTGTGTGTGTGTGTGTGTGTGTGTGTGTGTGTGTGTGTGTGTGTGTGTGTGTGTGTGTGTGTGTGTGTGTGTATTTTAACTACGATAGCCCATTCGATCTACTCTAAGAAGAGATGAGCCTTAAGCTTTTCAAAGCTGGCAGCTGACTGGTTGTCCGAGTGCATTCAGTATTAACGATGTATTTTATATTATTTTTATTATAAGAGTTACAATAATCGTTTGACGATACGCCTGCCCAAATAAAATTTTGTATAACAGTTACGGTATTTGCACAGATTAATTTAAAAACGCGGCTTTACAAAGTTTATTACATGAACTAGATCTATCTATCTATAGCCCGACGCCCTAATCCCGCAAAGGGTGGCCGCAGACAAAACGCCTCCAAATCGCTCTATCACCCTCCATTTAACTACCCTCCCCCCAGCTCACTCCCCCCTCCCTCATATACCTCTCAACTCCATCCCTCCACCTCATCCTCGGTCTTCCCCTCCCTCTCCCTCCCTCCACCTCACCTACATACACCCTCTTAGTCAGTCTTTCATTCTCCATTCTCTCCACTGGTCCAAACCACCTCAGTGTATTTCTCCTAATCTTCTCTACATCCACCCCACAACGTTCCTTCACTTCTTCATTCGTCAAGTCCCTCCATGTCACTCCACGTGCTCCTCTCAAGTAACTCATTTCCACTGCTCTCATTCTTGACTTGTTCCCCTCTTGCAAGGTCCATGCCTCGCTTCCACACGTAAGGGTAGGGATCACAATAATATCATGCAGTGACTTCTTAACTTCCATACTCACCTCCCTATTTCTCATCACTGCTTTCAGTGAACTAACAACCTTCCTTCCCTGCTGTACCCTTTCAAGCACTTCATTCTCAAAAGTTCCATCCTTACTCATCACACTACCCAAGTACTTGAATGCACTCACATTCTCCATATCCTCACCACCCAACCTCACTGTGCGTTCTGTGACTTCATTCCTCTCAAACACCATAACTTTACTCTTGTTTACATTAACTTTCAGATTCCTCTTCCTACACACTGTCCCAGATTCATTCACCAAACCTTCCAACTCCCACTCATCTTCACTCAACAATACTGTAACATCAGTAAACAACAACACCGGAATCTTCCAAATCTCATCCTCATTCATTAGAGCCAGCTCCACATCCACTGCCCTACCTTGCACCTCCTTTACATATATATTAAACAGCCATGGAGACATCACACAACCCTGCTTCAGTCCCACACTGAGATCAAAGAACTCACTCAGCTCACCATCCGCTCGCACCGTAGCCCTAGCTCCTTCGTACATACTCTTCACAGCACTCAAAAATCCCCCCTCCGCTCCATATAGTCTCAATACCTTCCACATACCTTGCCTATCTATTCTGTCATATGCTTTCTCCAAGTCCATGAAGGCAGCATGCACTTTCTTTCTCTTCTCTAGATACTTCTCCACTAAACATCTTAGAACAAATATCTGATCTACACACCCTTTTCCCTTCCTAAATCCCCCTTGTTTTTCTCCAACTAGGTCCTCTGTCATATGCCTAACCCTATCAATGAGTATTCTACAATTTATTTTTCCAGTCACACTAAGAAGGCAAATACCCCTATTGTTACCACATACTTCTCTCTCCCCTTTTCCTTTGTATAAAGGAACAATTATACCAGATTCCCAGTCCTCTGGAACCCTTCCCTCTTCCCAAGCCAATCTACATAACTTCCATATCCACTCCACAACAATCTCACCCCCATACCTCAGCATTTCACCACACACTCCATCAATTCCTGGGGCCTTTCCCATCTTGATCTTCTTCATTGTTTCTACTATTTCCGCCCTACTGATCTCTTCCTCCCTCCTCTCATCTCTCCTTCTCCCAGCCATTCCCCAACCACTTATACTCACACTCCTCTCACTCTACATTCAACAAATCCTCAAAGTGCTCCTTCCATCTTCTCAATTTCCCTCTCTTCTCCACCAACAATCTATTATTCCTATCTTTCACTCCCCTACTATTTCCCCTTTCACACTGCCTTGCTTTCTTTACCTCCTTCCAAAACAATTTCTTACTCTCCCTCCATTTCACACTCAGATTCCTCCCAAACTCTTCATCCACTTTCTTCATGCTCTCCTTCACCAATCTCTTCACCTCCCTTCTCCAGCTCACATATACCTCTCTCTTCTCTCTCTCATCTTCTCCCCTACCTCTACTTGCTAGCCATTCACTATATGCCTTCTTCTTTTGTTCCACAGCTCGTTTCACTTCATCATTCCACCATGCTGTCCCTTGCACACCCTTGCATCTCCTCCTCACTTCACAAACAACTTCACACGCTGCGCCTATCTCTTCCGTGAATATCTTACATACGTTTTCCACCCCTTCCATCTGCTCTAACTCATACCTTCCCAATCTTTCTTCCACTATGCTCACATACTCTGCCATTTACTCACTGTCTTGCAATTACTCTACTCTTCTCACAGGAGCTGTTTCCTTCTGTCTTCCCCTTCGTCTCTTCATCCATTTTCTTTGCAGCCTTACCTTGGCCATCACTAAGTGATGGTCCGAGATTCCATTCCCCCACCCTCTCCACACTCTTGCATCCAACACTTGTCTTCTCATTCGCTCATCCACACACACATAGTCTGTCATTGCCTTTCGTTCAACAAGTTCACCATCCATCCTCCTCATGACTCTCCATGTATACCTGGGGATCATCTTATGCCGAAAGTAGGTGTTAGCTATTGCTAACCCCTTACCAACATAGATGTCCAACAAAGCACTACCATTCCCATCTACTTCAGCTGCCACACCCCACTGACCAACCACTCCATCCACTCGTACATTCCCGACTTTGCCATTCATGTCTCCAATCAAAAACACTCTCTCACTCCTCTCAAATTCGTCCATACATGCTCCTACACTCGCCCAAAACTTATCTTTCACTCTTGCCACTCGGTCCTCTGTTGGCGCATGCGCACACACAATCGCCCACGCTTGTATACCTACTTTCATCCTCACCCATACAATCTTTGCACTCACTGTTCCATACTCTCTTATATTCTCCTTCCAATTCTTGCTTATCATCAGACATAGTCCCTTTCTTGCCCTCTCATTCTCATTAACTCCTGCACATATTCCTAAACCATATTCCCATTCTCTCACCCTTTCACCTTGCCATTTAGTTTCAGTCAGTCCACATATATCTACTCTTGCATCCTCAAGCACCAGCACAATTCCCCCTCTCTCTTTCACTTCATCATTCACTCCTCTCACATTCCATGTCTCCACCCTCAGAATGTCCTTTGTCCGTTCCTTAGTCGTCAACGCATGGTCCGTCCTGGTCCGAGGCGCTTCATTCACTTGTTTAGTTAGTTCTTTTTACGGGGTGGGGCACTAACCCACCACCAAGCCTTTTAGTCGCCTCGTACGAGAAGCAGGGATACTGGGGGAGTATTATTATTATTATTATCACACGGGAGACTCGTGGACGTCCAAACTGGCCGTGGACGTCCAAACTTGCCCCCGCGGGAGGGTCATGGACGTCCACGAGTGGAAGGCCGCCTGACCCATTCGTGGACGTCCACGGTGACCGTGGACGTCCACGACTTGGTGGTCTCCTTCTTCTCTATGGAGTTTACACGTAGTGTGTGTCCTCTGCTATCTTGAACTGGTAGTCAGTTGAGGTGATATATTATGATTAATTCAAAACCGTCAGTAAACTTTGTACTTTAAATATTTCTGTTTGTCATAGAAACTTTTCATATATACCAAAATGTGGTAAATATGATGGAATGTGGATTGATTGTTTCCAAGAGAGGCCCGCGCACGTTCGAAAGGCATACTCGGGAAGAAAGCACTACTGTGCAGATTTCTATACTGGCTGCTTTCTTCACTCCTTGGGAGCCATTCTCTCATCCACAGTGCCCTCCTTCTCCCCCTCCTTTGTCTTCTTGCAGAGGCTTCTTCCTCATCCTGCAGGGTTAGGACTGCAGCACCCATTGCAAAAGTCACAATCTGGTTCATGTCCATTGTTGTTGCTGATAAACACGTCGTCTGCTAGGGAGTTGGAAGTGACCTCCCAGTCGCGTGGGGTGAACTCGATAAAGAAGAAGGTGGCCGTCGACGTCCACCGTGTGACAGGGTATGGACGTCCAAGCTCAGTTTGGACGTCCGTTTTGTGCTGCACAAATTGTTCACGGGTCCCCGTGTGATACCCACTTAACCCACCACCAACCCGTTTTGTCGCCTCATATGACAAGCAGGGATACTGGGGGAGTATTCTTGAAACCCCCCTACCCCCAGGTGAGAAATTTTGAATTCTCGAGACAAATCAAAACACATTCAGGTAAAGTTTTACGAGTACCTTGATTTTTCCCCCCATGTTCAGGCACATTAAAGTTAATTGTCATTACTGCCATATTTTGTAAAATCTACCTTAGTAAAACATCGGAATTCCAATAAAACTGACTGGTAGACACGGGTGAAGAAGCTGAATGTCACCCTCACTTCTATAGATTCCGCAGCCCATAACATGTCAAAGTTCTGTAGGTTGTACGAGTAACTAGATATTCGAAACTAA
The DNA here is from genome assembly GCF_032717465.1 of Coenobita brevimanus. Lineage (NCBI taxonomy): Eukaryota > Metazoa > Arthropoda > Malacostraca > Decapoda > Coenobitidae > Coenobita > Coenobita brevimanus. The sequence continues at coordinate 30,167,838 of NC_137051.1, read as the reverse complement.
AATGAAAGAACACTTACTGATGATGCGAAAGTAGAAACCATAATGCAACATGAGATGACATGAAAACGCTCTCAAATAAATTCGAATATTCGTCTGCTTAGTCAAGTGGGACATCCCACGAACGCCCCCCCCCCACCGTTATATCTGCTAGGCTATGACAATAATGACAATTTACCTTAATTTGCCTGAACATGAGAAAAAATCAAGGTACTCGTAAAATTTTACCTGGACGTGTTTTTATTTGTCCCGAATTCAAAATTTCACATGTATCTAGGCCATCTGCTAAACTTTGTATGGCCCCGTTTTTAAATTAATCTATGCAAATAACTATACATAATATTTTATTTGAGGAGTCTTATCGTGAAACGGTTATTGTAACCCTTATAATAAAAATAATTTAAAATGTTATCGTTTATAATGAAGGCACTCTGACAACCAATCAGCTGCCAGCTTCAAAGCTTAAGGCTTGTCTCTTCTCACAGAAGACTGAATAAGCTATAGGCTGTTTGATGGATCCGAATGAAACTTGCCAGGTCAGTTCGGCAGGTTACTGGGAAGGTGTTCCACTATATGTAATTTTCCAACCATAATTTTTAGGCAAGTCAGCCCCCGTCACAAAAAAAAAAAAAAAAAAAAAAAAAAAAAAAACTCAGAAATTGTGAAAGGTGGGCAGATATGGCTTTGATATCTTAGTATATTATATACAATGGATTTTCATCCGTAATACTATATTCGGGGAGCGTCACTCCTCATCGACGATTCTTGAGGGGTCAGCCCCACCCAAAAAATGAAAACGACAAAGATATGAATGAAACTTGCCAGCTGAGTTCGTCTGGTTACTCCGAAGGTCTTCCACTATATGCGATTTTCCAACCATGATTTTTAGGGATGTTAGCCTCCCCCCCCCCTCCACCAATTACACAATTTTCATTCACAGTGAAAGGAGGGGAGATATGGCCTTGACATCTATATTGTGCAATGGATTCTCATCCATAATGTGACATTTGGGGAGCATGACCCTCACAATGATACTTGGGGGAGTCAGCTCCCATCAGAAAAATGAAAATGATAAGAACTGGGGGAAAGTGAGTACACGCATTTCTACGAAATCGTCATACATATCAAAAGATTGGGTTTGTAGGTCTGTGTTTTCTGCAAATGTACAGGAAGAAGACGGACAGCTACTTTATTATTAGAGGACATTAAGTGTGAACCCCACTGAAGAAACCACGAGTATAAGCAGCCCTTTTGCTACAAAGGGTCCCAGTGGAGGCATAAATAGCCAAAAAACAATTACTTACTGAGCAAAGATGCATTAACTCCAGTTTTAAGCGCCTGAACACTCTCCGTATGCACAATGTCATTAGAAAGAGTATGCTTGAGTTTAGTGACTGACGGCATAAAACATCAAGAATTCTGTGATGTTGAACATACAACACGAGAAGAGGGCTTTACTAAAGCTTACTGTTTATCTGGTCACGAGGAGTTGCTGAAAAGAGGCGGAAGTTTAATATGCAACGAATGGTCAGGATTAAGATACATCTTAAAGAAGAGATGTCAGAGAACCATCAAGAAAACGATGTTCAAGATGTAGACTGAGATCAGGAAACAAAAGCCTAATGTAAACTAAAATACGATTCAATGTCGTTGACTCAGCAGCACAGAGTCAAACGAACGCAATACTCAATGAGGGATAAAGAAATAAAAACAGATCCCACAAAGACCATCATTCGATTTTTTTTTTTTTTTTTCGCAGGAGGTGAACCTTCTGTGATACTGAATGGCGCAACTGAACTTAAATGTTTCTCAAATGTGTTTCTCAAAAGTGAGTTCTTCACCAAAGGCAACACCCACCAACTTCTATAGCGATCAAAACACATGTGAACAGCCCCTGCATTAGCTGGGACTTCACTGAGAATTGCTTGTTTGTATCACATATTACAAACGATGAACCCAGTACATGACATCGATCACTAAAGCACATGTGTTGATGTACGCTGGCAACCTTTCACAACTGCTTATGCCTGTATCCTCCTTTACAGCTTTCACAAGACTTGATTTTGTTTGATTTTGTTCCACATGCTCGCACTGTGCCATCCTAATTAAATATGGATGGAGGATAATTGCTACATTTATGGTTTCCAATGTACTCTAGTACATCAAAACTGCCACCACTTGCAATAACCTGTGCCATACGAAGAAGTGCTCTTGCTTCTCCACTCTTTCCTGGGGCTGGGCTATCTGCTTGCTACTTTAGTCTGGTTTTGTGAGAAGGTGTTCAGTTGGCAGCTTTAACTTTACCTTCTTTGTTTAATGAATATTCAAATACTTGCAGGCTAATTTCTTCCACAAGTGTCAGATCATGATGTACACAAGCTCAAGAAAGTATCGGCCCACTATGGGTCTGATACCACCTGGAATTATTCGACCATGTGGCAGTGACATCCCGTTAATACCTGTATGTAACATTTACGGCCGGTCCCTGCACATTATGAAGGACACAGTTGGTATCTGATATAGCAGTCGTCTAGCGTCTGGGATGCCTGCGTGTGCGAGGACAGAACTGCAATTCCCAGTACTCTTCGTCCCGTGTGTTCTAATATTTAACATGTATTCTGCACCGACACTTTCTGGTGCCAGTGTACATTTCAATGGTGTGTAGATCAGTAACAATACCGATCTGGTTGTTTGAATCTACTGTAAATGGATTGCTTTCAGCAGCTGTAAATCAAGTGTAGGACTATACTCTGTTTCACCAAGTTTGGTACCATCAGTGATGTCCTCAATGCCTGTAGTGTTGATGTAAATCCTCTGCACTAGGTGAACCTTGAGAACATAATAAAAAGGCAATACAAAAAGGTATATCCAGTACTGAGGACTTTTATCAATGCTACAGGTGTTAAGGACATCACTGATGGTGCCAGACTCGGTGAAATAGACTACAGGTCACTGTTCCTGGAGACCAGAGTTGCACCAACTTCATGATGTGGGTTTCCAATTTCAGGGATGAGATATAACATATGTTTAAATCTGGAGTTGATCTGTGATGTTACAGCTTTGGTGTAAACCCATTTGGCACATGCTTTGGAATTAGAAGTGATGCCTGTCAATCCACTGTTTTCCTTTGCAGCCATCTTGGACGCCACTTTGGATTTCAAGCTTACAGTAACTGATTTTACAGGTAAAGGTATGTCAAAATACTTTGAAATTATCAAAAATGAATTTCTTGTCCCTAAAAAACCCTGGGGAACCTGTATTACAAATGAATTTACTGCAAATTATGACCAACTCATGAATATTTACGAATATGGCAGCCATCTTGGATGCCATCTTGGATTCCCAGCTTACAGTAGTTGGTTTCCAAGGTCCAAAGATTAAAACTGTATCCCGGAACCTTTTATAAAAATCCATGACTGCTGAACTCTACTTGCCCCCTGGGTATACAGGAATGTATTAAATTTAAGTGTTGACCTTAATCAAATAAGAACCCTTGCAGATTAAAACAGCAGAACGGCTTCAAAATTAATTCAAAGGCATCCAGCAGCAACAGATTATGACGAAAGAGCGTGGTACTTTTCAGTTCAGTGGTCTGCTTTAAATTTAAAGCATGCTATGATATGCCTAGACATATCTTTTAAACCAAAGCAGCGCTTCTGCAACTAAACTTACTCTCAAAAGAAATTCAGTACACACACACACACACACACACACACACACACACACACAGAACGGATATCCTACTGATCTAAACACCATAAAGGGCAGTTTTCATGTCTCCTCATCCGAAACTTCACTTACAGTAATTCCAAGGTGCATCAGGTGTGGTAATGTGGGGAAAATTATGGCATACACATCTCTCCTGACAATTATGCACTGACGTATGAGTATGGGTGAGGTGGCAAAACAATGAGGAGTCCGACACAATGAAATTATTATATACCCTTTCATTACTTTTTAGTGTATCAGCAGTATAAACCACCAAAACTCACTGGCATGTTAGATACGAACGAAAGAAGGATTGAACAGCAAATTACTGTATCCGATTAACAGGTCTAGAAATTACAGTAGTTCAATTACTTATTATGAGAGCTTAAGTCAAAAATTACTGCCGATGGGTATTGCATTTTGAAAATCTCATGTAGTCTACAGTGCCACAGCTATCAAAACAAAAATTTCCAGCAAAATATATTATATTTCAGTAATTACTGTTTTCTCCTAAATGGCGAGTCACACTATTTAGAAATATTAACTCACATAACCCTTACATTTAACTACTCTGATTGGCGAATGTTAAACCGTTTGTGGATAAGTGTTGTTCATGTGTGTTTTTGTTTACACACTCATGATGATAAACATCCAGGATGGAAGAATGTGCCGAAATAGTGCTCTAGTGTGTTCCAGCTGCACGCACCTCAGATCACGAGAAACACGTGTGGCTTAAATTGCTCAAGGGTCTCACTGTAAACAAGGTTATTGTTTCACCGAAATTAATTCTTCTCACAGGAATCATGATCTGCAATAAAGGAAGACCATGTGTGAGAGAAAAGTACGGTTATTTTCTTGTTTTTGTCTTTGCTGTTCTTGCTGTCACCTCCGCCAACGAAGTTGGAGTAGGTTATGTAATCATCCCTGTTTGTCTGCTTGTTTGTCCACAAGATATCTCAAAGAGTTATTATTAAATTTCAATGAAATTCTGTGGATATCTGGGTCATGCGCCATGGAAAAATTGATTTAATTTTGGTGGTGATCTGAGTTCAAGTCCCGATTCAGGACTATGTTTTTGTATGTTTGACAAGATATCTTCAAAAAAAGGTACTGATGATTTTCAATGAAGCTTTGTGGATATATGTGTCTTGGGCCAAGGAAGAGTTGACAAAATTTTGGTGATCTTAGCTGTTTGGTAGAATCGTTGGCGGGGACATGCGCTTTCTGAGTGCGCTTAACTTGCTGTTGTTGTGGTTGCTGTTGTTATTGTTGTTGTTGTTAAATTTTTACTCAATTTCAAGTAAAATTAGAACCTAATCATCCCCATGCTCGTATCCGCAAACCTACAGCATCCTTCTTCACAGAGTTTATTACCCATCCACCATCATCTCAGCCCATACCATCTGCTCCTACACATCCACTCTATAATTTTCCTATTTCCTCTACATACACATTAATCTTCTGGGACATAATTTATGGTATCTAACTTCTCACGCGCTCGCCCTCATACCACGACCATCTTCACACGGGGCACTCGTCCCATCCTGTCCCACCATCCACCATACTCGACCCATCGCTTGCCCCCTCATCTTACTGGCCTCTTCCCCCAGCATGCTCCACCACCATTCACCATCCCACTCAGTGTTCTCCACCCACCCGATCCATTTATTCTTCAACTACCAACCAACCTTCAACGCCAATATTCAGAGGCATACTTTCCCTATTATGGCCTACCACCTATCATTTTACCAACCACTCGTCTCCATCCACTTCACCCTGTTCGGAAATATTTAAACTTCTGCCTCAAAAACCATTGCATTTGACACACGCCTCCATAGTCTTAACTTTATGGATTCAAAAAACCTGAAAGAACCTAAACTGTCAAATAATTCTAGTCTGATCTACTTGGATCTGAATATGGCTGAAATGAACTAGAACAGTTAGAATGGGTCTACGTCAACCTGAATGAGTGTGCTTATTATTATTATTATTATTATTATTATTATTATTATTAATTCAAGTACACTTAATGTGATTCTCAATGAAGAGACTATAGCCAGCCATACCCCAAAGGGTCCCAGTGGGGGGCACAAATAGCCAACAAGTAATTACACACTGAGCAAAAATGCATTCACTCCAGTTTTAAATGCCTGAACATCCCCTGTATCCACAGTATCATTAGGGACAGTATGCCCGAGTTTAGTGATTAACGGAACAAAAAAAAAAAATAGAAATGACCTACTACGGTACGGTATATGACACGAAAAAATGTCTGATTATTAAAGCTTAAGGAATATCTGGTCAACCGGACTTGCTGAAAAGATGGTGGTAGTCTGATATGCAAATGATGGTCAGCATTAAGAAAGATAATGATGTTCAAGATGTAGACTGAGATGAGGAAACAGAAGCCTAGTGTGACTAAAAACACGATCCAGAATACTTAAGTTAGACTCAGCAACAGAGAGCCTAACAGGAAACAACAGTCAAAGAAGGCCAAGATAAAGGAATAAACACAATTCCAAACAAATGCATCATTTGAATAAATTTTTCTACACTCTGTAATGAAGTTGATGATGTAACTGAAAGCAGATTTATATCAAAAGTGAATTTTTCATCAAAGGTGATACCCAACAACTTACTGTAAGCGAAGTTCATTAAAAGATTACAAAGTCGTTGCTTACAATTTTCAGATGCGAAGAAAGATGCGTCCCAGATCTACCAGGAATAAGATTAGAGTTTTTGCAGGGATTAATTTCATACCCCGCTGATCACACCAGCTAATAGTATATAATTATAATCCACAGTAATATTGGCGACCTGAATTCTTTCAGGAGAAGAAGAAATGGGAGCATACAAAGACGACTCATCAGTATACGTAATCTGATAAAGCTCCACACCACACCCCACTAGGCAATGGATGAGGAGCAGAGAACCAAGTACACTGACCTGTGGTACACCAGATATAACAGTATTAAAGTGACTAAAATTACCATATACTATCACACGCTGCTGTCTAGGAGTCAAAATGTAGAAATAATATTTAAAACTGAACCACCAATCCCAACAGAACCCTGTTTAAATAGGTGCATTATGATTAACTTAAATGAAAAACTAAAATCAAGAGAAATTACTCTAGCCTCACGCCACACGTCCAATGAAGCCTGCAGATCATGAATGAGAACTAGATGGGCATCATAAGCACAGCACCTAAGCCCTTCTTAAATCCGAACTGGTTTGGTTGCACCAAATTAAATTTATTAAAAGAATTTATTAATAAAAGGTGACAGTCATCTGGCCAACAAGCTATTAAAAAATATATAAATATAAAACCGGAGTGATGGAGACAGGTGTGTATTCTCCAGGATAAACAGTGGCAGGTGAACTCTCAGGAATATGAAAACAGTACATCAGCATACTGCGGGGGGGGGGGTCTCCCTCGACGGATTATAATTCTAAAAATAACACCGAGTTTGGGCTATAACAGATTACTAATTATTTTAAAAATGAGGGAAAAAACATTAGGATCAGTCCCACCATAGGAATCCAGACCATTCAATAGATTTTGGCCAAGTCGGTAGAGGGGTGGCCTGCAGTCCTAATGGACACAGGTCCAAATCTTGATTGAGCAGGGAACGGTATCTGACTTTCGTTAAAGCAAAAGTTACTAGTACCCGCCGACATTTCGTAAAAATACCCCCGCTAATACCAATACACCAGTCATGTATGAAACAGCCTTAGCATGTATTCAAAATGGACTGTGGGTGTTAGCCCTGAAGTGGTGGCATGTGGAGGTGAATGGTACTTAAGAGGACTGCTGGGCCTCGGGGAACGGGCTGTGGAGCAGCTGCCCAGAGACGGACAAAAAAAAAAAAAAAAAAAAAAAAAAAAATCCAGATCACTAGGCTTGCTCTCAGACACTCATGCCTGGAGTTGTGTTTTTTTCACAAGGGTCAAAATGTAACCGGATCATCTGGCTTGCATACGGTAATAGCGGCAGAGTTTTCAGTACCAAACAGACTCTTTTTTCAGAGTAGGCCACCATTTGTGTGACTGAGTAGCACCGATCAGTGTCCTTAAATGACTTGCACTCAGCCTCAGCACAATATATTCTTTGGGTCTCTAAACGCAATTAAACCTAATTCTCTCCCAGCAAAACAGTGTACGGAAAAAGTCCATAAATGAAATGCAGTCTGATTCAACCCATGAAAGATCCTGCGGTCTTCATTACACCAGGCTTGTCCTTTAGCCTAGTCTTTATTATCTTACTTGGGACTCGCCTATTACAGATTTCTAATAGCAGACTATTAAAAGCCTCAACAGGGCATGGGCCCTGTAAACGGCGCGCCAATTAATGTTTCCAAAGTCATTATCAATACAAGCCCAGTTGGTCTGTGATTTAACAAATACTTAACAGATGAAGGAAATATTTGGGGGAATGGAATCACTTCGTAATTTAATGAATAAACCAAAGTAATCAGAGATTCCGAAAGGAGAAACCACATCAGGACTGATCTGATCGGGTCCGACTGAGTGTGATGGCCTTGAGTGAACCTCATTGAACCTGAACAGACCTAGGCCTATATGATATCACTGGACCGATATGACCTGGATAAGCCTAAATGGACCTCAATAAACCTGGCTTGTCCTGAACTGCCCTAAACTAACCTGAAATTACTTGACTGGACCTAGATGGATGTGATGGGCCTGAGTGGACCTGAGGCAGCGCTGATGACCCTGGATGAATCTAAGACATGAATGGCGCTGAACTGTGGACCAAAACTGGTCTGAGTGGATATGAACTGGTAAAAACTGGGGCATTATCATTATGACTGGGTCTGAACCTGGCTGAAATGACCTAAAAGGATGATTGTAGAGGCAGGGCACCTAATGTGGCCTTAACCCCTTGAATCAGGTGACATAGTTTTTAATTTCTTCTTGCTACTTTCGTATAATTTAATTCTGTTAGGAGAGATTTTTCGACCTGCTGGGGTTAGATGTAACGTTTATCCCCTTCAGTACAAGGTATCTCCCTTAAGGTTAATTAAATAGTTTGTCAGATGTTTGGTTAAAATGAATAAAAAAAAAAGTCACCGGACTGAAGAGTTCATTGACCATTGAACTAATATATACATTACAGAGCATTTCGACTCTTGTTCTTGTGCCGGTTATGTCAGCTGCTGGCTGACGATTTGCCAACTGACAGTTATGGCTGCAAATAACGGCACATATAATGACCTATTCATATTATTTACTTATCATTCCATTTATTATGTGTATTTATTCACCAAATAACCAAACTGCAGTAAGACAGCGTATGTACTGATTAAGAGCATATCAGAACTGCTTAGGGCAGACTGTTCTCACGCTACCCAGCACAGCCTCAGGTTTAAACTGATCTGCTCGGATAATGTAAGTTGATATAACTACCTGAACTGACTTCAGTGGATCTGACTGACCTGAATGGCTTTGGCTGGCCTCGAGAAGATGTGAAAGCCTATAATGCACCTAACATCCCTGGGTGGAACCAACAGAAACTCCATACAATGATGAGGCCCCTGATCTTCATCTAAGCATTAGGCTGTTAATGTCAGTAAACGTACACCATGTAAACTAGCCTAAGCGAGTCTATATCACAGTGTGAAGGACCCGAATGACCCAAATGAGTCAATTGTAAACTGACGTAAGTTGACCTAACTGACCTAAAATGGATGTAAAGGACATGACTGAACTGTCACAGATGAACCTGACTGGTATTTGGGCCTGAGCTGACGTGCACTTGACCGCACTGATTGTGAAGGGCCCTCAAGAACCTACGGTGGTCTAAATGGTTCTCAGTGGACTTGAAATGACAAAATGATTCAGCTCGGTTGGGCTGAATGTGATGGGCGTGAATGAACCTGCATGACCCGGGACCCTATCAAGCCGCTCAGCATGTGTTCAAATCACAGCCGTCTCTGAACCACGCTTCTATGCAGCTCCCACCACTACCATCATTACAGCTACCAACAGCACCACTACCACCACAGCTACCACCACCACCAATACCACCACAGCTACCACCACCACTATCATCATCACAGCTACTGCCACCACAGCTACCACCACCATCATCATCACAGCTACCATCCACCACCTCTCTCTCTCTCTCTCTCTCTCCCTCTCTCTCTCCAAACACTCATGAACCTCTACGGAAATGAGCCACGGCCTCTTCCTCGTGAACGTACTGTAACACCAATGGGGCCAATTATTTGGGACCAAAAAACTCCTTCAGAAAATTCCAATCAACATCAAAATGAAACTGGCCCATGTGGAGCCCTATTCCAACCATCCAGCCAAGTTGCACCAAAATCCTTTTTTCCAGTTTTGGCTGCAACTCACACACACACACACACACACACACACACACACACACACACACACACACACACACACAGGATTAGAGTATATTAGATACTCTGACCTGGCCTGAACATGGTTTAAATGTCTGCTGCAAAAGTGTTTACGTAAAGGTATGGGGCTTTTTTTTTTCCTTTACAGAAGATGAAGAGAGGAAGGAAAAACGAATTATTAAAAAAAAAGAAATACACATAACTGGATTGAAATAATGCGAAGAGAATGTATCGAATACGGCCTGAACTTACCACCTGACTAACTTGTCCCTAATTTGATCAAGGGAAAAAAAAAAATCCAAGCCTTGCTTTGCTTAGTCCGGAATGAGAGTTTTCCGGCCTTTCAATCGTCCGTCCATTTGTTCGTTGGCCCACGCTCTGGACGCCGCATTCTAAGTAGACTTAGGCCGCATTTATGAACCGAGTTTGACGTCTGAGTGTCAGATGGTTTCTCTCCACTTGACTATGTGCCCTCGTCAGAATGGTTGGCAACCTCAGACAGACCCCATGGTCACAATGAAACAAAACATCTTCATTTGTAAGAGTACAGGCATAACACTGGTACTGTACCACTGGACGGATTGAAATAATGCTGTAATTTATGCCCTCGTCACAATACTGATGGTCCTGCAGTCTACTAACAGCTAACAATTTCCAATAAATAAATAAATACTGGCTTGTCTCACTAATTAGTTGGTGACGGCAGGCGGAGAGGCACATAGGGTGGTAGGTAGATAGACTGGCTGGCAGGTGGGTAGGTAGGTATGGAAGGAGGGAGGGAGGTCAGAAGGGAGGCAAGTGGGCAGGAAGATTGATAAGAGTCGGGAAGGTGTGTAAAGTAAGTTGGTAGGCAGGAAGGAAGGGCGGGATACAGTTACAGTATGTAAGTTGGCAGGGAAGGAGGGAGGAAGGAAGGAAGAAAGGTAGGGAAGTAGATATGTAGGGAGGGAAGACTGCAGGGAGGCAAGTAGGCAGGAAAGCTTGTAGAATGAAGGGTGGGTTGGTAAGTAGGTACGAAGGAAAGGAGGTCGGCAGTTATGTAGGTTGGGAGGGAGGATGGAAAGAAGAAAGGAGGGTAGATGGGTAGGAAATGTAGGTAAGTTCTGAGGTACGGTCGGTAGGAAGGTAAACGGGTGTGAGGCAGGTAGGTAGAGAAAAGCAACAAGAAATGCAGGTTAATCATTATGTGCAAAAGGAACGATTTGCACCTCAATATCTTCCCGTGGAATTATCACATACCGTACTCTGAGCGGATGAAAAACCTGAGATCAGTGTATAACAAATATTCCACTGTACACGGCCATTAACATACGAGACATCGTCTTCAGGACCCTAGCGTGACAATGTGCAGTTAGTATCGACTGTTCTGAAAGTTGTACTGACGGAATATGTCACCTAAGAGTTTGGCTATACGTGTACTTGCACCACCTTCCGGTTGGTAGCGTTCATTCGTGTGGCAGTCTCTGCTGGCAGCTCACCCTCTAATCCTACCTCTGGCTGAAACGAAGTCAGGAATCTTCTAGATTGCAAGAGTGAGTGTCATCGCGAACTGTTCCTTGTGCAGTCAAGCAAAGCTTCAAACTGACACCATAACACAGGATAACAGGTCTGTGTTCGGTGTAAAACTCTGGGCACTTCCCTTCTGCCACTCGTAGATTAGATGTAGAAGGTGAACAAAACTGTGGCACACTAATGTTTGACGTCGATAGATGCGCTTGTTAACTGTGGAGATCTGTGTCTTACACTGACCGCAAGTTTACACATAAACTGACATTCAGTTCGTCTACAATAATCGGCGGTTAGGATATCACTGAAATTATGGACCAATGGAAACTACATTACGTATAATCGTATGGTGTACACACACACACACACACACACACACACACACACACACACACACACACACACACACACAATTCCCAAGACTGGAGTGGTCAGTTAAAGATGAGTATGCCGACAGCAACTTACAACAGGTGTGACAAAAGCCACATTTCACACCAAATCCCGTTGAAATATAGTTTTCTTTTTCACGGAAGATGTAGTGACAGCGCTTCCGCTTCGATCTCAGCTTGTGGGCCAGGGAAGGGCACATTTACACAAAATGTAAATGACATAAACACCAGTGTCACAACAAAATTTTAAAAAATAGTAACAGCAACACTAGCAGTTCACAGCAGGACAGAACCTTCCCCTCGGAGGAAGTGTGGCACCCAGAATTAACGCTTCCCTTTGGTGGCTAAGTACGAATGGTTAATGTGTGTCTAGTGATTCATGTGAGTCAGTACCCTAAGGCCTAAGTAGTTAATGTCAACGAGATTTGCAAGACATTTTAGAATTACAATAGAGTGACACTCATTGGAGCGCATCTCTCCGACAAGGGCAACGTAATTGCCAAACCATTCTTCATATTGGGTTCGGTTTTCTCATCACTGATTAGGATTTCGCAAAAAGTGGTTTCCGGATCCAAAATCTGTAACATGATCCGGATGGGTCCCAATAGTTAATTGATCGATTGTCCCCTCGGACACAGGCTAGCTACCCGCAAAGTTTGGTCCAAATCTCTCTTTTAGTTTTTGAGCAATCCTGCTAACAGACAAACCAACAAACAAACAAATAAGGGTGAAAACATACTCCCCTTGGAGAGAATTAACAAGCTCTTTATCACTAAAGATTCCGTTTTTTTTTTTCCTTAAAACTGCAGGACTGTTTGTTTTCTCCAAAAAGCTTTCTATATATATATATATATATATATATATATATATATATATATATATATATATATATATATATATATATATCAATGGTTTCTTCACAGTACATTATTGCTATCAGTGGCCATTATAAATGCGAGTTACGCGAGCATGTAAATTACAAGTCAGCGTAGCAGATGTTACAGAACACGGTCTGTCGCTGGCCATACTGAAGCATTTAATACATATTTTTAAGTTTATACACCTATTCATTTTTTTTTTTTTTTTTTTATGTTGATAGCTTGTGCTTCAAGTTAGTGCTGATATAACTGACCCTATACATGTACAGGTATTCAAATATTTCATTGAACAGTTCTTTAGTTTCATATATTAAAAAATAATAATCGTCTGGAAGTCACTGTATACTCTGGTAAATCTTACGTACTGTCAGAGGTTTCGAAGTAACTGGTAATTACCAGGATTTCGGAAATATATTGAATTTGACACTTCTTGCAGAGTGCCAAATTAAATTAAGAAAACAAAAAAGTTATCCCTTATAACTAATGTTGCTTCCGTACTTACTGATAGTTTGTCCTATGTGGAACAGATACGAGAGCACGGAGAACAACACCAACCCGCACATTGTGTTCCAAACACTAGCTGTCAGTCTGGCAACTCTGCCTCGCTGTGGAAGGCACGTAACAGACTATTATACCTTACTCAAATTGTTGTGCTACCAACCAGTATTACTCTGGTGATGGCAAGCATTTCGACTACCATTCACGTGATGACGTAGATTATATCTGACTACAGTATTGTAAACTGAATCAATACAAGCACTCCTTTGGTTGACAGTGGGACTGATGTCAGTGCTAAGATATAAAGCTGGAACTGTCAAAAATCTTGCGCACATTAGATCAGGAAATATATATATATATATATATATATATATATATATATATATATATATCACTGTTCACGTAGATACATAAACAAGAACAATTATCTAAATAGTCTTACTATACCTGACAAGGTTCATAATAGGATGTAGAAAGTAGGAAAAGTTTATTGACATCGAATGTAAATAGCAGGCATCGTACTCCAGCCAACTCAAAGCTCTTATCGCACGACGTCCGTTTACATTATTTAATTTTAATAATGTGGAATCCCCACGTTGGCACTGTATCCCATATCTCTTCGTTTCTGAGTAATCATGTTTAATCAAGCATTAGAATGAACTTAAATCAAATTCAACTAACAGGAATGCCATTTGTATATGCCCGGGGTGTGGATGCCGTCAGCTTGTGGGATTTCCCTGTCACCTAGTACAACGTCACTTCCCAGAAAGTTCCGTCAGTGCTGGATTTCCATCCTAAGTGTAACCTGCGAGAGGAGTGGCATGATCTCATAGAGAGAGCTGGATCGATGGAGCTGCAGATTGTACAACACTACTAATTTACTCTTTAGTATTATGTCCTTCAGTTTCACACCTGATTAAGGATAGCGGACGTGACTCCGAAGTGCAATAATGAACAGTTATTCAAGCCAAACAAGCATCCTTGTAAAATTACTCGGCACAGTACGAGGTATGGACCTAGGGAGAATCGTCACATGGATCTAATTTTACCTTAACTGAATTTTTGCCTGTCGGCTGCATAATGAATCATGAAGACGTAACCAGTGTGGATTTAAGATATGAGGATGGAAAGTTCGCGACTCCCACCTCCTTCCGCCTCGATATTTCCCAAGCATTTCATGACTGAAGGGGAAAGGGGTGCAGGGGAAATGGGCGATTCGGTGGCTCGGTAAGTTGGGTACTGACTTCATTTTAGTGCAGTGAGTTCCAACTAATCTGCCACTGAATTTGCTGGGTGGACGACGCTCACAGACTTATTTCTCAGGCCTGTCCACAAGTCAGTTAACCTAAACCATTCCACTGCCGACTGTCATTGTCCACTGATTACTCATCTGTGCTTTATGTGTCCGACCCTTCTCCTAGCTCTCTTATGTCTTTAGCGGGGTCGGTTTGTGGCGGGTCTACAGGGAGTGAGGAGGTATGGATATAAGATGAGAGATGGGAGATGTTCAGAAAGTTATTCTTGTAACTACAAAGCAAAATTTAGAAAAGAATACTGTTATGCTAGGCGTTTTTAGGCGAGCTTCCCGCCCTAAGAATGCCTAGGGTATAGCTGGGTTCCCTCTCTAGACCGGAGCATAGACACAGTATGAGGAACAGGGCATAGAAACACAGTGCAACAACCTTACACGTATATTAGCAAATTCTCTGCTACAGAACGGGAAGACAATTCACACGATATGCAATACAAAGTTAATACGCAGGCTGGGAGACGGGTTTCGTGTATCATGCAGGATACAAGATAGACAATGGGCTCAGTCTGGGTAAATAGGTAATACACAGTTTCACAGTCCTTTTATGTGAGGCTCGCTTCACAATGAGAGGGTGAAATATGGGTTTTACTGTGCATGAGGTAGTGCAAGAGTCCTTATTCTGACACTGACTCTGTTTCTATGAATGTAGAAGATATATATTGTCACTGGATTTTACCTCTCGGTTTACACAGGGTGGATATACACTGTCACAAGAGTTATTGTTATGACACTGAGTTTTGCCTCTCGTTTTGTACAAGGTCACAAGCGTCTTTATCACTGGCACTGGAATTCACTGTTTATCTGCACTGCACAATCATTGCCTCTCACTCTCTGTCTGTGGAGACTATATGTCACAATCACTGGTTAGGGGAAGAGGGAGGGCCTGGGGACTCACAGTTGTCGGCCTGGCGTAGATGGAGTCCCTTCAGGAGTCCCTTCATCCCACGGCCGCAGGACAACTCGCAGAGGCATCGTCTCTCGTTGAGGGCTATGGTTGGGCAAGGTGAAGGGCTCCTCACTGTCGGGGCTGGGGACTGGGGTCCGGCCCTCAGGGCTGGGGCCAAACAGGTTCTGGAGGTGCTCCCGCGGACGCCTGGTGGGGAAAGGGCGTCACCTTCATCGGGGAGGGGAGAGGTCTCGCCCTGGGGTCCTGGGGTCGCCCTCGTGGGTCCGTCAGCTGCGGTCTCCTTCCTGCTGCGCTGCCATCAGGGTGGGACTGCAGCATTGCTCCTGACAGGAGTCCATCAGGTTAGAGTCCTCCTTGGGGGCCTACTGGATGGAGAACAACCCTGGGGATAACACCGGGCCTCTCGACCAGTCCTCAGGGTGGAAGTCCTCCTCCTGGAGGTTGCCTCGGTCCTGGTGGACAGAGATGCGACCTGTGCCCCCGCCGGTAGGCAGGGCTGATTGCAGGTCGCCCTCACGTTGTGAAGTCACAGGGGGCGAGGGACTTTGGTGGCATCCCTCCCTGGTGCAGCTACCGGCCGTCACCATGGTCCCTTGGGCAACAGACAGAGGGCGGTTACAGGCCATCCCTTACCTGTCGGTGCAGCTACCAGCTGTCACCGGAGCCCGACTTCCTGACAGGACTGCAGACGAAGTGTGGCTACAGGCCATTGCTTGCCTACGGGCGTGGCTACAGGCTGTTGCCGAAGTCCCATATGGAGGGCGATGTGTAGTCAAGGAGTAGCTACAGGCCGTCTGCCTATTGGCGTGGCTACAGGCCGTCGCTGGTGTCTTGCCTTCCGAGGCTACTGCAGAAGGAGAGGGGGCATACCGTTCTCTCCCCACGTGGGGGTTCAGGCCGTCACGGGTTCTGCAGAGGGGTTCAGCAGCACCTGGAGTGGCTACAGGCTGTCTCCTTTTGGGAGGCACGGCTACAGGCCATTGCCTTTTTTGTGTGTGCCTACCAGCCGTCACAAGGGCACAGCTACAGGCCGTTGCCTTATTATCGGAGTGACTACAGGCCGTCTCCTTGTTATTAAAGCAGCTACAGGCCATTGCTGGGGTGCTGCTTGGAGCTGTATTTGCAGCTCCACCCCGATCCTGGCGAGGGCTAGCTTGGCTGGAAGGTAGTGCACTCGGACTGGGGTGGTCACGCCAGGTACTGTCCAAGGAATAGGGGCATGCGGCCCAGTGGGACTACTGTAATGTCTGCATTGTATGGACGTTGTGCACACACCATATACCCCTCCATAGTCTCCTCCTGGGGGTGTACAGTAGTGGTGCCCTGAGTTGCCACAGCTGGTATTTCACCAGCTTCTTCAAGGAAAAAGTCACGTCCCTGTGGCTGGAGGTAGGAAGTCTTGGTGGTGCTAGCGTTATGGGCCGGCGTTAGGTGTTGCAGGAGGGTGTTCCATTGTGTTGTCGCCAGGTTTTCGTCATGGTGAGCGTTGCAGGTGAGGAAGAGGGTGGAGGGCTCAGAGGCCATGCGGAGGAGCTGGAGATGACAAGGTCCGTGGACGCGGTGTTTCCTGCTGAGGGTTGGTGTTATATTCTCATGGTCAGAGGTGGTTGTCCTGCCAGGGGATGGAGTTGAATGCTGGTGACTGAGTATGCGGCGGTGGTTTTATGCCGGGGCAAAGCGCTGGTGTATTCCCTTGGGATAGGGGTGGGTGGAATTTGGTCCTGATGTAGCATGAGGGTGAGCAGTCATGTTGGGGGTGTGAAGGGTGGGGTTGGTTGGTTCCTGTGGCGAAGGTGAGGTGGGTGGGGTGGGGAAGGGGGTGATGGTGTATCTTGCAGGAGGGCATGAAAGGTGGCCAGAGCAGGTGATGGTGGTTTTCAGGGTGGGTGTGGGTGGTGAGGTGGGAATGTGGCCTTGTGGTGCTCTGGTTGCATGCAGTGTGGTGTTGGGAGGGGTGGTATGGGTTGGAGGTGTTTGTGGTGGGGGCCTGGAGAGGGGGTGTGATGCGGTGATGCAGGGGGATGAGGGGGAGGCAGGAGTAGCAGAGGGCGGCGTACGGGCGTGTGAGGGCGTCTTAGTTCCGGGAGGTTTTGGTGTGTTTGGAGTGGGTGGTGGTGGCTGGGCAGCAGGTGATGCGGCGCTGGGTGTGGGAGGTGAGGAGGGTGACGGTGGGGGGGGTTGGGGGGGTCGGGAATTTGCAGTGATGGTGAGGTTGCAGGTGAGGTGATATGCAGTGTGATGGGTGGAGGAGTTGGGGGTGAGGGAGAGGGGGAGGAAGGGAGGGAGGAGGAGGGCGAGATGTAGCAATAGTGGGAGTCAGGAGGAGGGTCAGGGGCAATGGTTAGAGGTGGTGAGGTGTGGGGGGAATGTGGGGCAGGGCTAGGGGAGGTGGTGGCATGGAACGGGCGTACGTGGCAATTTCTGTAGGTGCGGGGAGTGTTACTGTAGTCCACTGTTACTTGGTAAGGGTTAGGGATGTGGGTGACGGTGTATGGGCCCATAAAGCAGGGGGAGAGTTTGTGAGGAATTGGAAACATTGCGATCATCACAGAATTGCCTGGTTTGTAGGGGCTTGGGGGGGTGACATCTGGTTGTAGGTCGAGGCTGTTTTGCAGGTGGTCGAGTCACCTCTTGAGATGATGGAGAGGGTTGGACATGGGGGTGTGTGGAGGGCGGCTGTAGGTGCTGGCGTAGGGGCAGGAGGAGAGGTGCTTCCCCAAATACTCACTTGTGGGGCAATATGTCATCCTTCTGGGGGCAGGAGTTCATTCCCCACTGAACAGTTTTAATGTGTGCCGGCCAGTCCTCATTTTTAGTTTCTTCGATCCGGGTGCGTACTTAGTTCATGAGGGTTCGGTGGCTCCTTTCACAGACTGCGTTTCCCTGTGGCCACTAGAGGGAGGAGTGGGAGATGCAATAACCAAATAAACTGGCTAGTTTTCGCCATATAGTGCTGGTGAATTCTGGGGCATTGTCTGAGTGTAGGGCTTGGGGAATCCCAAAGTAGGGAAAAACGTGATGGGCATGGCATTGGCTACAGTGACGGCGTGGTGTTCTTTGGCAGGGCATGTGATGATAAATTTGGAATATGTATCTACAAAGGTGATGATGTATCGGTAGCCTGACTTGGGTGGCAGGGGCCCCACAACATCCACGGAAAGTAACTGCCAAGGTTTGTGGGCAGTAATGCATCCCGAAGGGCCGGCAGTGCAGGTGGTGTCTTCGCCTAGTGCACAGGCTCGACAGGACTGGGTGATTTGTTTGGCCAGGTTGAAGGGGCTGGGGGTCCAATATGTATCACTGAATACCTGGAGAAGTTTCTTCATACCCAGGTGGATCCCATTATCAGAGTGGAGGTGCCACATGGTGTCCAGGGCAGTGTTGGAGTCAAGGATGATGTGTCCCAACGGGGTGAATAGGTGGTTGCCCTGACGGTGGAGTTTGGTGAATAGGTGGGGCGGGATCCAAGGGGACTGGTCCTTGTTGCGCCACCATTGGAGAAGCTCCATTTCGTGTTGAACTGCATGGATGGAGAGCTGGGAGAGTGCATCGGCATCAGTGTGGAGCTTGCCGGGGCGATAAGATATTTTGTAATTAAACTCTTTTAAGGTCTCTCGCCATCTGATTAGCTGGGCATTGTGGGTGTCTGATTGCTGGAGCCATTGGAGTGACTGGTGGTCCGTGATAATTGTTATGTTCGTCCTGGATAGGTAAGCCCGGAAGTGTTCAAGGGCCCAGACGATGCCCAGGCACTCTCGCTTGTTAGCGGCATAGTTCCGCTCGGCATGGTTAAGGGTGCGGCTGGTGCAGGTGATGATGTGTTCTCGTCCCTCCTGGACTTGGGCAAAGACAGCGCCAATTGCCACAAGGGAAACGTTGGTGTACAATCGGAAGGGCAGGGTATAGTTGGGGAAGGCGACGATCGGGGCGGTGATGAGCTTGTTTTTGAGCTCTTGGAAAGCAGCTCACAGCTCATCGGTCCAGGTAAAGGGTTCTTCCTTCCAGGTCAAGTTGTGGAGGGGCTTGGCGGTGTTAATGAACCCCTCCACAAAGCATTGATAGTACGAGGTAAGGGCCAGGAAGGCCTGGACCTCATGGACGTCTCATGGTAGGGGAATATCTGTGATGGCTAGCAGTTTGTCTGGGTCGGGGGCTATTTTGTCCTTGGAGATGATGTACCCCAGGAAAGAGACAGTTCGTGCAGCCAGGGCACACTTGCAAGGCCGGAGTTTGAGACCTGCCTGGCAGATACATTGGGAAACTTTCCTGAGGCGTTGGAGGTGATCGGCCCATGTTTTGCTGAAAACGATGACGTCATCCAGGTATGACAGACAGATTTCCCAGGTAAGGCCGCTAAGGACAGACTCCATCAACCGAGAGAAGGTGACAGAGGCATTGCAGAGGCCAAATGGCAGGATGTTGAATTCATAAAGTTTCCAGTTACTGGTAGAAAAGGCAGTTTTTTCTCTGTCCTCTGCGTGCATGGGGCCCTGCCAATACCCTGATTGGAGATCTAGGGTAGAGAACCAAGAGGCACAGTACAGGGAGTTGAGGGAGTCATCAAACCTGGGGAGGGGGGTGGCATCCTTGATGGTTACGTCGTTGAGGCAGCGGTAATCCATGCACAATCGCATGGTACTGTCCTTTTTCTTGACAAGGACGACTGAGGAGGACCAAGGGCTGGTGGAAGGTGAAACAATAGCAGCATCGAGCATTTCCTGGATCTGCCAGTCTTCCTCTGCTGCTTGTTTCGGGTTTTTTTCGCTAGGATGGTTGGTGGATCGGTGGTCCTGTGGTGCGTATTTCATGCGTCAGGTAGGTGGTGTGGCCGATATCCGAGGGGCCTGATGCAAAGAGGTCCTGAAAGTCCAGGAGAAGATGGCAAAGGATGTCCAATAGGTGGGGGGAGAGATGGTCGGGGATGGGGGGCAGTGGGGCAGGGAAGGAGAGGGGGATGATGGTGCATGGCTCTGCTTCTTCCATTTCTCCCACCACAAGCCACTTGGGTAGCGTGAGAGGGGACGTGGTGATATTTGCAATTCGGACTGCCACGACGTGTGGGGGTAGAAAGGTGGGGGACAGGAGACAGGTCGAGAGGGTTCCAGGTGGCAAGTCAGGGAAGAATAGGGCGGATGTTCCTGTGATCCTGTTCACTGGCAGCCATGCTTCGTGTTGAGGGGGGATTGTTATGGTGGAGGTGGTGGTGGCGGGGAAGGTGGGGGGGGGCTGGGTGAGGCGGGAGGCCGGGAGGGGGGTGCAGGGAGGGGTGACGCTAGGGGGGGGTGAGACAGGATGTGCAAGTGCACACTGGCGTGGGGGGTTCGGGGGGGTTGGGGTTTCTGGAACTGGAGCTGCCACCTGTGGCAGTTGATGGTCACTTGTTTCTGCAGCAGGTCCAGTCCCAGGTATTCATGGTAATTACGACATGTTGAGTCAAAAACAATGAACTTGGGTTGTGTGGACACTTGTTGGTGGGTGTTGGTGCGTAGGGGCCAGGTTTCCCCATGGATGGGTAGGGGGCCGTCCCCTGTGTCTACAAGCTGAGTCGACGTAGGGAAAAGCGGGCCAAAAGCTGACTTATGACGGGGGTAGAAATGGTTGTAAAGGCACGACCTGGCCGCTCCTGTATCGACCAGAAGCCTCGCTTTTACCCCGTTCTGCCCTATCTTGTCATAGACTGGGGGGCGATATTTGTGAGAGGTGGCCCCCACCACCGTGGGGAAGTGTGGGGGTGGTTCTAAAAATCCAGCTGTTGTTAGGTCTCCTCATCCTTCGGCCCCGTTTCCCCGGGGTCAGTATCTCCGGCAGGTGCAGTGTCGTCCTCGGGGCCCTTGTTCTCTAGGGAAGACACTTTGCATCGGCCTGGGGTGGTTAGCTTGCACCTGGCAGCTTTGAGTTGCTCACGGATGTCGTGCAGTGGACATTGGTGGCTGCACTCAGAGAACTCTCAGAGATTGATTGAAATGAGGTTCTGGTTCTCCTTGTGGCTGGGGCGTTTGTTTGTGGAGTGTGTCCTAGGTAAGCTGGGTGTTGGCATAGGGCTGGCCTGAGCTAGAGGAGGTCGTGGCTTGTTGTGTGGTGTGGGCTCATTCGTGGGGAATTTGCTAACCACGTTGATTTGCTGGGGGGTGGATAGGGAAGTTAAGAGTCACTGGATCAACTGGATGTCCCTGTCCAGGTCCCCCGTCGGGTCGTACAGGGTGAAGTGCTCCTTGACCATACTGGGGAGGACTCTGAGGAGGGTGTTGAATGTGTGTTGTTCGTGGGTCTCATCATCTGTCTCCAGGTAAGCGGCGGTGACGAGTCGCCTGGCCTGGATCAGAGTATCGTCCAGGTTTCCATCGTACATTAAACTATCCAGTTGTGACAATGCCACTACCCTTCCTAGCGAGGGTGTGATGGCTTGAATTACTAGCTTTGTGAAGTTCGCCAGTGTCAGCTCGGGGACGACTTTGGGTGTAATATTGACCGCTGCTTTGCCCAGGAGTGGTAGGGTGACAGCTATTTTCTGCGTATCGTCTTCAAACCCAATATCCGGCAGCGGTTTAGCTGTTGATAGATATGTGTGGATGTCATACTGTTCTGGGTTGAATTTGGGTAATTGTACATGTGGTTTCGTTGCCAATTTGCCGATTTCCCTGTTTGCTCCTCTCTGTGTATGCCCAGGTCAAGAACCATCACTGTCCACCAGTGTTATGCTAGGCGTTTCTAGACCGGCTTCCCACCCTAAGAATGCCTAGGGTATAGCTGGATTCCCTTCCTAGACCGGAGCATAGACACAGTATGAGAGGAACAGGGCTTAAAAACACAGGACAACAACCTTACACGTATATTAGCAAATTCTCTGCTACAGAACGGGAAGACAATTCACATGATATGCTATACAAAGTTAATACGCAGGCTGGGAGATGGGTTTCGTGTATCACGCAGGATACAAGATAGACAATGGGCTCAGTCTGGGTAAATAGGTAATACACAGTTTCACAGTCCTTGTATGTGAGGCTCGCTTCACAATGAGAGGGTGAAATATGGGTTTTACTGTGCATGGGGTAGTGCAAGAGTCCTTATTCTAACACTGACTGTTTCTATGAATGTAGAAGATATATATTGTCACTGGATTTTACCTCTCGGTTTACACAGGGTGGATATACACTGTCACAAGAGCTATTGTTATGATACTGAGTTTTGCCTCTTGCTTTGTACAAGGTCACAAGCGTCTTTATCACTGGCACTGGAATTCACTGCTTCTCTGCACTGCACAGTCTTTGCCTCTCACTCTCTGTCTGTGGAGACTATATGTCACAATCACTGGTTAGGGCAAGGGGAAGGGGGAAGGCCTGGGGACTCACAGTTGTCAGCCTGGAGTAGGTGGAGTCCCTTCAGGAGTCCCTTCATCCCACGGCTGCAGGACAACTCACAGAGGTGTTGTCTCTCATTGAGGGCTATGGTTGGGCGAGGTGAAGGGCCCCTCACTGTCGGGGCTGGGGACTGGGGTCTGGCCCTCAGGGCTGGGGCCAAACAGGTTCTGGAGGCACTCCCACAGGCACCTGGTGAGGGAAGGGTGTTGCCTTCATCGGGGAGGGGAGAAGTCTCGCCCCGGGGTCCTGGGGACACCCTCGAGGGTCCATCGGCTGCAGTCTCCTTCCTGCTGCGCCGCTGTCAGGGTGGGGCTGCGGTGTCGCTCCCGGCAGGAGTCCATCAGGTGGGGGTCCTCCTTGGGGGCTGACTGGATGGAGAACAACCCTGGGGATAACACTGGGCCTCTCGACCAGTCCTCAGGGTGGAAGTCCTCCTCCTGGAGGTTGCCTCGGTCCTGGTGGACAGAGATGCAACCTGTGCCCCTGCCGTTAGGCAGGGCTGATTGCATGTCGCCCTCACATTATGAAGTCACAGGGGGCGAGGGACTTTGG
Source organism: Coenobita brevimanus (assembly GCF_032717465.1). Classification (NCBI taxonomy): domain Eukaryota; kingdom Metazoa; phylum Arthropoda; class Malacostraca; order Decapoda; family Coenobitidae; genus Coenobita; species Coenobita brevimanus. The sequence goes on along the minus strand of NC_137051.1, from coordinate 30,144,344 downwards.
TGGCGTCCGTCCCTGGCGCGGCTACCAGCCGTTGCCAAGGTCCCTTGGGCAACAGACAGAGGGCAGCTACAGGCTGTCCCTTCACTGTCAGTGCAGCTACTGGCCGTCACCTGGGCCCGACTTCCTGATGGGACCGCAGACGAAGCATGGCTACAGGCTGTTGCTTGCCTACGGGTGCGGCTACAGGCTGTCACTTGTGTCATGCCCTCTGAGGCAACTGCAGAAGGAGAGGGGGCATACCATTCTCTCCCCATGTGCGGCTTCAGGCCATCACGGGTTCTGCAGGGGGGTTCAGCAGCACCTGGAGTGGCTGCAGGCCATATCCTTTTGGAGGGCACAGCTACAGGCCGTTACCTTTATTGTGTGTGGCTACCAGCCGTCACAAGGGCACAGCTACAGGCCGTTACCTTTATTGTGTGTGGCTACCAGCCGTCACAAGGGCACAGCTACAGGCCGTCGCCTTATTATCGGAGCAGTTACAGGCCGTCTCCTTGTTATTAGAGTGGCTACAGGCCGTCTCTTGATTTGCGTGGCTACAGGCCGTTGCTGGGGTGCTGCTTGGAGCAGTATTTGCAGCTCCACCCCGGTCCTGGCGAGGGCTAGCTCGGCCGAAAGGTAGTGCACTCGGACTGGGGTGGTTGCACTGGACACACTCCAAGGAATAGGGATGCGCGGCCCAGTGGGACTTATGTCCGTATTGTTTGGACGTTGTGCACGCGCCAAATTCCCCTCCGTAGTCTCCTCCATGGGGCGTAGTGGTGCCCTGAGTTGCACGGCCAGTATTTCAAATACAAATTACAAAGACTAAATACAGTTTTGGGTAGAATCTGATACCACACAGTACAGTAGACTAGTAAGCTTGTGATATGTCTGCCATTCCATAAATATTTTGTTGTCATGAAGTGCACAGCTGATCATCCATCCAGCTGCCACACACACACACTGTCACGGGGTTTTTAAAATAAATGCAATATTAAAGGATAATTCTCAATAATACTGAACAGCAGGAACAAGAATTGTCTTGCTAATATCAAGCAATGATTACTTTATGCTGGCTTACTTCACTCGATTCTCTAAAAACGAGAATTTATAAACTTTCTCAACAGTACACAGCAGAGACTAGTTCCTCACAATTGCTGTTCATTGGTACTGTTAGCCTTTGGAGAAAGTGATTTCACCCCTGACAATAAATAACTAATACTATCAATGATATCAGGTTCTTGCTGATGCGAACTCCTAGAAGGCACAACGGATTTTAAGCTTAATACAACAAGACTGGCCTAAGTACCAGTTATGAATAGCAAAGCGTTTATGCAAGCTAGGAGCTATAAGGGAAATAAGCTTAATTATGGAGAAATGAAACACGAGTTTACATTACATTAAGCTCAAAGAAAATGAACTGTTAAATTTATTGATTGCAAAGAAATAAATTTAACGTTACATTTCAAAATGAATTCAAATTAAAGAGATCGCACTCACTCACTCACTCAAAAGCTAAATTCTTAAACCTAGGAAAACAACATGCGGCGCAGCTGGCCGGCATGTGAGGGAACAGCACACTTAACTAAACTCTTAAGTCTAGGAAAACGAAAAGAAAATACTGGTCAATGTAGCGTATCACCAAGGAAGGGTGGGAGCCTGGAGAACTGTAGTTTAGTGGAGTCTGGGTGCTAGAAGACCTCTCTCACTCTCACTACTGGAGCACAGAACCACACTCTGTCGCGACAGACAAAAGACTCATTCAAATACAATTGGGGTAGGATGCCCAGGCCAAACGGAAGAAGGCGTGGCCAACGGTTGAGGCAAGCAGGGGCGAACAATATAGAAACAATAATCGCTCAGTAGAGCACTTAATGATGTGCTTTAGAATGGTCACTTTTGAACAGTGACGAATGTTTTAAAAAAAAGTATACCATCGAAATGGAGAGAGAAACGGTTAACTGAACAATACACAATGAGTTTTCCACTAAAGTTCGTGGTTTCTCACAAAAGGAAAATGACGCGAGTTTGATTCATGACATTACGCCTCTTCAAAATGAAATTTTTTTCCTTATGGGAAAAAATTTGTGGATATATATATATATATATATATATATATATATATATGTACACATCCTAACTCAGTCACACCAGATTCACACTGTGGTGTGTGTGCTATCCTGCTACAGGAGAAAATCACTATCGCCAATGAGCGTAAAAACCTTGTATTTACGTTAATAGATGCAAGCTTGAGGGAAAAAACTCCGTGACAACGGTGAAAATCCTGTACTCAGGTCAAACTGAGCGAAAGTTCGCTACATTTACACTGGCAACTAATTGTTGTGTAGCGTGGTGTATGTGATACACGATGAAGGTGTGACAGTTGTAGTGTAACTGTACCTACGTGTAAAATAATACAGTAAATATTAATAATATGGCGACGACGAAGGCAGAGGAGAAGAGGCGGCAGCGTGCGGCAGACGATCAACTGGCCCGCACAGCAAAACTGCTACACCCATCGCTGTACCTGCAAAATCAATAAGGGTGGAGCATCAACAGTGTCAATGAGACAAAAATTCTTATTACATTACAATTACTCTCTCTTCCTAGCAATCAGTACATGCTACGAAAGGTACGCTTTAGCTGAAAAATACAAGTGACAGCCTAAGCTTCGTACATTCGAGGTCGCCATTAATTTATTAGGTACATTATTAACCAGGAAACGTAGTCCCTGGACGCCGTTGGTCTCAAGGACTCGTGTAATTTACTGGTTAAACTTAACTCTACACTTACGATTAGTGTCGGCAAGTTGAGGATCCTTATGCAAACTCGGGCTCCTGTGTCCTCAGACACAGCCTCGGACTGCAGACGGGTTCTCAACCTCTGCCTTAACCTAGTGCCTATGTATCGGGGAGCTGAGAATCCTTGTGCAAACTCAGGCTCTTGTGTCCGCAGACACAGCCTCGGCTCGCCTCTGTGGGGTTCTCTCTCGAACTTCCCCCTTAACCTACAGTACTTATTAAGCAACGTTGGGTCTGGTTAGTACTTGGATGGGTGACCGCCTGGGAACACCAGATGCTGTTGGCATCCCTACGTGTCAAGTGGGGTTGGTGGAGGATTAGTGCCCCTCCCTGTAAAACAATTAACTCTAAGCCCTTGGCCACCCCGTTTGGGATACATGGCGTCTGGCAATGGATGGATGGATGGACTTATTAATATCGGGGAGCTGAAAATCCTTGTGCAAACTCGGGCTCGTGTGTCCGCAGACACAGCCTCGGACTGCACACGGGTCCTCAAACTTCCCCCCTTTAGCCTAGAGTACACATGTATATACAATATCGGGGCAGCTGAGAATCCTTACGCAAACTCGGGCTCGTGTGTCCGCAGACACAGCCTCGGGTCGCCTCTGCGGGTTCTCGAACTTTCCCCTTTAACTTACGGTACATATGTATGTACAGGCCCTGGACATACTGTGTCCTGTGGGGCCAATGGGCGAGACGTCAGGTCTGCACCCACTTCACCACTACCCTGTCTCTCAACTGACTCAGAGATTACAGGTGTGGTTACAAACGGCACAGGAAGGACATGTCCCTGATTGGTGTTACATGGACACACATTACAGGAACGCACAAAACTATATATGTCTCGTCCCATCCCTGGCCAGAAAAAGTCAGCTCGGATACAGCCCTGGGTCTTCCTTTTGCCCATGTGACCTCCTGAGGCTGAACAATGACCCCATTGTAACACTGCTAGGCGGTACTTGGCGGGAACGACAAACTGCAGTCGAACCTCGCCCTCGGGTGTTCGTGACTCACGGTAGAGCTGTCCTTGTTTGCGAAGGAACTTGGCTCGACCTCCCCGTGAATACTTTATCATTCTACCCTTTTGTTTCTTTCGCACGGCAGCAAGTGTCGGGTCAGAATGTTGTTCTTGGACAACAATTTGGCTACACATCAGATCTTGCGGCGATTCAATGGTCACTGGGGTGACACAGTCTAGAGCCTCAGCCATGGCTCGTGTTACTGTAGCCGAAGTCTGAGTAGCGTCATCCTCGGTGCAACTATCCTAGACACCGGAAATGTTGCCTATAATAAGGTCAAATAAAGGTTCTGGCATGACAACTGCGAGTGTCGTACCAGTATAAAATGGAGATGCCACCTGGATACATGCCTCAGGGAACAATCTCATTGATCCATCAGTAAGGTTAGCATGGATCTGTCGACCTGTGTACTGCTCAGGCCAAACTAAACTCTGCTTGACAGAGCAACCTGAGGATCCATTATCTCTCAGGACCTTCACAGGAATGTCTCCCACAAACCCTGGCTGAACAAGGAAGGTACTGTTACCTGTGGGAGAGCCTGTGGAGGAAGCAGCCAGCCACTCATGAGGCTGCTGAATAATTGATGCGGCAAACATGGTGCTTTGTGAACTAGATACTTGAGGGATCGTACTCACTGCCTGTGGAGATGGAACATTGGCCATCTGTGGAGGGGTGTTCACTGTCGCTGTGGGACTAGTGAACTGTGGGGGAGTACCTGTACTGGTAGGGACGTCACCACCGTGCTGCTGCCATTGAGGAATGAAGGCTGCGTTTGCTTCCTGCCTCCTATTCACTTGAGCTGGTGGTGAAAAGGACAGTCCCGATGGTCGGCTGTGTGGCTGATACTGCTGCTGGTTAGGGTACCTGTTGTACCGCTTCCACTCAGGTTTCTGAGTGTTTTGCCCCTGGTCCTTCCACTGCGGTTTTGGACCTTGGCCATTATTCTGAGAACGGCCTTGTTGCTGGGGTTCAGTCTGAGACGGTTTCCCAGATTTATCAGGTTTTCTGTTCCAGGTATGCTGCTTGTGAGTTTGATACCCGTATGCAGTGAAATATGCGTCAGCCTTTTTCACCATTTGGTTGGCATCTCCCACCTGGCAGATCTTAAGCTGAGCCACAAGTTCAGTAGGCCACGACTTTTCTAGCTGCGTGCGCAGCATAAGGTCAATTATCCCCTCACGCGTGGAAGGAGTTTCATCTTTCTCCATCCACTCATCTAAGTAAGCAGTAAGACGGTCGAGGAACTGAACAGCTGTCTCCTTGTCTTGGAGACGAGCTCGCATGAACTGAACTCTGGCGTCGTCTACTGTGAGACCATACTCCTTAATGAGTGCAGCTTTCATTATCTCATACGTGAGACTGTCTCCACGAATTCTGTGGAGAATATCGAGGGCAGGGCCCTCAAACAGGCTAAGAAACTGAAGCCGCTTAGCTGCATCATCCAGCTGGTACAGTTGAGCCATGTCTTCAAAACGAGCTATGTATGGCTCGATTTGCTCGCCTTCTTTGTATGAGGGAAGCTTGATGTGAGGGGTCGCCATAACATGTGCAGGAAGAACGCTCGTGGAGCTTGGACCAACTGCACCAGACGTGTCTGAAGCCAAGGAATCTCGCTTGAGCTTCAACATTTCAAATTCGTGTTTTTCGCGTGCTTCTCGCTCGGCACGTTCGTGTTCTCGTTCTCTCTCTCGTTCCTCACGCTGTTCTCGCTCGTGTTCTAAGTCGAGTTCGCGCTGTTTTCGCTCGTGTTCGCGCTGTTCTCGCTCGTATTCGCGCTCCTTTTCGCGTTCCTCACGCTGAATTCGACGCTCTTCACGAGCATCACTCTCGCGCTGCTGTTCGTAATTAAACCAAGAGAGGACGAACTCCTTGATTTCAGTTGGGTCCGTAAGACCCATATCTTTGGCTTCCTGTACATAGATGCTGGTCGACATGATGCTAACTCAATCTAAGTACTAGCGACTCAGTACTGACTGCGATTTTTTTTTTTTTTTTTTTTTTTTTTTTTTTTGCAAAGCGATGTCAATAATTGAGAATAAAGAATATAGGAACAGGTTAGTGGTGACCAGTTTTCTCTAATTAAATTGGTAAAGAAAGAAAATTAAACAAACAACTGACTGTGAAAACTATTATGTAAATTAATAAAATGAATCAATAATCACCAGTAAGGTAGTGCCTATAGACTTTAATGATAAATACCTAAGTATGAACGAGTGAGTATTATCTCGTGAATAGCTCCAGAGCTAGGAGTTAATATCCTGGAATAAGGTCGCCAATTGTCACGTGGTTTTTAAAATAAATGCAATATTAAAGGATAATTCCCAATAATACTGAACAGCAGGAACAAGAATTGTCTTGCTAATATCAAGCAATGATTACTTTATGCTGGCTTACTTCACTCGATTCTCTAAAAACGAGAATTTATAAACTTTCTCAACAGTACACAGCAGAGACTAGTTCCTCACAATTGCTGTTCATTGGTACTGTTAGCCTTTGGAGAAAGTGATTTCACCCCTGACAATAAATAACTAATACTATCAATGATATCAGGTTCTTGCTGATGCGAACTCCTAGAAGGCACAACGGATTTTAAGCTTAATACAACAAGACTGGCCTAAGTACCAGTTATGAATAGCAAAGCGTTTATGCAAGCTAGGAGCTATAAGGGAAATAAGCTTAATTATGGAGAAATGAAACACGAGTTTACATTACATTAAGCTCAAAGAAAATGAACTGTTAAATTTATTGATTGCAAAGAAATAAATTTAACGTTACATTTCAAAATGAATTCAAATTAAAGAGATCGCACTCACTCACTCACTCAAAAGCTAAATTCTTAAACCTAGGAAAACAACATGCGGCGCAGCTGGCCGGCATGTGAGGGAACAGCACACTTAACTAAACTCTTAAGTCTAGGAAAACGAAAAGAAAATACTGGTCAATGTAGCGTATCACCAAGGAAGGGTGGGAGCCTGGAGAACTGTAATCTAGTGGAGTCTGGGTGCTAGAAGACCTCTCTCACTCTCACTACTGGAGCACAGAACCACACTGTGTCGCGACAGACAAAAGACTCATTCAAATATGATTGGGGTAGGATGCCCAGGCCAGCCGGAAGAAGGCGTGGCCAACGGTTGAGGCAAGCAGGGGTGAACAATATAGAAATAATAATACCGCTCAGTAGAGCACTTAATGACGTGCATTAGAATGGTCACTTTTGAACAGTGACGAATGTTTTGAAAAAAGTATACCATCGAAATGGAGAGAGAAACGGTTAACTGAACGATACACAGTGAGTTTTCCACTAAAGTTCGTGGTTTCTCACAAAAGGAAAATGTCGCGAGTTTGATTCGTGACACACACACACACACACACACACACACACACACATATGAAAAGATAGGACAAATATGCCACTTCCAGTGGAGTTCAGTGTGGTAGTAATGGTTTGTTGTTGTCATTGTTGATTAAGTCGCATCCAGTTGTGTCTCAGTTGGTAGGTATAACTGGTCATTGTAATGGAGAGGAATAGTTTGTTGTTGTTATGGTCGATTGAGTAGCAGCCAGTTGAGTCCAAATTGGTAGATATAATTGGTTTTGGTTGTTAGTCTTGATCTGCTACAGAGCCAGGGGGGATCCTGTGAGCACTCTCTGCCCGTCGACGGCCCTGGGATACTATTGTATCCACCACAGAATCAAATATTTCTGTTGTAAGTGTTATGCTGGTGATCTTTGGATCGACTTCTCGAGCCAAAGACACCAGCGACTGAGCGGGGTCCTCTTTCTAGACCGGAAGTAGAACACTTACAAAGGAACAGGGCATAAAAACTCGGCAGGACACTTTAACACATCTATTGCCTTGGATCAATTTCTTTTCAATATACATACAGAGGTACTTTGGATATGATTGGGATAAAATGACAAGGGACTTAATATTACTATAACATATCATGGGCACAGTCTTTACACCTCAGTTAGCGTGGGGGTGAATAGCACAGAGTTGTGGTGACGTTCACTTATACAATGTACATCACTGGACTATTGTTAGTAAGTTAGGGCCCGAGTCGCACACTTAAGATATCGCTCTGTTTCTAGGACACTTAGTACTCTAATAACACAGTACATAGCATGATCTTGACATCTGAGTCAATATAGGGCGAATAACACAGAGCTGTGGCAACACTGGTTTACATACTTTATATCACTGGACTGTTGGTACTGAATTAGGCTCAGAGTCACATACTCTAGGCATAACTGTTTCTAGGGAACTTAATTATAGGCACAATACTCAGGGTTGACTGGAGTAGCGACCCTTATGGGTTTTATTTCTGTCCCACTGCCCTGTATCACTGGAGGTCACTGTCACTACTAAGTCTTTTCGCACAACACTGGGAGTTAGGGCATCATCACTGTACCATTTGGCCTGGGTTTACCTGAGGTGGTGCCCGGGAGTAGGTCTTCCAGAGAGTCCTCCAGCAGGAGGCACTGGATCACTCTCGGGGGCGTTGTGACCCGGGTGCATGTCTGGTCTGGGGTGCAGGGAAGCCCTTCTTTGTTAGGGCCTCGACCTGGTAGGTTGCCCTCGGGACTAGGGCGGAACAGGGCCAGGAGTTGGGCCTGCCACCTCCCACTTCGGGCGGAGGGCCAACGGTGAGTGGGGCCGGGGCGGTCCCACCTTGGGGTCCACAGGCTGGCCTGGGAGACTTCGAACTGCGGCCGCCCTTTTTAGGTTGGGGCGCCGTCAGGGGTTTGCTGCGGCACCTCGCCTATGGAGCTTCCGTCAGAAACCAGTGTCGTCCACGGGTCGGGTGCAGGGCGCAGAACTCGCCTTCAGCGACAGGACCCCACCATCACTCATGGAATGGCAGTGCCTCTGGGGAACCACACCTGGAGGGAGAGAGAGAGATGGGCATCCCATGCAGCCCAGAGGTGGAGGGCAGGCTGCACAAGGGACCTTCCCCTCTGGGGAAACCCCAAGAACTGTGGACGAAGGGTGTACGATGGCCGTCCCTTCCCCGATGCGGACGATGGCCGTTGTCGCGGCTCCACAGCCCTCTGGGGGAGCAGCAGAAGGACATACTGTGGCCGTTCCCTCCCCGGTATGGACGATGGCCGATACCGCGGTGCTATTCCCGAAGGAGGAGGAGGAGGTGGACGAGGGACGTATGATGGCTGTTCCCTCCCCAGTACGGACGATGGCTGTTACCGTGGCTCCACCTCTCCTGCCTTCTTCTGTCAGTGAGCACTCAATAGCTAACTCACCGACTCCAGAGCTACTCCCGTAGGAGGAGGAAGTGGGTGAGGGACGTACGATGGCCGTTCCCTCCCCGACGCGGACGATGGCCGTTGTCGCGGTCCCATTCCTCCTTCCTGTGCTAGTCGGTAAGACTCGCTGAGGCGGTCACCAGATGTGGCTAAAGCAGGAGGATGTACAAGGGCCGTTCCTTCCCCGGTACAGACGATGGCCATTACCGCGGCGCTGCAGGGGGAAACAGCTGAGGGATGTACGATGGCCGTTACCGCAGCGCTGCAGGGGGAAACAGCTGAGGGACGTACGATGGCCGTTCCGTCCCCAGTACAGACGATGGCTGTTACCGCAGCGCTGCCTGGGACTGTATCTGGTGCAGTTCCACCCTAAACCTGCCAAGGGCTGGTCTGGCTGAGAAGTAGTGCCGCATTCCTGCGACGTCGTGGTTGTGTAGGTTGAGGGGAAGAGGGACAGAAGGTCGGGGCGCCCCGGCTCCCGTCTTGTTCTGGGCCGGTCCCACACTCACCTGGCCCGCCGTGGTGTCCTCCCGGGGTGGGGGTAGGGCTGCGGCTTCGCAGCGGTGTGGGGGGTCCGGCGGCGGGGGCGGGCATATTAGTAAAATTATTTATATCTCCTTTCAGGCGTTTGAAGGAGTTATAGTGACAGTGGTACGTTTTCTTTAATGTCTTACATAATTCTGTTTTGAAAAATCCTTGACTGAGGAATTTTCTTGTGATCTGTTGGATTCTTGCCGTAAAGTTTTCCAAATTTGTACTTGCCTTTGCGACCAGTAGCAACTGAGACATGTATACACCGCACGCTGGAACTCTAGGTATATTTCCCGACAAATTTGGGTATGATACAATTTAAAAATTATAATCATCTCTTTTATCATAGTTTTGTTGATATAACTTTGTTTTCTATTTTGATATTAATTTCCAAAATGCTTGCTTGGCAGTGGTCGGTGTTTTCTTTATTTAATACTAGTGCTTCCGGATATATAGTTTTTGTCCTTGCGTTCATTTCTCCATCATTGTTTAAGGACATCAGATCATCAATGAATCATCTAGTTTTGTTATATTTCTTCACTACTGAATATTGAACTTTTGACATTCGTTCCATCCACCTGAATTCATAACTATATAGGTATAGATATGCCATGAATGGGGCTGGGGCTGTTCCCACGGGTATTCCTATGCACTGTTTGAAAACCATATTTCCACAAGAAAAGAAGCAGTTTTCTACCAGGCAATTTGTCATATCTATTATCTGATCCTCTGAGAACGTCAAGTTTTTCCCAACTCTTTTATTTACCCAGTATCCTTCGTGTTCACCTACTGCGATCTAATTCTTATTCAGTGTTTTAAAAGCAATTTTCACTGTTCATTCCAACTTCTTTTTTATATCCTCGTGTTCGATCTTAGTGTATAACGTTGAAAAATCATATGTTGCTACATTTTTTGCATTTCCTTTGTGGTTGATGGAAGTAATATCCTTTCTGCACATCTTTGAGTTATCACATTTTTTTTTTTTTTTTACGTATCCGACTCATATCCACATACGGTTGATTCCTGTATATAAATTTAGTTTATAACGATATCTTTTGTGCTGCTTGTAAATCAATATTTAAATGTGTGATAGTTTCTTTGCCAGTGATTTTGTTGCACATACTCTGGAGGAAATTATGAATCTGAATTTTACATGATTTTTATGCATTTTTACTATACTATGTATGTATGGTAATTTTTTGTTGTCATCATTTACTTCCATTCCGAGACTAGATGAGTATGATGACTGCTTTTCAACTATCGTACTCTCCTTATTACTAACTGTTGTATATGTTTCGGACACACACACACACACACACACACACACACACACTTTCTTTCTGCCAACTGTTTTCCTTTTTCTTTCCATCAAGTGTCACCTAATGTGCTGATGAGGCAACAGCTCAGTTAACCGTACAGTTAAAGGCATGTCTTGGAGACTATGATTTCCTGTAACTGCAGAATTGAATGACACAATAAGGTTCCATGCATTTGGTTTTAGCAACACAAGGAACATATGTAAACCCTTAGACATCCATGAGTCACTCTCAGCTGAACAAAATCATCGGACAATAGTTGAAATAAAGTACTAAAGTTGTTCCGACTATAAAAAGGTCAATAAGGTTTACAATCAACACATACTTTTATGCAGGTACGAATACATCACACACATGTGTGATCTATCAACCCTCAGACGTGAGAAGGAAATCATGATCATCTTCTCAGGTTGGCCACTCCATCCCTACCGTGAGGGGAGATTGAGGGACTTTTCATGTCTCTGTCACATAAGTTCCTCCAACATGACTGGACAGACTAGAGCAGTGAATGTTGACTTGCAAACTGATTTGGAAAAGATTTGCACCAGTCGAAGATAGATTTATCACGACCATTATGATCCCTTATATATCTCTATATCTATATATATCTATATATATATATATATATATATATATATATATATATATATATATATATATCACCCAATCCTACATTGCCCCATGAGGAGCGTAGGACCCCGGGGCTAGGCAGTTGGTCTCGACATTTAAGATGAGAGTGACCAGCCTCACTCATCCCTGAGTGGCTTTACATGAGCAATCAACCCCAACCAACCCTTGGATATAAACCTTCACCGGCTCAATCCGACTGGAGTGCAATAATTACCCACTAAACCACCAGGTGCCAAAATTTGGTTATATGGTTACCACCCAGCGTAGTAAATGGTTTCCTGGTGTACAGGAAACCATTTGGCTTGTCACCCAGTGTAGAGTCACCCACGGGCAGAAAGAAAAGGAAAGAATGAAGGAAAGAAAGACAGAAGAGGGAGTGTAAAGTCACCCGTAGGCAGAAGGACGAGGAAAGAATGAAGGAAAGACAGAAGAGGATGGAAGGAAAGAAGGATGGAAGAGAGGAAAGGGCAGACACCTGAGAGCAGCACTACACCGAGTGAGTGGATGGTGAGCGCCCCCACCTACCAGAAAATATATATATATATATATATATATATATATATATCCAGGGGCAGGATCCCACTGCTACCTGGCCCGTCCCCGGGTGGCGGATAGGGGAAGGCCTTGTAGATAATTGACAGCGCGGACCATATAAATATACAGGGCTCCACCGAATATAACGAATAAGGTGGCACAAAAAATTACATCTCACCAGAAACTTTGCGGCAGGGAGGTGAGATTATTTGCCACAATCCTTCCAACCAGACATGAGTTCTATTGCAAATGATTTGACGGGCGTTCCTCGTGGATCATCGTCTACCAAAGGTCCAAGTGCACTGCCTCCTGTGCTTACGGGCAGTGTGCCATCGAAAGTGGGTAGGCACTGTTAGCAAGTTAGAGACTGGGATATTAAACAATCTGAAGTCCACGATGATCTATGCATACAATGTAAGAAGCCTCACAGAAGATTACAAACTTAATAACTTAATGACTGAACTGGAATACATTAGTTGGGATATTGTAGGTTTAAGTGAGACCCACAGAAAAGAAGAAAAAGGAGTTTAGCTCGAAGCCAGCAACCACGTATTTTACTAGAGGAAGGAAAAATGAAAGAGTTATTGATGTAGGATTTCTAATTAACAGAAGTCTTTCCGACAACATTGTTATATTCAGCAGTGTACCTGACAGAGCAGCATTGGTGGTAATGAGACTGTGCAAAAAAATATACCCTGAAAGTAATACAAGTATATGCACCAACTTCTCAAAGTTCAGATGAAGAAACAGAAACATTCTATGACGACATCTCCCAGATTATGGAAGAAGAAAAGACCAGATAATACTCATGGGAGACTTCAATGCAAAAGTTGGGGAAAAAAAAAAAATGGAGGAACATATATGGGAAAAGTTTGAGTAGGAGAAAGGAACGAAAGAGGAGAAACGCTGGTAAACTTTGCTGAAATGTATAACATGAGAATAATGAACACATTCTTTCACAAAAGAACAGGGAAAAAGTGGACCTGGAGAAGCCCAAATGGAGAAACCAAGAATGAAATCGACTTCGTTATAGCTGATAAGAATAACACGATCACAAATGTCACAGTTATCAACAAAGTAAATATAGGAGGTGACCATAGAAAGGTGGGTTGCACAGCCAGATTCAATTTCAGAGGTGAAAGAAAAATGATTAAAGATATAAAGATATGCCCAATAAAAGTAAACGAAAACAAAACAGCCTTTCAGTTGGAAATAAGGAACAGATTTCAGGCTCTAAGTAATGCTGAATGTGACATTGATGAGCTGAGTGACAGACTAACAAAAGTACTAGGAGAATCAGCGAAGGCAGTTGGAAAACGTAATACAACCAAAGCCAAGTATTCAGAAAAGACACGCGAGCTTATGAAAAAAAAAAAAAAGTGAAAATGAAAGTAAAAACAAAGAAAGATGAAACAGAACGAGAGGAATTGAATAAGCTTATCAACAAATGACAGAGAAGAAAAAAGACAGAGAAACATGGATCAGATCAATGAAACCAACAAAAAAGGAAAAAGTCTGAAACAAGTCCGAAGTAAAATGGCACTAGGAAAGCAACAAATTACATCACTGAAAGAAAAAAACAGTGAAGTCATTAAATGCAGAGATATGATGGTGAAGTGAGTTCAAGAATTTTACAAAGAACTGTATGCATCAAAGACCGTAGTACCAATAGCTAACTTTTCAGGTGACACAAATGAAATACCTGAAGTAACACCAGACGAAGTAATTATTTCTCTTAAAAATATGAAGAGGGAAGGCTCCGGGAGAAGATGGAATAGTACCAGATTTACTGTTGGATGCAGGAGTAGAAGTAAAGAATAGGCTTGCTCACTTATTTACTATCTATTTATCTATCTATTGCCAGACGCCTTAATCCTATATGAGGTGGCCACACACAAATCGCCTCCACGTAGCCGTCCCCCGCCATTTCACTGCCCTGCTCCCAACTCACACACCCCTCTCTCATATACATCTCCACTCCATCCTTCCATCTCATCCTTGGCCTCCCCCTCCCCCTCTCCCCCTCCACCTCTCTCACATACACTCTCCTTGTCAGTCTCTCACTCTCCATCCTCTCCACATGGCCAAATCACTCAATGTGTTTCTCCTAACGTTTCCTGTCACATCCACATCCACACCGCAACGCTCCTTGACATCCTCATTTGTCAGTCTGTCTCTCCATGTGACTCCACATGCTTCTCACAAATAACTCATTTCCACAGCTCTCACTCTTGTCTTGTGTCCCTCCAACAACGTCCAAGCTTCACTTCCATACGTTAGAGCTGGTATCACAATACTGTCATGCAGTAACTTTTTCACTTCCATGCTCACTTCCCTGTTTCTTATCACTACTTTCAAGGAACCAGTAACCTATCTTCCTTGCTGTACACTTTCAAGCACTTCACCCTCCAAACTTCCATCCTTACTCATCACACTACCCAAGTACTTAAACGTACTCACATTTTCCCTTTCCTCCTCATCCAGCCTCACTGTACATTCACTGACTTCACTTCTCTCGAAGACCGTAACTTTATACTTCCCTGCATTCACCTTTAGATTCCGTTTCATACACTCTTCCAAACTCATCCACCTAGCCTTGCAGCTCTCCTTCGTCTTCACTTAACAACACAGTATCATCTGCAAACAACAGTACAGGGAGTTTCCATACACTGCTCTCTCTCATTAGGGCCGCTCCAACATCCACTGCCCTACCTTGTGTCTCGTTTATAACCCCAACCATGCACAGATTGAACAACCATGGAGACATGACACATCCCTGTTTCAACCCAACCTTCAAATAGAAAAATTCACTCAGTTCACTATCCACACGCACTGCAGCTTTAGCACCCTCATACATACTCTTCACAGCATTCAACAATTTCCCAACTACTCCATATATTCTTAATACTTTCCACAACCCTTGTCTATCCACCCTGTCATATGCTTTGTCGAAATCCATGAAGGCCGCACACAATTTCTTTCCCTTCTCTTGAAACTTTTCCATTAGAGATCTAAGAATGAATATTTGATCTACACTACCTCTTCCCTTCCTAAAACCTCCCTGTTCTTCTCCAACTAATTCCTCTGTTATTTCCCTAACTCTGTCAAGAAGTATCCTACCATATACTTTTCCTATTACACTAAGAAGACAAATGCCCCTATGATTACCACACACTTTTTTTCCCCTTTGTACAAGGGAATAATTATACCTGACTTCCAATCCTCCGGGACTCTACCTTCCTCCCAGGCCAATCTGCACATCTTCCACATCCATTCTACTACTATCTCTCCCCTATGCTTCAGCATTTCACTACACACTCCATCAATTCCTAGGCTTTCCCCATTTTGACTTTCTTCATTGCTTCCACAACTTCCATCCCACTAATTTCTTCCTGTCTTCTCACCTCCCTCCTTCTCCCAGCCATTCCCCAGCCACTTATACTCACATTTCTTTTGAAATACCAGCGCGGCAGGATAAGCCCGACAACACCATCCCAGGAGGAGAGAGTGAGGGGGTGACACCCACCCCACAAGGAGACAACGGAGGGTCTGACTTACCTGGGCGGGTGTCCAGGCAGCAACGACACATCTCCCTCCCGACCCGGCGCCCCTCTTCTGCCCAGCCAGACCACCCAGTAATGTATGGAAAAAGTACACTATTCTCCAGCAGAGGAAGTGCTCGACAGAATCGGAGTGGGACTTGCAGTGGCAAGTTCTCAGGCACACCCTCGGATGCCGAGTCTTCTGGATCGGCTCCTTATTGAAGTGAGGGCTCAGGAGCAGCCTCTAGGGTTGCTGTTCCCCTGCCTAGACTGAAGGAGGGCACGCTCCGTTGGAGCTGAGGCGAAAGCCAAGAGAGTACGTCTGGCCTCTTCCTCCCGACATTACAGGCACAGGACTTTCCCAGATGGAAGGAGGGCACGCTCCGTCGGAGCTGTGGCATTAGCCAAGACTATACGTCCGGCCTCTTCCTCCTGACGTCCCCGGGACAGGTAACCCCAACCCGACGAAGGGAGGGCACGCTCTCTCGGAGCTGCAGCACTAGCCGAAAGTGTACATCCGACCTCTTCCTCCCAACGCCCCCAGGGCAGGAGGCCCTAGCCCTATGACAGGAGTGCCTGGGGTGCCCTCGTACCCCTGTTCCACGTAGGAGCACAGGCAGTGCCCGACAGGGCTGCCTGACGGAAGGAGTCACCTCCGGCTCACCTCACCGCCCTGGTGTTAGGGCGAGGCGCCACTCTTTCCAGCTTTGTCCTTGGAGGGCTGGAGCTTCTTCCCCTACAGGTTCCCCTCCTGAATCCAGACCAGACAAGACACCCCCGAGGCCCGGAGTCCAGTCCCTGCAGCCCAGGACATCCCAGACGCTGACGGGCTCTGCCAGGACCAGAGGCCGCAGCTTTCCCTTGTCAGCCTCCCCCTGCAGCAGAGGTCACAGTACCCAGAACCAATGAGCCTCCCCAGGCACTCGCCGAGACCGATGGGCCTCCCCCGACTCAGGTGGCCGCAGTTCTTTCCTGACGGCCACTCCAGACCGGTGTATAGGCCGCCTTACCTCGGCAGCATCCTCCTCCCGGCCGACACTTGGGCCAGGACTCCACCATGCCCTTCCCCAGACCCCGAGGACAACCACTGGCCGACGGCACTCTGCCCGACTTCTGGCCCTCTTCGGGCCCAGTCCCGAAAGCCCTACCTCCTACAGGGAAGATGCGGCGAGGAAGCCGCCCCAGATGCCACCCCATTATTCCCAGACTAGTGGCAACTTCACGGGCCCCACTGTCCTGTACAGCTTCCCGGACGGCCCGCCTCCCACGCCCGGCCGCCACTTGGAGCTCCCTGCATAGGCCCTCTGCCCCAGGGGCCGTGGCCTCCTCTCCATCAGAACTGTGAGTGACAGGTCTCGTGATCATATATCTCCCCAGTGTCATGGCCCCCCCCTCTTCAGCGAACTATCAACAAACCTTTATCCTGTGTTCCTATCCCCATACGCTGCACGTTCTTCCTCCCCCTGACTATAGTTTCCCCCCCTCCCCATTGATGAATTGAGCCCCTGTGATCACGGGCGGAGTGTATAGCCCCAGCCCCGGGTCGAGACCCCCCCCCCTCTCGGATAGTGACAGACAAGCCCGCACCATTCACATAACACAGCAAGATCTCAGGCTTTATCCATCCCTTCTTCCTACCCCTGGCCTGGCTCCCCAGAGTAACCCTCCCTATCCTCATTAAGCCCCTCTCCCCTCCACGCCCCCAGTGTGACCTATGGTACATTCTCGGCCTGTGTGACACGTGTATAGAAGCTAAGTTAGCTGGGGACGTCCGTATATATCACTTGGAGATGATGTATTAGCTAGGACCCGTCTATGTCACGCGAGCACCTAGGCTTAAGAACTGTCCGTGTGGGTATACTGGGTTGTGTTATATGTCAATCTGTCTGTGCTAATATACTACCTATATTGGTGACATATTGCTTGTGATTTGGTGAGAGAAATAGCCCAGATGTGAGACAAAGATGCTGAACTAGATGGACAAGTGATTGAGATCAATATCAGTGTAAAGCATTGTGTAACTTCGACTCTAATCACAGAACGCTGTATTTGTAATTGTTCTTTATTATATATTTGTGTATTTGTCTACCCGTGGTGTTTGTGTTTTCCCTTCCTTGCTAGAGCTGACCTAGTCAGGAATTAAGGACCCAGAGTTGCACCGTAACTGGACCCGAGAAGTCGGGACACAGAACATGCTGCATAACAACTTTCATTCTCTATGTTCAACAATTCCTTAATGTGTTCTCTCCATCTGCTCACTTTTTCTCCCTTTTCCACAAGTAATCTACATTTTTATATTTCACTCCCCACTAACTTCATTGCCACTCTGTCTAACTCTCTTTACACTAATTATAAGAGAGCCAACTGGGAGGCCTTTGTAACTGAAACAGAACAACGTTTCGAAACACTAAACAGTACACCCATCACAGACATCAACACTGCTGTGCACACTTTCAATACAATTATACAAAACGCAGACAAGAGACACATCCCTAGAGGCAACAGAAAGACACAACCCCAACTTCACACCAGAAATTCAAGGCCTCATCAGACAACGGGACACGCTGCGACACTCTCCAACACCCCATACGCAAGACACCGTACGACAAATACAAGAACTCAACACTCAGATAAACAATAAAATATCAGAACAGCAAACTAAATTGGAAAAATGATCTCCAAACACTTGACCACAAAACAAACATCAGCAAACTCTACAAAACACTAAACAGCATCAAACTTTCCAACAGCAACACCACACAATCACACACTGCCATCACAACAACAGACACCATACCCTCAAACAAACAACCAGCAAACACTCTCATCAATCACTTTTCACAAGTCAGCCATCTAAACCCCCATCCCGAAGACCGACGTATCATCCGACGTAAGAAACAGTTCCCCACAGACCCAGACTACGCACCTTTCACTTACAACCAGGCGAAGCACATTATTAACAACCTCAAGCACTCATCTGCTTGTGGACCAGACAACATAAGCAACATTCACCTTAAACACCTTGGACCACAAGGCATACAAGCACTCACCAACATATCAAACTACAGCTACTCACGCAACATAATACCCAACATCTGGAAGCATGGCATTATCATCACTATCCCTAAACCCAACAAAGATCCCACGTTACCCTCCTCACACTGCCCCATCACACTCCTCTGCACCCCCTCTAAAGTCACGGAACGACTGGTACTACAACTAGTCACACCTCACATTCCCCTAGCCCAGTCACAACATGGCTTTAGGCCACTACACTCCACAAACACCCTTCTTACAGTCCTTACACAGAGTTTTCGATGGCATGAATTCAGCTAGGCCACCACACAGAACACTCCTAATCACACTAGACATTAGCAAAGCTTTTGATGCCATCCCCCGCCACAACCTCACAAACAAAATACTCAACACAAACATCCACAATAACACAAAAAGATGGCTGGCAAACTACTTAGCAGGCAGATGTGCACACGTAACATTTGCTGGTCAGTCTTCTAACATCAGAAACTTCACAAACGGCGTCCCCCAAGGATCTGTTCCGTCCCCTACACTCATTAACCTATACATGCACGACATACCCACACCCCACACATCACAGATACACATAGCTTCCCATGCAGATGATATAACACTTACATGTACGCACCAAGACGCAAACACAGCTGCACACATCATTCAACCTTACCTCAACACACTACACGAATGGTTCACCACAAACAGGCTCAAAATAGCCCCAGCCAAATCTACAGTGACCCTTCTCACAAACTGGACAGCAGAACACAGTCACATCCCACACCTCACCATAAACAACACTCCCCTACACACACACACACACACACACACACACACACACACACACACACACACACACACACACACACACACACACACACACACACACACACACACACACACACACACACACACAAAATCCTTGGTGTAACATACAATACATCAATGTCATTTAAACAACACATCACAAACATTAAAAATAAAATAACACCAAGACTCAATGCTTTGAGGTCACTTGCCCATACAACATTCGGACACAACAAAGAAACCACCACCACAGTATACAAACAATACATACGTTCAGTGATGAATTATGCAAGTCCTGCCTGGGCTTCTAACCTCACCAAAACACACTACAACACTCTACAGACCATACAGAACAAGGCCCTAAAAATAATCACAGGCTGCACAGTTACTACACCCACAGACCACCTACATCAAGAAACCAAAGTTCTCAAAGTCAAGGATCACCTAGACGTGAGAGGCACCCAGTTTCTTGCTGCAGCCTCCACAAACCCACAACATCCACTATCTACCAAAAGACCCGCCGACATGTCGTAAAAATACCCCCGCTAATACCAATACACCAGTCCTGTATGAGACAGCCCTAGCATGTATTCAATATGGACGGTGGGGTAGGAGGACTACTGGGCCTTGGGAGCAGGCTGAGAAGCCTATGCCCAGAGTTGAGCACATAAAAAATATATATATATTACATGGCAGCACATCCACCCACACAAAGGAACATCAAAACAACACCCGGCACGCGATACCATACACAAATATTGCCATCTCTCCCCCCTCGCCCACCTCAGACCAGCTTCCAGAAGCATATCCACACTCAGATCACTCGCCACTCCATTCAGTCACTTAAAGACATCACACAGCTGCATGCACGGCCTCCTGACATCCACCCTTCTGAATCCTATCTCCTTCGTGAGGACAGGGTCCATCTGGCCAGGCTGAGATGTGGGCACCATCCAGCCCTCTTAAGCTACCAGAAGAGGCTGGATGACTCCGTCGCTGATGCCTGTCCAGGATGCAACACAGCACCCCATACTATTAAGCACATTATGGAAGACTGCATTGCACACAATCACCTACGCCAACAATACAACATACATTCTTTGAGAGCTCTGTGGGAAAAACCGGTCTCGGCCATGGCCTTCCTAAGGGACTCGGGGCTGTTCGGCCAGACTGCCTAGGGAACAACTGCTACTACTACTACTCTCTTTACCTCTTTCCAGAACATTTTCTTACAATCCCTCCACTTTGCACTCAAATTCCTTCCAAAATCCTCATCCACTCTCTTCTTACTCTCTCTTCCTAATCTTTTCACCTCTCTTCCTTTCTTCATATAACTCTCTCTTCCGCCTCTCAACTTCTTCCACGTCCCTATTCCTCATCCATTCATTATATGCTTTCTTCTTTTCTGCCACAGCTGTGGCTTATTTACTCAATGTATAAAAAAGAAGAAAATTCCCAAAACATGGTGTAATGCAAGTTATTTTACTTTACAAAAACGGTGACTCAAAAGATCTTAGTAACTATCGACCCATTAGCTTACTGTCAGTCATTTACAAACTCTTCACTAAAGTCCTTAGAAACAGAATAATTACAAATTTGGAGGGAAACCAACTCCATGAAAAGGCGGGATTCCGAAGTGGGTATTCGACTACTGATCATCCACACACAATGAATCAGCTAAGTGAGAAAACTAAAGAATATAATAAACCACTGTGCTTGGGTTTTGTTGATTACGAAAAGGCTTTCGACTCAGTGGAGCACATAGCAATTATAAATTCATTACGAGAACAAGTAGTGAATAAAAACACTGTAAAACTGCTCGAAAACATATATAAAGAGGGAACTGCTACAGTTAAATTACATAAGGGTTCGGAAAAATTAAGACTGAGAAGGGCGTGCGTCAGGGAGATACAATTTCACCAAAATTATTTACAGCATGCTTAGAAGGTATTTTCATAAAGCTAAACTGGGAAAACAAAGACGTGAACACAGATGGAGAAAAGCTAAACTATTCAAGATAAGCAGATGACATTGTCCAAATTTCAGAAACAGCAGAGACGTTGCAAGAAATGTTAAATGACCTGAACAAATAAAGTCTCAAAGTAGGGCTAAAGATGAACCAGAGTAAAGCTAAAGTAATGTTCAATCCACAGACACCACAGAGCGTCATCAGAATAAGTGGAAGAATTCTTAAAGAAGTCGAGGAGTACAATTACTTGGAACAAATACTAGAAGTAACGAAAGAGTATGATAGCGAAATAAAAAGACACATTACAATTGGATGGAAAGCTTTCGGTAAACACAGAGACATTATGAAAAGTAGCTTGCAAGTTTGTATGAACGAAAAGTATATAACGAATGTACAATTCCATCTATGATGTATGGTTGTAAGACCTGGAAACTGACAAAATCGATGTAAAATAAATTAATCCGTTCTCAGAGAGCAATGGAAAATCAGTGTTGGGAATAACTATAAAAGACAGGAAAAGATCAACTTGGTCGAGAAAGCAGACTAAAGTCAAAGATATCATAGAAGTTATAAAAGAACAGAAATGGAGGTGGGCAGGCCATGTAGCAAGAATAAGAGATAACCGATGGAGCAAGAGGTTGGCTATGGCTATGGGTCATCACCCTGTATATGTGGTTCGCATATATGGTTTTCCGGGGGTACCAGTGCTGCACTTTACCCAGTTTGTGTGTGGGAGAAGGTGAAGGACACAATACTTACACATTTTTCCCTCATTGTCTTACAACTTTGCTCTTTGGAAACACTTTGGAAATTTCCTTCTTTCCATTGCACTTTTTCCTCAGCTAGCACACACTAATGTAATGCATAATTTATTCTAAACAATGAGGTAGATGTTTGTACTACAGGTTAGACATTTTGACAAATTTTCTTGGCATGGGACTATTGCTTTTCTCACTAATTATGTTATATATTACTTATTCTACTGGCAATTCATATCACATGTACGGAGTGTTATGCATCGTATTCTAGGTTCCGACTTCTCTGTCCTAGGAACGGTGCAGTTGGGGTTCTTTGTTCCGGACCGGGTCAGGGTCACCCAGGAAGGGAAAAACACAAACACCTTGGGTCAAAGAGTATACTTATCTATTAGCTAAGAATGCATACATACACAATTCCATGATCAAAGCCAGATGGATACAATGATACAGTGTAGCAGTTGCAAGGATCACTCAATTGCTAGTTCAGCTCGTCTAATACGGGATCGCACCTGAGTAATTTTACAATATGTCCATACAGTATGACAATGAGTATTCCACAGAAATATTCAGGCACATGACATGTGACACATACATACACAACAGAGCTCAGGTTCTCCAGCACAACAGAGATGACAATATATTTTCTCAACCTTAAGCCTAATTGTCCGCGTCACAGAGACGAAAGCCTAGCTAGTATAATATGTTCGCATCACATAGACGAAGCCCTAGCTAACTTAGTCCATACCGCATCACATGTAAGAGAATATATCTATATATGGTCTCGCACTGGCAGTCACTGGGGGGTGGTTTAATGAGACTAGGGTGGGTGTACTCTTGTGGGAATGGAGAGAGGGAGGGGAGTTAGTGAGAGTCCACGGGTGCGGGTTGCACTGACGTCTGCTGTTCTGTGGGGAAGGTGACACTGAGGAAATATCTGTCATGGCAGGGGGGAACTGACCCATGAGGGTATGTCGAGCACTCTGCGTAACAGCACTTTGAGTAATAGAGTACACTAGAATTCACAAGGGGCGGGTGAGCACACTGGGGAAGAGTTACACGTTCTTTGGGGAGGGATCACGGGGAGGGTTCACCGTGGGGCGGGGGCTGGTCACACTGGGGGAATATAAAGGGAGGATCTATTACTCAGTTCCTGACGGAGGGGAGGACAGGGCCCTCTACAACAGGAGTTCCAAGTGGTGGCCTGGGGTGGGAGGAGTGCCGCCTGGTGAGTAGTATAGAGGGGTGGCTCCCTAGCCGCTACGGCCCGACAGGGGGCCGGGCTCTTAGGGCTGGGGCCAAAGAGGGCCAACAGGCACGCAGCTCAGCGCTGGCCCTTTGTCGTTGTCGGGGTTCTGGGAGAGGACCTGGGGAGGCCTGGGGCTAGGGTCAGGTGCAGAGGGGGCGGCGCCCTGGATGCACAGCTATCATGCCCCTCAGAGGCGGCCATCAGGGAGGGGCTGCAGCCGTCGACGTCTGGGGAGGCTCGGCTGCTGCAACAGGCACCGGGGGAGGCCTGCTGTCTCTGGGGGTTGCGGTCTCGCCGTCGGGAGGAGGCCGTCAGGGGCGACTTGCGGCCTCTCGTCCTGGGGGAGTCCAACACCTGGGGCTGCACAGACAGGACACTGGCCAGCGGGGATGTCTCACCCGCTCTTGTCTCTGGAGATTCCCCTGAAAAGGAGCAAGAGTCGCCCTCAGATACTGAGGGGCAGGGCAAGGGGCACCTCACTTCGCCACCAAAGTGGTGGTCGGGGTGGGAGGTGCCACCCTCTGCAGGAGCACGGTTATGGGCAGGGGGAGAGCAGCCTGGAGCCGACCCTACTGCTTCTACAGACCTTGGCTGCGGGACGTAGTGCCCGATGGATACGCACGGCTATTGCCACAGCTCAAACAGAGGCTGCTCTCCGGCCTTGTTCCTAATGATGGGGAGAAGGTGCCCGATGGATACACCTGGCTATTGCCACAGCTCAGACAGAGGCTGCACTCCGGCCGTTGCATTCGAGGCAAGGAGAAGGTGCCCGATGGATACGCCCAGCTACAGCCACAGCTCAGACAGAGGCTGCTCTCTGCCCTTGTTCCTGATGATGGGGAGAAGGTGCCCAGTGGATACGCCTGGCTATTGCCACAGTGCCGATGGAGACTACTCTCCAACCATCGTTTCAAGGGCAGGGAGAAGGTGCCCGATGAATACGCCCGGCTATTGCCACAACGCCGACGGAGATTGCTCTCTGGCCCTCGTTTTGGAGGCAGGGAGAAGGCGCCCGATGGATACACCCGGCTAATGCCACAGTGCCGATGGAGACTGCTCTCCTGCCTTTGGGTCTGGGGGTCCTGCTCTGGAGACAGCTTTGGTGGACGGCGATGGCACATCCGCTGCTCCTCCTGGGGGATAGCTGCCCTTGAGGCTCCTCCTGAGTTCTCTGTCAAAAAGGGGACTGATCCAGGGGACTCAGTGTCTGAGGGTCTGCTTGGGAGCTTGTCTTTGCAAGTCCCACCCCGATTCTGACGAGCGTTCCCTCTGTCAGAGTGTAGTGTGCTTTTCCTGCACACTGCCATGTGGTCTGGCTGCGGAGAAGGGGGGGATCGGGGCACGAGGGACATATGACGCTCTTGACTGGAAGACGTGACGGGTAAACCAGCCTCCCTGTCACCTCCTAGTGGGGTTTGTATTGCTCCCCCGTACTCTCCTCCTGGGGTGGTGGTGTCTGGCTCACCTCGCCGCGCGGATATTTCACGGAGCATACCACTTATTTTCCACAATAAAACAAAGGCAAGAAATTAACCTAAGTACCGGTACCACAAATAACAGTTTTCTTCAAGTGCACATAAGGTTTTCATTCGTAAGTGGTAGGGTAACTAGACATATTTGCAACCACTTCACAACCACTTTTACTTGAGTAACTATGACAAATCATAAAAAAAAAAACACACACACACAAACATACGGCACTTTATTGTCTTCGTCCGCTATTTACAAACATGCACCCACACACCTGCACTTAGAAACCACGTTCATGGTGGTACAGGAAGAAGCACTCTGGACAAAGTGAAATCTTGCACTAATGACACTGATGGGCCGTTTCCTTGTGTGCAATGGGCCAACGTTTTGTCGTTGAACACACATGACAACACCAGTTGGTCACTTGCCCTGCAGGTGTTCGGCCCAGATTGGCGAGATAATGCCTTCTCAAGTATTGTGTGCTGCCCAACCTATCATCACCTGTTGCACTTGCCTACTTCCACTTGCAACCTCAACAGTTCCATATATTTCAAGGAGCTGCCATGCCAGTTCTTTCTCATGCTCGCGTAAGGAACGACTCTTACCCACAACTTGCTTGCAAAGGATGTAACTGATGAGAATACTGATACCCATGAGATGCAGGAAAGCTTTTTTATACAACCTGCAAGAATTCCGAAGGTAATCAAACTCTTCAATCTGCATGTCAGATTTATCCACGAGCCTTATGTTGATATTGTTATCATTGACGGCATCTGGCTTCAACAATGGTTGCCTGATCCTGTAGTCAGTTTGCCAGTGTCCTGCATAACCCCATGGTGACCTGTCATAAGCATATTCACCTTTCACTTGTCGTGCCAGTGAATGGTCAACAAGCTACCATATTTCTGGGTTAACAGGGCACCTTTCTCAGTCTGTTCTGGGAATGATGGAAAATTGTCTTCGGGCATGAACAGTACCATAGGAACCAGTCGCATATTGCAGCAAATGCTGCATCAGTGTCGGAGAAGTGTAGCAATTGTCGGTGTAAATGATGTGATTTTTGTGGGAGTATCTGTCCATAATCACTTTTACCACAGCAGCAGAAAACTCATGGGGATCATTGCTGGGTATATCCACATCTGTAGCCTAGTACACTCTCAGGTTTAGCACATATCCAGTCTTGCTATCGCATAAGACAAAGAACTTTAGGCCAAAGTGATGTCATTTAGAAGGCACATACTGAATAAATGCTAAATGGCCCCGGAATAAAACAAGTGACTCGTCAATAACCACTTCTGAAACGACTGAAAAAGCCTGATAAATTGCTCCTTCAGCATGGTAAGAAGCGGCCTGATCTTCCACAACCTGTCATTTGGGGCTGGGCCATAGTTCCTATTGAAGTGTTGGAACTTGAGAATGGCCAAGTACCTGTCCCAGGCCATATATTTACCAGAGACAGGTGTATGTAAGATTTTGTCCACAAACCAATAATCGTAAATGACATGCTTCTTTATGTGCCATTATCACCGTCAGTGTCAGCCACACATACATTCCCCCACCAGCAACCACTCTCCTGGTGATGACTCAAAGAGATGCCTGGAACGACTATCTGACCCACTTCTTCTTTTATGAAATATTTCCAGCCTTTCCTCTAATTTTCACTCTGTTGAGCACCACCTTTCCTTCTCTAAACCTCACTTTCTCTTCTTAACTGAGACTCAGCTGTCTGAGGCAACTGACAACAAACCCTTTTCTGTATCCTCCTACTTTCTCTATACTCATTTCAAAGCCAAAGGTGGCTATTGTGTATATATATGGAACGACTTATCTTGCTCTTGTGTTCCTGAACTTGATTCTTCTGAATTCTCTACTCTCTGGCTTCGGCTTTCCTGTGATACTCTGACTAAATATATCTGCGCTGTTTACTTATCTCCTAATTCTACTATCAAAAATTCTTTGACTATCTTACTTCTACGATAGAACACATTCTATCCATTTCTCCTTTCTCTGAAATCTCCATTCTAGGAGTTTTCAATGTTCACCACCACCTTTGGCTCTCCTCTCCTTTCACTGATCCACCTGGTGAACAGGCCTACATCTTTTCTATCTTTAATGACCTAGAGCAGCTTGTACAGCACCCTACCCGTATCCCTGACTGCCTTGGAGAGAACTCCAACATACATGACCTCTTCCTTACAACTAATCCATCTGCTTACACTGTTAACCTTTCCTCTCCGTTAGGCTCCTCCGATCACAGCCTTATTACCTTGACCTGTCCTATCGCTCCAGTATGGCCTGTGGACCCTCCGAAGAAACGTCGACTGTGGCACTTTGGAGCTGTGGATTTGGAGGCCCTCAGGCAGTACTTCTTTGATTTTCCCTGGAATGATTATTGCTTCCATGGGCGAGAGCTATCTGAGTGTGCCTTGTGCATTACAGAGGCTATTCTCTTGGGCATGGAAGCATACATTCCCTTCTCATATCCTTTGACTGATGCAAGAAAGCCTTGGTTTAATCACGCTTGTTCTTATGCTGTCCACAACAAGGAGAGGGCCTATAAAAGGCACCAGAGCCAACCCACCCCTAAAACACATCTTTTTTATGTTTCTGCCCGGAATCGTGCTAAGTCTGTTCTTTGCTCTGCTAAAAATAATTTCATCCATACTAAATGCTCTCAACTCTTCATCTTGAATTCTTCTCACTCCTTCTGGAACCTTGCCAAAAACCTTTCTAACAACTGTACCTCATCATCTTTCCCTCCTCTTTTCTACTCTGATGAGTCTGTAGCTATTTCTGCTACAGATAAAACAGACCTCTTCGCTCAGACTTTCTCCTCCAATTCCCTGTTAGACGATTCCAGTGCTGTTCCTCTATCACTTCCCCCCCTCTGTCTTCCTCATGGCTGACATTAAAATTTCTTCAGCTGATGTATTTTCTGCCATCACTGGCCTTAATACTAACAAAGCATATGGGCTTGATGAAGTCCCTTTTGTTGTCCTCATGAACTGTGCTGTTGTGCTTACACCCTGCGTAGGTAAACTCTTTCGCCTTTGTCTTTCAACTTCTACCTTTCCTTCCTGCTGGAAGTTTGCTGTTATTCAGCCAGCCCCAAAGAAGGGTGACCATTCCCAACCCTCTAACTATCGTCTAGTTGCTTCAACATCTTTTGTCTCAAAAGTTTTCGAGTCAATTCTTAATGGAAAAATTTTAAAGTGTCTTTCCTATCACAACCTTCTTTCTGATCGTCAGTATGGGTTCCGTCAGGGATGCTCCACTGACGAACTTCTCACTTACCTTTCAGACTCCTGATCATCCTCCTTTCGTGCGGGACTTTGGCGAAATCTTTGCAATTGCACTTGACATCTCAAAGGCTTTCGATCGAGTCTGGCATAAATCTTTAATTTCCAAACTGCCCTCTTACGGTTTCTATCCTTCTATCTGTGCCTTCATCTCTAGCTTCCTTTCTGGTCATTCCATAGCCGCTGTTGTAGACGGCCATCGTTCTTCTAGATCTACCAACAGTGGTGTTTCTCAGGGCTCTGTCCTATCACCAACTCTCTTCCGTTTATTCATCAATGACCTTCTAAGCGGTACATCTAACCCTATCCACTCATACGTTGATGACTCCATCCTTCACCTTTCCATTCGGTTCCCACAACGTCCATCTCAGCAGTTACTTCAACAAACAAGGGATGAGGCTATGATACACCTAATGTCTGACTTGGCTCGTATCTCTGACTGGGGTAAAAAATAATCTTGTTGTTTTTAATGCATCAGAGACTCAGTTCTTACACCTATCAGCCTGGCAAAATCTTCCACAGGAGTACCCACTAATGTTTAATGATATTCAGCTTAATCCTGCATCATCCTTGAACATGCTTAGGGTTTCATTAACTCAGGACTTATCTTGGAAAGATCATATTACATCTCTTGTAAAATCTGCTTCCAAGAGATCAGGTGTGCTAAGCCGATTCCATTCCTTCTTTACCCCTGCACAATTGTTGACTCTATACACGGGTTTTATCCGCCCCTTTTTATCGCTACTTCAATGGTCACTGCTCCTCTGAATTGTCTGCTTGCATTTCTCCACCTGTATGGCAGGAACGTAGCACCCATCTAGCAGCAAACTCTCATCCCTTTTCTGTCCAGCTCTCTAATGCAAGAGTTAACCGTTACTCCCAGTCCTTCATTTATGCAACAGGTCAATTCTGGAACTGTCTTCCTCTGTCTGTATTTCTTGCTAACTATGATCTCCAGTCTTTCAAACGCAGTGTGTCCAGGCATTTCGAAATGATCGGATCTTGAATTTGGCTCACTTTTGTATTTTGTTTTTCTCTTGGAAGGAACAGTTTTGCGGGCTCGTGGCCTTTGGTTCCTTCTTCCTAGCACACACAAAAAAAATACTCTCATCCCTTTTCTGTCCAACTCTCTAATGCAAGAGTTAACCGTCACTCCCAGTCCTTCATTTATGCAACAGGTCAACTCTGGAACTGTCTCCCTCTCTCTGTAATTCTTACTTCCTCTGATCTCCAGTCTTTCAAACTCAGTGTGTTCAGGCATCTCGAAATGAACGGATCTTGAATTTGGCTCTCTTTTGTATTGTTTTTGTTTTTTCTTGGAAGGTATGGTTTGCGGGCTCCTGGCCTTTGGTTTCCTTCTTCCTTGCATTAAAAAAAAAAAAAAAAATCACAACCTCCCATTCTTTCATTTTTCTGCTCTGGGACAGGGATACCTCAAGTCATCGACCAGATACAGCCTGGTCAAAGTTTATCTCCACCACCAGGTACTGCATAATTGTCGTTGTAAATATTACTTGAAAAAAGGACAGGATGGCTGGCTCTCCTGCCCCCAGGTGCTTCCTCTGAACACCTGCCCCAGTCACATCAAAGGCAGGTAAGGTAGGCTGGAAGCCTTCACCCTTCTCCCACACAAAAGTGTCAAGCCTGCTGACGCCGGGGCTGGTAGGGCGTGATCTGGCAGGAATAAGGCGCCTCTTGGCATCACGAGGACACCCACGACCACATGGACTCCCACGGCCATGGATGGGGGGGGGAGGGGAAGGAGAGGTGGAGGTAGGGGAGGATGCAGGTGACGATTCACCTGTAGCGGGGGACACCCTGCGGTGATGCTGGCTTGTCACATTTCCTCTCTGGTGCCGACAATATCGTTACCATCACATAAAGAAGTGCCGGGTTGTGGGGAAATGGCCCTTGTGGTGCTAGGTTGTGGTGATGAAGGTCGTGACAAGAAGGAAGGGCGACCTTCTTGCTCGAAACATGGTGGAGAGATGCAGTGGCGGCGTTTATGTACTATGTGACCGTCATTGTCACCACAATCTCTCACTATCCACACTTCCCGGCACGTCCTTCTCTTCTGCAGTAACAAAAGCATCTCTGTCATATGCTCTCTAGCCTCCTGAAGCAATTGTAGGTCCTTATCCAACGTGTCTGAGGGAGGAGGGGTGGCATCTTGCACTCAACGTGATAACTCCCGCTGTTTTCAGAGGAAGTTTCACCGTTTTTGGCTAGAGTAGACACAGTATTCTCCAGTACACGCTCTGTAGCACTGTCACTAAGTCTTCTTCTCACATCCTTTGGCAGGAGTCCGGCTGGAATGGAAGATGCAAGGGAGCTGCAGGTGGCAGGTTTGGAATCGAATGAGAAGGATCCTGAATACATTGTACTACACCTGGCCAGGAGAGACTGAGTCACTCTCTAGTGTGGAGGCGGGAGTATGCCAACACCCTTTGGTTATGAGATAAATTGGCGGCTGCTTCAAACAATGGTGTGAAATCAAGTGCAGCTATAGCCATCATCCATCATTCCTGATCCACAAACTTTGCATTGGATATAACCATCACCCAACGCCTTGGGGTTAGGTGAAGATCACCGGATCCATGCTCGTCAAGTGGTGACACATTGGTGGTCCTCCTTCACAAGCTGAACAAAGGAAGAACATCACGGGAAGCAGCCAGCACCATCACTGAAATGGTCACAGAGCACTGAATATGAGTACAGATTTCCACCATGCAACTTGACCATATGGTCAAGCAATGCAAGAACGTGTTCATGGAGTACCATCTTCCAAAGAAGAACTGAGATTGGACGATCAAGACCCAGCCAAACATGAAGGACTTCAGGACACATCTTGGAAACCTCTTCGATATGGCCCACCAAGATGATAATAAGCTTCTTGCCATCCAAGAGGACAAGGCTTTCTTGGCAGCATAGTCAGATCGGAATGCTGAAGGCACCTTGGGAGTGTCAGTGTTGTTTTCACCTGCTGGGTCTACCAGCAAGAGAAGATGAAGCAAAGTCAGAGCTCGCCAAGGCCATCCATGTCAGCAGTCGAAATTCCATCTTCAACCAGCAGTGGATGCAGCCCTGAGTGCTCAATGGACTATTAGTATGGTGTAACTTGAAGACCACCCAAACACCTGAAGTGGGGGTCGAAGAACCCCTTGTCTCTTGGCCTGGTTGGAAGTTTGGCCAGGACTAAGGTGATGGATCGGAGAGCTATATTCCTGGTGATGGAGACAACGATCACACTCAGACAAGATGTGGAGGAACTGAGCATCACCCACGCAGTGATCTGTTGTCAGCAGATGAAGTACGTCTAGAAGCAAACTGACACTCTAAAGGAAGAGTGTCATTACACTGCTATTCTATCTATTGCCAGACGCCTTATTCCCTTAAGGGATGGCCACAAACAAATTGCCTCTATGTCGCCCTGTCCCCCGCCATTTCACTGCCCTGCTCCCAGCTCACACACCCCTGTCTCATATACCTCTCCAATCCATCCCTCCATCTCATCCTTGGCCTCCCTCTTCCTGTCCCCCTCCCCACCACACTCACATACATTCTCCTCATCAGTCTTTCACTCTCCATCGTCTCCACATGGCCAAACCACCTTAATGTGTTTCTCCTAAAGCTTCCTTTCACATCCACATCCACATCCACATCCACACCACAATGCTCCTTCACTTCTTCATTTGTGAGTCTGTCTCTCCATGTGACTCATCATGCACCTCTCAAATAACTAATTTCCACTGCTCTCACTCTTGACTTCTGTCCCTCCAACAAGGTCCAAGCTTCAGTTCCATACGTTAGAGTTGTTATCACAAGCACCTCTCAAATAACTCATTTCCATTGCTCTCACTTTTGACTCCTGTCCCTCCAGCAACATCACTTCCATACGTTAGAGTTGGTATCACAATACTGTCATGTGTAACTTTTTCACATTCATGCTCACTTTCTGTTTCTTATCACTGCTTTAAGGAACCAACAACCTTTCTTCCTTGTTGTACCCATTCAAGCACTTCATCCTCTAAACTTCCATCGTTACTCATCGAACTACCCAAGTACTTAAACGCACTCACATTTTCCATTTCCTCCTCATCCAACCTCAGTATACACTGACTGACTTCACTTCTCTCGAAGACCATAGCTTTACTCTTCCCTACATTCACCTTTAGATTCCGTTTCCTACACACTCTTTCAAACTCATCCACCAAGCCTTGCGGCTCCCCTTCATCTTCACTTAACAACACAGTATCATCTGCAAACAACAGTACAGGGAGTTTCCAAACACTGCCCTCTCTCATTAGGACCACTCCAACATCCACTGCCCTACCTTGTATCTCTTTTATAACCCCATCAATATATACAGTAGATTGAACAACCATGGAGACATGACTCATCACTGTTTCAATCCAACCTTCAAATAGAAAAAATTCACTCAGTTCACTATCCACATGCACTGCAGCCTTAGCACCCTCATACATACTCTTCATGGCATTCAGCAACTTCCAATTTTTCTTTTATGCTAGGAAGAAGGAACTAAAGGCCACGAACCTGCAAACTGTTCCTTCCAAGAGAAAAACAAAATACAAGAGAGAGCCAAATTCAAAATCCGATCATTTCGAGATGCCTGGACACACTGCGTTTAAAAGACTGGAGATCAAAGCTAGCAGGAAATACAGACAGAGGGAGACAGTTCCAGAGTTAACCTGTTGCATAAATGAAGGACTGGGAGTAACGGTTAACTCTTGCATTAGAGAGTTGGACACCTATCAACCCGACAAAATCTTCCACAGGTATACCCATTAATGTTTAATAATATTCAGCTTAATCCTGCATCATCCTTGAACATGCTTGGGGTTTCATTTACTCGGGACTTATCTTGGAAAGACCATATTACATCTCTTGTAAAATCTGCTTCCAAGAGACTGGGTGTGCTAAGCCGACTCCGCTCTTTCTTTACCCCTGCACAATTGTTGACTCTATACAGAGGTTTTATCCGCCCCTGTGTGGAGTACAACTCTCATGTGTGGGGAGGCTCCCCACATGCAGCTCTTCTCAATAGGGTGGAGTCAAAGGCTTTTCGTCTCATTAACTCTCCTCCTCTTACTGACTCCCTTCAACCTCTGTCTCTTCACCGCACTGTTGCATCTTTATCTCTTTTCTATCGCTACTTTAATGGTCACTGCTCTGCTGAACTGTCTGCTTGCATTCCTCCACCTCTACGACGGGCGCGTAGCACCCGTCTGGCAGCAAACTCTCATCCCTTTTCTGTCCAACTCTCTAATGCAAGAGTTAACCGTTACTCCCAGTCTTTCATTTATGCAACAGGTCAGCTCTGGAACTGTCTCCCTCTATCTGTATTTCCTGCTGCCTATGATCTCCAGTCTTTCAAACGCAGTGTGTCCAGGCATCTCAAAATGATCGGATCTTGAATTTGGCTCTCTCTTGTATTTTGTTTTTCTCTTGGAGGGAACTGTTACTGCGGGCCATGGCCTTTGGTTCCTTCTTCCTCGCATAAAAAAAAAAAAAAAAAAAAAAAAAAAAAAAGGGATGAGAGTTTGCTGCTAGACGGGTGCTACGCACACGTTGTGGAGGTGGAGGAATGCATCCAGACAGTTCAGAGGAGCAGTGACCATTGAAGTAGCAATAGAAAAGAGATAAAGATGCAACAGTGCGGCGAAGAGACAGAGATTGAAGGGAGCAAGTAAGAGGAGGCGAGTTAATGAGACAAAAATGCCTTTGACTCCACCCTATTGAGAAGAGCTGTATGTGGGGAGCCTCCCCACACATGAGAGCTGTACTCTACACAGGGGCGGATAAAACCCGTGTATAAAGTCAACAACTGTACGGTGGTCAAGAAGAAACGGAGTCGGCTTAGCACATCTAATCTCTTGGAAGTAGATTTTACAAGAGATGTAATATGATCTTTCCAAGATAAGTCCCGAGTTAATGAAACCCTAAGCATGTTCAAGGATGACGCAAGATTAAGCTGAATATTATTAAACATTAGTGGGTACTCCTGTGAAAGATTTTGTCAGGTTGATAGGTGTAAGAACTAGGTTGATAGGTGTAAGAACTGAGTCTTTGATGCATTAAAAACAAGATTATTTTTACCCCAGTTAGAGATATGAGCCAAGTCAGACATTAGGTGTGCCATAGTCTCATCCCTTGTTTGTTGAAGTAACTGCTGAGATGGACGTTGTGGGAACCGAGTAGAAAGGTGAAGGGTGGAGTCATCAGCATATTAGTGGATAGGGTTAGATGTACAGCTTAGAAGGCCATTGATGAAAAAAAGGAAGAGAGTTGGTGATAGGACAGACCCTTGAGGAACACCACTGTTGATAGATCTAGAAGAACGATGGCTGTCAACAGCAGTGGCTATAGAACGACCAGAATGGAAACTATAAATGAAGGCATAGATAGAAGGATAGAAACCGTAAGAAGGCAGTTTGGAAATTAAAGATTTATGCCAGACTCGATCGAAAGCCTTTGAGATGTCAAGTGCAATGGCAAAGCTTTCGCCAAAGTCCCGAAAGGAGGATGGCCAGGAGTCTGAAAGGTAAGTGAGAAGATCGCCAGTGGAGCGTCCCTGACGGAACCCATACTGACGATCAGAAAGAAGGTTGTGATAGGAAAGATGCTTAAGAATTTTTCTATTATGAACTGACTCGAAAACTCTTGAGACACAGGATGTTAAAGCAATTGGACGATAGTTAGAGGGTTGGGAATGGTCACCATTCTTTGGGACTGGCTGAATGAGGGTTAACTTCCAGCAAGAAGGAAAGGTACAAGTTAACAGACAAAGGCGAAAGAGTTTACCTAGGCAGGGTGAAGGCACAGACGCACAGTTCTTGAGGACAACAGGAAGGACTCCATCAGGCCCATATGCCTTGTTAGTACTGAGGCTTGTAATGGCAGAAAATACATCAGCTGAAGAAATTTTAATGTCAGCCATGAGGAAGTCTGAGGGGGGAAGTGATGGAGGAACTGCACTGGAATCGTCTAAGGTGGAATAGGAGGAGAAAGTCTGAGTGAAAAGATCTGCTTTATCAGTAGAAGAAATAGCTACAGACCCATCAGAGCAGAAAAGAGGAGGGAAAGATGATAAGGTAAAGTTGTTAGAAAGGTTTTTAGCAAGGTGCCAGAAGGAGGGGGAAGAATTCGAGCTGGAGTGTTGAGAGCATTTATATTCTTAAAACTTATTCTTAATACTTTCCACAATCCTTGTCTATCCACCTTGCACTGCTCCTAATCCAATGGGACAGCAAATTGATGGCTGCTCTGACCAGCAAGGAACAAGGTGACAAGCTCTGCATCATCGTCATCAGCAACAGTTTCTCAGCTCCTTCAGATGGAAAAGTTGAGCAGCATGCGACTCCAGGCTGCAAAAGTGGCTGCTGGAGCACTCGAGGAGTGGGGGTATGTTGTGATGGTCGTTGGAATGTCCTTCGATAAGACAGCTGCCAACTTGGGTTAAAAACAATGGAGCTTGTTTACTGCTCGAGCAACTCCTCGAGAAGTAGCTATTCTACTTCATATGTCGTCACCACATGCTTGAGTTGGTGATGGGAGCCGTGTACACCAGACTCACAGGAGCAGCTTTGATACAGGACATCCAACTGCTCAGGCAGTTCCAGGTACAGTGGATGTACATCAACCAAAAACAGTTTAAGACTGTCACAGCAGACAATGAGACCTCCCCCCTCCTTCCGGACTCCATTGGCGCCATCATTGCCTGGTGCAAGATGTCCCTAGTGGAGCATATGGATCGCCATGATGATAACCATGAGGTGGTGGAGCTGTCAAGGTGTATACTTTCGGGCACCATGTGCCATGTATGAGGTCCGATGAATGGCCAGAGTCCTATGTGCAGTGAAGTTTTGGATGTTCCAGAGCCAGTTGCAGCTCATGGCAAAGGAAAAGTACTGCCTCTGGCCAAATGTCTGTTCATTATGTGCTTCTACATTTACATGTGGGTGGCGGTGCCCCTCCCACCTTCTGTCCTGAGGTCCAATTTCCTCCTCCTGCAGACCCTTGACTCCTACAACGATGTCATGGTGGCCAAGGCAGCAATGAGGAAATTCATGAGCCACCTTCAGTACTTGTCAACAGAGATACTAGCACTTGCACTCTTCAATCAAGAGGTGGATGTGGAGATGAAGTGTTTTCGTTTTCGTTTTTCGTTTTTAAAGGCTCCAACATGCTTGCATGTGTCGGCCTTGGTCACCTAATGGCGGCTCTCCATGCTGCACGATCCATTGCAGCCTCCCTGTTCAGTCCCTTAACCCTAAGGTCACACTTAATGACCTCGTCCCATGTCTTTCTCGGTCTACCCCTCATAACCCCACCCCCAATATTAACACTTCTCACCTTCCTCACCCAACTATCATCCCCCATCCTCTCCACATGTCCAAACCACCTCAATCTACCTCTCCTCATCACAACACCAATACACTCCAGTCCCATCTTACCTCTCAACTCTTCCATTGTAAACCCAGCCCCTCCAGGCCTTGGACGCAGGGACGCACTGCACATCCACCTAATCATTGTCATTTCTGTACGTCTGAGCCGGCGAATGTCTTCCTCCTTCACTGCCCAGGTCTCACTGCCATACAGCATTACACTAACACACGCTGCATACAAAGACCCCTTAGCACGTAGGGAGAGCCCCCTCAATGTCAGGAGAGGCAAGAGCTCCCTGAACTTCTTCCAACCACTTCTCACCCTAGCCACAGAGCTAGCTCCAGCCCCACCTCCAGCACAAAACATGTCTCCTAAATAACAAAACTCTTCCACACTCAAGAGATTCACCAGCAAGTTCAATTCTTTCACGTCTGACGATCTCCACCTGCTCACCCCGGCACGCCGTACACATAAAATCAGCATTATCTCGCAGTCTACCTCTGATACCACTACATCTCTTATGCACCCATTTATCACACACACCGCACAAGATGGAATTACTTCCCACGCCCTTGTGGCAAACTGCACACGGCCACTCTCCCTCGTCTTTGACAGTACCGCCACCAACCCTAGATATCATCACTTTTGTTTTATCTGCATTTACCCTTAAACCCTTTTGCCCCATACCATCTCTCCACTTCCTAAACCTTTCCTCCGCCTCCCTTTCATTCTCTGCAATCAACACCAAATCATCAGCATACAACAACTCCCACGGGAGTCCGTTTCTAAAGTCACGTGAAAGGGCTTCAAGTACCATGATAAACAACATGGGACTCAAGACTGACCCCTGATGCACACCAACATTCACGGAAAACTCATCACTCAAATCTCCATTCACTCTCACCTGGGTGTGAGCACCCACATACATGGCCATAACCACCCTAACCAGCCACTCCTCCAAGCCAAGCTTTCTCATTGCCCACTTCACCACCTCTCTAGGGACTCTGTCAAAGGCCTTTTCCAAATCAACAAAAACAAAATGAAGATCCCTTCTCCTACCAATATATTTTTCCTGAAGCTGTCGAACAATGAATATGGCATCAGTGGTCCCCCTACCTGGCATAAACCCAAACTGCATCTCATCAATATTCACTCTTTCTCTAATCATACCTTCTAAAACTCTCTCCATTACCTTCATTATCTGATCTAAAAGCTTTATACCTCTATAATTCCCTCTTTCCAGGGCATCACCTTTCCCTTTATACACATTTACAATTACACTCTTCAGCCAATCATCTGGGACAACACACTCATAAATAATCCTATTTATCAGGTCAGTGACTAAACTCACCCCTATATCGCCTGAGGCCTTCAACATTTCGGCAGTCAACCCAGACACACCTGCTGCCTTCCCCACCCTCATCCTGCCTATTGCCTCACTCACAATAGCAGTATCAATCAAAGGCCAAGGGCTAGACACTGGATCTGCTGGCTCCAAACCTTCCCTGTCCCAGTCAAACTCCTCATTCAACAACCGGTTATAATGCTCTCTCCATGCACCTTTAATATCCTCACTGTTCACCACTACCCTTCCTTCATCATTCTTCACACACTGCTCACCTATGATATCCCGATTATCCCTCTTCACCTGACCTGCCACCCTAAATATATTTTTCCTTTCCCCATGATTTAGGTTATCAAGTAATTGTCTCTGTGACTCAGACTTTGCCCTGTATACCTCTCTCCTAGCCCTACGCTTGGCAGCCAAATATTCCTCTTTGCTACCACCCTTCTTCCATTCCCGGAAAAGCCTTCTTTTCTCCTTAATTGCAGCTTCTACACCCTCATCCCACCACCAAGTTACTTTATGTCTTGGTGGTCCTCTTGTCCAGCCGCATGTTACATCAGTAACTCTCAAGAAATTGTTCTTGAGGGCTCTGTACTGTTCATTAACGCCTCTGTCTACAGCTCCCTGTTCAGCCACCACTCTCCTCAACTCGCTATAGAAGGCATCCCTTACTACTTGGTTTTTTCAGCTTCCATATTTTCCTCCTAGGTACATAAGTCCACTTTTTCATTTGTTCTTTAAGCACCATATCACAAATCAATAGTTTGTGCTGCTGCACACACTCCTCACTTCCTATAACTTTAACATCCCTCACTAACCTCCTATCGGCCCTCCTAACCAGAAAATAATCTATCTGACTGCTATTTCCCCCAGACTCATATGTAATTAACCTACTGTCTCTTTTCCTAAAATATGTGTTGCACACAATCATGTCCGTTGCCTCCCCAAACTCGAGTATCCTTTCCCCTTCTGCATTCCTTAGACCATATGCACATCCCCCATGCACTCCTTCATAACCTTGGGCTGCTTCACCTACATGACCATTTAAGTCCCCTCCCAAAATCACTATCTCATCATCCCACCCATACCACCCACTACACGTATTAAATCATCCCAAAATCTATCTTTCTCTGATTCATCCAATCCTGCCTGTGGAGCATATGTCGATATAATCACAGCTATCTTTCTTCCCAACAGAATTTTCACAACCAATATCCTATCGCTTACTCTCAAAACATTCATAACATATTCCACCCATTTCTCGCAACCATCACACCAACACCTCCATATCCGTCTGTCCTCCCCTGCCAAAACAACTTATAGCAACAGTCCTTCCCAACAATCTTTCTGGCTGATCCACCCCTGTACCGGACTTCCTGCAAACACGCCACGTCCACCCACCTCCTACTGAATGCCTCAACGACTTCCCCTGCTCTTCCCCTCAAACTTCCCACATTCCATGAACCCACCCTCATCCCCATGGGTGATTTACTGTCCTCAGGCTTGCTTTGAAACCTTTTTTGTTTTGTCATCTTCAGTATTAATAAATGGGGACAGACACAGCACAGGTCCCACTCACCGCACAATCCCAGGTCCAGGCAATGGATCTGGGACCCCTAGCCCACCAGCTTACCAGTGGCTGTGGTAGTGGCCTCGGGGCACCCTGCCCCGGTCGTTAAAGCAATCTTGGAGAATCCTGAAGCCATCATAGATGACTCCCCATCAAAGCATGCGACAGTGCTGTAGAGCTCAATTGCTGTGTCCATCATTGAAGACTATGCTTCGGGCACCATCATGTCTTTTTTCAGGAAGTTGAATATGGAGAACTCATTTCTCAATGTAGACCCCAAGGCATGGCCAATGCGTGAGGACTAAAGGAACACCAGAAAAGTCATCCAAAGCTTCACCATCACCAGAAAGAGGGTTGTGACAGGAAATGTGCTTCACAATTTTTCTTTCCTAAGAACAGACTCAACAATGAAAGTTTCCCGGATTTCGGATTTCACGGACATGGGCTGAGGCTTGGCAATATTATCAAATGCCTGACATATGCCCATACAAGTCCTGGATTCTCATGGAAGTCCGGCCATTATTCCCTCATATTAAACTACAGTATAAGCAATCTGCTGCACAACACATTATAATTTTAGTAAGGTTTAGACTCGATAAAAGCCATTTGTAACACACACAAAAAGATATTTTCATACTTGAAAAGCATCATGGCAACCATCCTTCTTCACCCCCCCCCCCCGGTTCCTTCCAACTCGTGGCATTATTTATATTTATGTTATTTCAGTATGTACTGTATTTATATTTATGTTATTGTGTCAGCGTTATTATTTTATATACTGTATGTGTTAGTTATGTTGGTATAGGTAGCCTACATTCCAGAATGCTCTAGAATATCGGAATAATTGCCGGACAATATTAGAGAATTCGGACAAAATATGGTAAAAGTACGGGGAATGGTATGTGGGGCCAGACTTTTACAATTCCCCGACTTCTGGGGTTCCCGGACTGGTCTTCCCCCCCCCCCCCATTTTAGTCCAGAAAAAAAAAATATATATATATATATATATATATATACTGCTGTATATAATAAGGAGTTTATAGTGCTGCTGTAACAGATGACAACATGATTTTAATTCTCAGGATGCCAATCAGGGGTGCGAGGTGAACAGTATGGTTGGTGATGGAAGTGTTAAGGTCAGGTGCGGCCTGACTCTCCAACTTGTTTGCCCGCCCTTGTTTTCTGTTTGGACGGATGAGTTCTCCAGCAGTTTCTTGCAATTGCACTCATGCGACTGAGTCCTCTCACTATTTCATGTTTTTTTTTTTTTTCACAATGAGTTACCAAAGCTAAATAATCTTGTGTGAAATAACAAATAAACCATGATGCTCACATATGTAATTTATTTCCACAAAAGTTTTTCTCTCCCTCAACCTGATCCACACAGTGTAAGGTGCAATATTTCCAGGTATAAGAAATGTGACATAAACCACTGGAAATGAATCCAGCAATAAGCTGAAAGCCTGTGCTCCTCCACCCAGTTACTGAATTGGCTGCATTAAATCCCTCATGGTGAAGCGCGGTTATTTGTAAATGTGTATTTTTATCAAACTATTGTTTTCAGTACTACTATCACTACCCAAAGAATATTCATTCCAAACTATAGGTGAAATAATAATATATATTGTATAGGTTTATACTGGAGTATTAATATGCCATTACATAATGAGGTATGGCTCATAAAAATTCAACATTGCATTTATTCTTTAACTAATTCACAAACTATTTGCATTGAAGGTTAAGGTTATAACCAACCTGGTAATTTTCTTCCCAAATTATAGAGAGACTATAACAATGCAGTTCGCTGATAAGAACTCTGTGATAATTTAGATACGAGTGCTTGTCTAGACATTGTCACAGTCCAGTAAGAGTGAGATGGGGTTCATACTCTACATCCCGGGTGGCCCACGAACTCCTGACGGCAACTGTACACAATGTTGAATGGTTATTGTACTCTGCCAGGACTGACAATGCTGGTCTAGAGTGCGAGCTGTTCACAGAACTGTTTAATCTCACATAGTTGGTAAAGCAACCAACCAAAATACCAGATAATCCTGACCATAATGCCCATCTCTTGGATCTGTTCCTGACAGATAATCCATATCACAAAAAGATAGAAGTACTGTCACCACTTGGATCTTCTGACCACAATCTCATCAAAGCCTCATTAATCAGTTCCCCCAAACCTCCCGGTCCTGAACCTGTCAGGGTGACCCGATGGCACTTTGATAGGGCAAACTGGGATGGATTTAGAAATTATCCTGCTGACATTCCATGGCAGTCTTTCTTCTCTAGGGATGTCAGTTCTACCTTGTCCCACATTAATGACTTAATAGCCTACTAGCTGGTATGGATTTTTTCGTACCAAGTCTACAGTTCACTATAAGATCGAACTCTTCAAAATGGTTTAATAGATACTGTGCCAGAGCAACGGCCCAAAACTCAGTAGCAAATAACTCTTACTTAAAATCAAAAACATCTGAATCACTCTGTCAATTTAAACTGCTAGAGACCATTCAAAAGCTGTAGTAAATCTAGCTAAATCAAACTTCAGAATCAAGCATCAAAACTACATAACAACCCTAATGAGAATAGAATATTCTTGACAGCTCTCAGATCTTTAAATAATAACTTTAACAAGACATCACCCATTTCCCCACTACAATCTTCAGATGGCTACATTACAAATGACCCATGTGGGAAGGCATATATCTTTGCCAGTACATTTGCCAGAAATTCTCCCGTAGAGGAAGGAAGCCAGAACGTCCCAGTACCAGAACTTGACTCTCCCAAGATTGTTCCACTTTAAAAATACAGATTAGATACGTAAAATCCATCTTAGATAATTTACCAACCAACAAAGCTCCAGGCCCAGATGGAATTCCTCCAATTGTTTTGAAAAAGTGTTCCCCAGAACTTCCCTCTGTTCTAGCTAAATTATTCAGACTATGCATACGTACTTTTTCATTCCCTTATTCATGGAAACAAGCTAATATCCACCTATGTCCAAAGAAAGGAAGTTCCTCTGACCCCTCTAATTACAGGCCAATAGCTTTCACATCTTCTCTTGGA
Organism: Coenobita brevimanus; assembly: GCF_032717465.1. NCBI lineage: Eukaryota > Metazoa > Arthropoda > Malacostraca > Decapoda > Coenobitidae > Coenobita > Coenobita brevimanus. The sequence continues at coordinate 30,101,755 of NC_137051.1, read as the reverse complement.
AAAGTATTTGAAATTGTAATTAATAAGCACAGTTAAACACCCTGAATCCAACAACTTAATCAGTGATAAACAATATGGTTTTCGCCACGAAAGATCCATCATTGACATATTCAATCTTCTGGCTCATACCATCCATCATTTAACTGACCAGCATGAAGAAACTCATGCAGTAGCTCGATATTTCTAAAGCTTTTGACAGAGTGTGGCACCGTTCCCTGCTGTCCAAACTCCCTTGCTATGGACTAATGTCTTTTGTTCCTCTGCTTTCCTCATATCTCAGCGACAGAAAAGTAAAAGTAGATGATGTATATTCCAATTTCCACTCAACGCCGGCGTGCCACAAGGATCAGTTTTGGCGCCAACCCTATTCCTAGTTCATATTAATAATCTCTTATCTGTCCCCCACAGTCCCATTCGTTCATATGCAGATGACTCAACAGTTCACAGTTCATTCATACTCAAACATCTATTTACAAAGTTTAATACCTCTAATTCTCAACTCAGGACAGCCGTCGCAATAAATCAAGACTTATCTAACAATGAATGGATACATAATAACCTTGTCTCATTTAATGCTAGTAAAACCAAATATATACAATTTACAAATAGACAGATATTGCCAGATTCTTATATTACCTTCAATGCTACTTATTTCCCATCTCCAAAAGTACTGAAATTCTCGGTGTTTCACTTAATAGTGCCCTCAGCAGGACCTCTCACGTCAGATCACTTGCTAAAAACCGCCTCAAAGAAACTTGAATCATTGTACAGAGTCCGTAGCTTCTTCACTGACGAGCAGTTAGCTATAGGAGTCATGTGTGCTTGCAGTAAAACAACTAGACAAAATTCAGAACAATGCTTTTGGAGTTATTAATAACCCTGCTATTATAAATAAACTACTTCCCCTACAAGAAGGAATGTTGCCTCCCTTGCTTTATTTTACAGATAATTTTATGGCAAATGCTTAGATGAAGTTGCGTCCATTGTGCCACCTCTCCATACCTTCCCTCGTGCTACACGGGCATCTGGTAACACTCATGACTGGAATGTCACACAGCCATATTGCAGAATTTCTGCCTATCAGAATTCTTTTATTCCCCGAACTGCATCTCTCTGGAACTCGCTTCCCCGGTTTCCTCCCAAATTTCAGCCTACAGCTGTTCAACTGTTACAGATATTTTATGAATGGAGGATGCCAGTTATCTGCTGTATGGATTATTTTTTTAATTCATTTGTTTTTCCTTCCTCTGTTCTGTTATTAAAAAACGAAAAAAGATTGATTAAACTTTTTTTTTTGCATCAGTCACAGGATATGAGAGAGGAATGTATGCTTACATGCGTGAGACAATAACCTCTGTAATGTGCAAGGCACTCTCAGACGGCTCTCGGCCATGTAAGCAATAATCAATCCAGGGAAAATCAAGGAAAAGCTGCCTAAGGTCTCCCAGTCAGCAGCTCCAAAATGCCACAGTTGCCGTTTCTTAGGAGGGTCAACAGGCTTTGCTGGAGTGATAGGACAGGTTTTAGTGATAAGGTGATGATTGGAGGAGCCAAACAGGGAGAAAAGATAAAGTGTGTAGGCATATGGATAATTTGTAAAGAAGAGGTCAAGTATGTTGGAACTCTCTCCCAGGCGGTCAGGGATATGGGTAGAGTACTGCACAAGCTGCTCTAGGTCGTTAAGGATAGAAAAGATGTAGGTTCGTTCACCATCTGGATCAGTGAAAGGAAAGAAGAACCAAAGTTGGTGGTGAGCATTGACATCGCCTAAAATGGAGATTTCAGAGAAAGAAGAAATTGATAGGATGTGTTCCTTCGTAGAGTAAGACAGTCGAATAACTTTTCATAATCTGTAGACTTAGGAGATAAATAAACAGCACAGAGATGTTGAGTCAGAGAATGACAGGAAAGCCGAAACCAGATAGTAGAGATTTCAGAAGATTCAGATTCAGGAACATGAGGACAAGATATGTTGTAGCATACATAGAAACAGCGGCCACGTTTGACATTGAAATGGGTGTAGAGAAAGTAGAAAGATACAGAGAAGGGTTTGCTATCAATCGCCACAGACAGTAAAATCTCATTGAGGAAGAGAAGGTGAGGTTTAGAGAAGTGGTGTTCAAGAAAAAGAAAGCTAGAAGAAAGGCCGCGAATGTTGTAGAAACGAAGGCAAAATGAGTCAGACAGTTGTTTCACGCCTCTCACTTGGACACCACCAGGAGAAGAGCGGATGGTGGGACTATGATGGTCTCCTCCCAGTGGACTCCAAGACTTTGCGATAAGATGCCATTCTTTTGTTTAATTTATGAATAGGACGTGTGGTGTGTAATGTGCACGTAAGTCTGGTTGTGACAGTTAGAGGAACCCGTATTTGTGAACATGTCGGCATACTCTCTGTGTTACTGAAACACTGAAAAGTTGAGCAGAGGGGATGGCCAGAAGCAAGAGTGGTCCCGAGGGCTGATGACATGGGAATCCAGCTCTCCCTGTCATCAGCTTTCCATCCACCTTGGGAGTGCCGCCCTGCTCGACTGGTGGCACAGTCTTCTCCCTTATAAATGCTCATAAAGCTAATCTATCTATCTATCTATATGTGTGTTTGTGTGTGTGTGTGTGTGTGTGTGTGTGTGTGTGTGTGTGTGTGTGTGTGTGTGTGTGTGTAACATTTAGGGCAGTCGTACTTTTCAAAATGTGAAATTTCCTTGCTTGCACCCCTCATTTTGTTCCACTGGTCAAGGAAACGCCAGATATGAAAAATCTTTTGGATGGAATAACATTTACAGGTCGCCCCCACTTTCCAAAGATCACAGTCCAATACTATGTAGTTCTTTTCTGGCATTAATCTCCATATAACTATTGCTTTTTTCCTTATTTTGCAGGTGGATTTAAGGAAGACATTTTATTAACTCGGATCAATACTGGATGACATCAAAGGCTCAAAGCTACCCTCATATCAGCAAGTTTTGGGTACGTCATGTGCTGCCAGTCCGCAAGACTCTCTGTCAGTTTGTTTGGACCACGTGGCTCTGTGGGACAAAGCAAACATTCCCACTCAGCAGGAGCCCAGTGCCATGAAGAAGCTGGAGGCTTTCTTTAATGAATGGACATCCTTGAAGAACCACGCCTGCAGAAGCAAGGCTAAATTCATAGAGCAATTGGAAGATCTGTTTAACACTGTGCATGGAGATGCCAAAAGCTGATCCGCTATCGTGAGGACTGGTAGCTCATTCACTTGCAGAGACAGAAGGGTCGTCCTGGCTCAGTGGGTGGTTTGGACATCATCCATCTTTGTCACACAAAGAACAAAGCCAAGCGGGTGAAGGATGAAGCAGCAGGGAAGAGAAGAGCCAAGGCGGTGATGGAGGCCACGAATAGTAGAGTTGCCCTGGCTTCTTCATCCTCCAGCAACACTGATGAAAGCCAGGATGAGGAGGAGGAGCCACCCAAAGGAGCCAGTGGAGGAGTCCCGTCCCCATCCAAGAGAAAACAAGGCATGAAGAACGTCATGACTCCTCAGCTGTCCGCTGCCTTGGACCTGACCCAAATGTCCTCCAGGAAGGCAATATTTGTCCTGGCTGAGGCAGCTGCAAGTTTCAGTTTGGACGCCTCTGAGTACAACATCAGTCGGCGTTCTATTCACCGTTTTTGAAGAGAGAAATGAGCTCGCTGTACTCAAGAACTGAAGGAACATCTCCAGGGATAATGTCCTTTGACAGTCTACTGGGACGGCAAGATGATGGAGGACTTCACCTCTCACGTGCACGTCGAGCGACTCCCAGTGATTGTGTCGGGACCTTATGCTGAGCAGCTGCTTGGAGTTCCCAAGATTCCATCCTCAACCAGAGAAGCACAAGCTCAAGCTGTCGTGGACTGCCTCAATGAGTGGAGGATTTCAGAGTGGGTTAAATCATTGTGTTTCAACACCACAGCATCAAACATGGGTCAACATGGAGGAGCCTGCACTATCCAGAGGCAAAACTGGGACGTGACCTCTTGTACTTGGCGTGCTGACACCATGTTATAGACTTGCTGTTTGCAGCTGCCTTCGAAGCAACGATGGGATCTGCCTCAACTGGTCCATAGGTTTTGCTCTTCAAGTGTTTTTGAGACCACTGGGCCTTCATCGACCAAAACCAGTTCCAACCAGGAGAGACAGATGAGACCACCAAAAATGCAATTTATCAGTCCACGACTGAACAGATTCAACTTGCGAGATCTCAGATGCTAAAGCTACTGTATGACTGTCAAAAACTCTTGGATCTGTCCACCAACTTCCTCGGAGGGGTTCCTGACAAATGTATGAAGCTCTGTGCACCAGATGCAATGCATCGAGCTCCCTGGATGGCCAAAGTGCTGTATTCTATGAAGATGTGGCTTTTCCGAAGTCAGTTCAAGATGACAAAGACTGAGGAACAAGGGATTAGAGATCTTTCTCTCTACATGAAGGGTTGGATGACATCATCATTTCCCACCAAAGACCCATTGAACAACTGCACCCTGATGATGATGTTGATGCAATACCCGAACAAGAAGATTGCCAAGGCAACAAAGAAGCAATCTACCCACCTATGGCACCTGTCCAAAGAAGCAGTTGGCTTTGCTTTCTTCAATGACCGGATTTCAACAGATGTGAAGAACCATATGGTAAGGTGCTAGAAGACATGGCCACTGATAGACCACCCATGTGTCCTTGGCTTCCTAAGTCAACGTTCCTCACTGATGACAGGCTACATCAACTTGTGATGAAGAGTACAAAAGAATTCTTCACTAAGCTGGGTCTTCCAGTGGGGTTCATGACCTATCTACCCGACATTTGATCGTCCAACAATGAGTTTTTGAGGGCCAAGGCCATCACTGCAGCTGTCTCTGTCATGAATGACTGGGCAGAATGGGAGGTGGCCCAAGTAATTGTACTCCTAGACTTCTTCAAGAATTTCTTTGCTTATTCTGATGCTGCTCTTTGGTGTTTGTGGATTAAACATTAGTTTTTCCCCGGTTCATCTTTAGCCCTGCTTTGAGACTTTCTCTGTTCAGGTCATTTAACATTTCTTGCATTGTCTCTGCTGTTTCTGAGATTAGGACAATGTCATCTGCAAATCTTTAATGGTTTAGCTTATCTCCATTTATGTTCATTCCTTTATTTTCCCAGTCTAGCTTTCTCAAAATGCTCTCTAGGCATGCTGTAAATAATTTTGGTGAAACTGTATCTCCCTGGTGGTAGGTGGTGGCGACCGTCATCCACTCACTTGATGTAGTGCTGCCTACTTCTTTCTTAGCCTTTATCATTCTTTTCCTGTGCATGCCCTCCTCTCTTCCTGTTTCTCCCATCTTTCCTGTTACTTCTTATTGCTTTTTTTTTCCTTTACAGGTGGCTTTACATTGAGTGACAAGCCAAAAGGTTTCCTGTAAGCTAAGAAACCAATTACAATGCTGGGTGGTAACTGTTATGCTAGGTGTTTAAGGGTCAGCTTCCCGTCTCTTGAACGCCTAGTGTGTACCTGGGTTCCCTTTCTAGGCCGGAGCATAGACTAATAAGTGAGAGGCAGGACACAAAAACTCAAGGCAACAACCTTACATGTGTATTGACTAATTCTATATGTGGAACAGGTACTGTAGATGTCACAACAACAAGAATCTGGGTAATTATAAGTCATGTGCAAGTATCGTGGATAGTTGTATCACGCAGGATACTATTTAGACAATAGTTCAGGATAGCAGGTGAAAGGCACAATGAACAGTGTTTGTAGTCTTTTAGGCCGGGGAATAGATCACTGTCACTTCGAGAGAAATATAAACTATGTTTAGGCTGGGCAACTAATTTACAGGTCTTGTAGTGCAGAGGAATTACACTATTACAGCCGAGTCTGATGTTCACAGAAATCACTGCACTCTTATTAGGTCCTTCTTGCTTGCACTATTTCACTGTTTGCCCCAAATCGTAACTATCACACATTAATGGGCCTTGGACTTAGGTTCCCTCGGATAATACACTGCCCAATATTCAAGTCACTGTTACACTGTCACGGCACTCTTCACTGTTACTCACTATCAGTGGGGCGGTGGCAAGGTTAGTGGGAGGGGGGGCGGAGGGAGGACTCACTGCCCAGCTCCTGGTGGGGGCTGAGTCCCGCCGGGGGCCTCTGTATCCAGAGGCCACGGGATCACTCGTAGGGGCGTCCTCTCTCGGCCGGGGCTGTGGGCGGCGAAGGGCCCGGCACTGTCAGGGCTGGGAGTTGGAATGCGGCCCTCAGGGCTGGGGTCGAACAGCCTCCTGAAGTGCTCACTTAGCCGTGTGACGGAGGACATGGGTCGTCTGTGTCGGGGTGGGGAGAGGCCTCGCCTGGGGTTGGCATCAGGGTGCCGGTGGCTGTGGTCTCCTGCCGTCGGGGAAACCATCAGGAGTGACCTATGGCATCAGCCGTCATCAGAGTCCATCAGGCAGGGTCCCTCTGGAGCCGGCTGGGCAGAGAACAACCCTGGGGATAGCACGGGGCCTCTCCACAGGTCCTCAGGACTGAGACCCTCCTCCTGAAGGATATCACGTCATGGGGGTGTGGCAGCACCTGATGGGGGAGCGGCTTCTGGCCATCTCCTGCCGTAAGGCCCGACTACTGGCCGTGGTCTTTTAGGGGCACAACTTCCGGCCATCTCCTGAGGGAGGGGTGAGCAGCTACCGGCCATCTCAGGGGCACCTTTGGAGCAGCTACCAGCTGTCTCCTGACGAAGGTGGGAGCGGCTACTGGCCATCTCCTGAAGGAGGGGTGAGCAGTTACTAGCCATCTCCTGAAGGAGGGGTGAGCGGCTACCAGCCGTCTCAGGGGCACCTTCGGAGCGGCTACCGGTCATGTCCTGATGAAGGTGGGAGCAGCTACCGGCCGTCTCCTGAGGGAAGGGTGAGCAGCTACCGGCTGTCTCCGGAGCACCTTCAGAGCGGCTACCGGCCGTCTCCTGACAATGGTGGGAGCAGCTACTGGCCGTCTCCTGAAGGAGGGGTGAGCAACTACTGGACGTCTTAAGGTCACCTTCAGAGCGGCTACCGGCCGTCTCCTGATGAAGGCGGGAGCGGCTACTGGCCATCTCCTGAAGGAGGGGTGAGCGGCTATTGGCCATCTCAAGGGAACCTTCGGAGCGGCTACTGGCCATCTCAAGGGAACCTTCGGAGCGGCTACTGGCCATCTCAAGGGAACCTTCGGAGCGGCTACTGGCCATCTCAAGGGAACCTTCGGAGCGGCTACTGGCCATCTCAAGGGAACCTTCGGAGCGGCTACTGGCCATCTCAAGGGAACCTTCGGAGCGGCTACTGGCCATCTCAAGGGAACCTTCGGAGCGGCTACTGGCCATCTCCTGATGATGGCAGGAGCGGCTACTGCCTGTCTCTTGAAAAAGGGGTGAGCAGCTACCGGCTATCTCTAGGGTACCTTCAGAGCAGCTACCAGCCATCTCCTGATGAAGGCAGGAGTGGCTACTGGCCATCTTCTGAAGAAGGGGTGAGCAGCTACTGGCCATCTCAAGGGCACCTTCATAGCAGCTACTGGCCATCTCATGAAGAACGGGTGAGTGGCTGCAGGCTGTCTCAAAAAGGGAGTGGCTACCAGCCATCGCAGGGGTGCTGCCTGGAGCTAGAGGAATAGTTCCACTCCGATCCTGTCGAGAGTCAGCTCGCCCGCAAGGTAGTTGCGGTTTCCTGTTATGGTGGCTGCGGGCGAGCTCCAGGTCATAGGGGCACGCGGCCCGGGCAGACTTACGTCCCTATAGCTCAGAGCTGGAAAGTACGCTGTCTGCCCCTCTGTAGGCTCCTTCTGGGGGTGTCGTATCACCCCTGGAGCCTATACCAGGCATTTTAGCATCCTTGTTGGAGAAAAAGTCACGTCCCCGTGACTGGAGATGATAAACTTTGACCGTGTCAGTGTGGTGGGGTGGACCAGCAGTAGCTGTTGCAGCAGGGAGGTCCAGGCTGTCGTGGCTGGGTTTTCATGAGAGGATGGGTCACAGGTAACGAAAAGGGTGGATGGGTCACTGGCAGTGTGGAGGAGCTGCAGGAGGTGGAGAGGGCCACGGACTCGGTGTTTGCATTCGAAGGACGGTGCCCATGTAGCACGACGAACTCTCATGGTTGGAGGTGTTGCTGGTGGTCGAGTGTTGGGCTGAATGTTGGACACAGCTGGGGAATGTGAGGCTTTATGGCAGAGTAATGAGGCGTAGTGTCTCTTGCGAGTGGTAGTGTATGTGATTCGCACTTGGTGTAGCATGAGTGTGATAGGTGTTGTGTTGGGAGTGTGAGTAGAGGATGGAGTAGGGCTTGGTGGTGAGGTGGGAGGGGTGGGGGTGGCAACGTATCTTGTGGGTGGGCATGATAGGCGCCCCAAGCAGGCAATGGTAGTCTTGAGGGTGGGTGTGGGTGGTGAGTCGGGCATGTGGCATTGTGTTGATTGGGTGCTGCAGGCTGTAGGTGATGCGGCAGTGTGCTGGGGTGGTGGTGTGACGGCAGAGTTGGAAGACATGGCGGGGGTGGAAGATGAGGAAGGGCGGGTGTGAAGAGGGTGGCCTGAGGTGGCAGTTGAGAAGGTTGAGGATGGGGTAGTGGGCACAGGGGGCAGGGAGGGCAGTGGTGAGGGTGTTGGTTAAGAGTTAGGAATATGCGGCGTCGGTGGGCCGTCAGGTGAGGTGTGATGCAGTGTGGTGGATGGCAGGGTAGGGGACGACAGGGAGGGGGAAGTGGGCTGGGAAGGTGAGGGGGAGATGTAGTAGCTGTAGGAATCACAGTGGGGAAGGTGAGGTTAGGGCTGGGGAGGTGGTGGTGTGCCTTGCAGGTGGGCACAAAGGGTGGCTAGAGCTGAGGATGGCAGGTTTTGGGGTGGAAGTGGGTGGTGAGGTTGGTGTGAAGCCCTTTGGTGCTTTGGTGGCGTGTGGTGTGGCAATGGAGGTGGTGCATCAGGGTGAGGTAGCTTTGGGCGGCACTCTACTGGTGGGCAAGGGCGAGGTGGTGAGGCTCGAGGTGGGTGGTGTGTGGGGGCGTGAGGATGCTCTGGTACTGGAGGTGGGTAGTTGTGGTGAGATGGCAGGTAAGGTGGCATTAGGTGTGTAGGGTGAAGGCTGGAGGTGAGGAGGTGGGAGGCTGGCTATGGAAAAGAATTTGTGGTGGAGGTGAGGCAGAGGGTGTGATGGTGTGAGGTGTGGGTGGTGAGGGGGCAGTGCTGTCTCATGGCGCCGTCCAGGCTTTTGGCGATGGGCTGGCTTGGCTGATGGCAGGGTCCTGCACTCGTGGTGTGGAGTGGGCAGTGGTTGTGGAGTGAGGGGATGGTGCAGGTGTGGGGGTGGTGGCGGGTGGCGTGAAGTGCTGGAGCTGTGGTGGTGCGCTTGGGGGTGGTTATACTGGTGGCTGTGGTGGGGTGGCAGGAACAGAGGTGTCAGGTGTGGCATGTGATGTGTAGGATCAGAGGCAAGGTAAGGTGGCTGGGGGTGGGTGGGTAATCTCTTGGTCGTGGGGCGGTGACATGGTGGTGGGCGGTGAAGCGTCTTGTGGGGTCATTGGGGATGAGTTGGAGGTCCGTGGGGATGGTGGGGTCAGAGGTGGGGTGGGTGTGGTGATTGTGGACAGGGAGGTGGGTGAGGGTGAAGAGGGAGAGGGTGTAACAGGGCAAGAGTATGAGTTAGTTGTGTTGGCGGGGAAGATGAGTGGTGGTGCAGTGCGCTGTGTAGAAGAGTGGGTGTGGCGTAGTCAGGAGGCGGTGGGTGAGGTGGTTTGTGAGGGGTGATAGGTATGAGGCAGTGGACAGGAGGAGGTAGTTCTAGGAGGTAGGACAGGGGAAGATAAGGTATGGGTCCTGGGGAGCCTGTTGAGGTGGAGAGAGGCTTTTCGTTGAGCGAGAGCGGGGTGGGAGGAGGTGATTGTATCGGAGAAAAGGGTGTATAGAGAAGCGGGAGGATAAGGAATAGGGTAGGGTAAAATAGAAGATCTGAAAAAAGAGACATGTCATCTTCCCCTGTCGTAAACTGGGGGGTGATGTGTTTGGGAGGTGGCCCGCGGCAATATGGGGTGGTGCGGGTGCGGTGTGGGGCATCTTTTGCAATAAGCTCTGCGCCTTTTTCATCGAGCTCAGGGGTGAGCAGCATATGAGGAGTCGTCGGCACCTTCATCCTGTGGTACGGGGACTTGTAGGCACCCCAGGGTAGTTGCTCTGCACTGGGAGGCTCTTAGTTGCTTATGGATGTCATGGCTAGCGGATCCGTGGCCGCAGGCAGAAAATTCTCATGGGTTGATGGTGATGATGGTAGTGGGGAATTGACTGATTTCGCCAATGTGCTGAGGAGTGGGGTGTGTGGCTAGAAGGCATCTTATTAGCTGTATATCTTTATCCAGGTCTCCCGTTGGGTCATTTATTCTAACGTGTTCTTTGATGAGGCTGGGGAGAATCCTGATGAGTATGTTAAACATGAGTTGTTCCTGGGTTTCACCATCCGCCTCCGGGTAGGCAGCAGTAACCAGGCATCTGGCCTGGATTAAAGTATCATCCAAATTGCCATTATATGTCAGGAGTAGACTGTAGCACCAGTCGAGCAGGGCAGTACTCCCGAGGTGGATGGAAAGCTGATGACAGGGAGTGCTGGATCTCCCGTTTCATCAGCCCTCAGGACTAGTTCCTGACCATCCCCCTTTGCTGAACTTTTTCAGTGTCTCAGTTACACAGAGAGTAGGCCAGCATGCTCTCCAATACAAATTTCTCTATCTATCTTCACCAAACTACATGCACAGTACACACTACACTTCCTATTCAAAATTCACCAAAATGGCATCAATTCACCCAGCCTCAGAGTCCCCAGGGGGGGGGACCATAAATGCCCCCGCCATCTGCCCCTCTCCCGGTGACGACTCGAGGTGCCTGGAACCACTGTCTGACTCTCTTCTTCTTCATTTCTGCAACATTCGCGGCCTTTCCTCTAACTTTCGCTCTGTTGAGCACCACCTCTCCTCCTCTAAACCTCACCTTCTTTTTCTAACGGAGACTCAGCTGTCTGAGGCAACTGACAGCAAACCCTTTTCTGTATCCTCCTACTTTCTCTATACTCATTTCAAAGCCAAAGGTGGCTGTTGTGTATACATATGCAACGACTTATCTTGCTCTCGTGTTCCTGAACTTGATTCTTCTGAATTCTCCACTCTCTGGCTTCGGCTTTCCTGTCATTCTCTGACTAAATATATCTGTGCTGTTTACTTATCCCCTAATTCTACTGACTATCAAAAATTCTTCGACTATCTTACTTCTACGATGGAACACATTCTGTCCATTTCTCCTTTCTCTGAAATCTCCATTCTTGGAGATTTCAACGTTCACCACCACCTTTGGCTCTCCTCTCCTTTCACGGATCCACCTGGTGAACAAGCCTACATCTTTTCTATCCTTAATGACCTAGAGCAGCTTGTACAGCACCCTACCCGTATCCCTGACCGCCTTGGAGAGAGCTCCAACATACTTGACCTCTTCCTCACAACTAATCCTTCTGCTTACACTGTTAATCTTTCTCTCCGTTGGGCTCCTCCGATCACAACCTTATTACTTTGACGTGTCCTATCGCTCCAGTACGGCCTGCGGACCCTCCAGGGAAACGGTCGTCTCTGGCATTTTGGAGCCGCGGACTGGGAGGCCCTCAGGCAGTACTTCTTTGATTTTCCCTGGAATGATTATTGCTTCCATGGCCGTGAGCCATCTGAGTGTGCCTTGAGCATTACGGAGGTTATTCTCTCGGGCATGGAAGCATACATTCCTTTCTCATATCCTTTGACTAACGCAAGAAAGCCTTGGTTTAATCACGCTTGTTCTAATGCTGTCCGCAACAAGGAGAAGGCCTACAAAAAGGTACCGGAGCCAACCCACCCCTGAATCACATAATCTTTACGTTTCTGCCCGGAATCGTGCTAAGTCTGTTCTTCGCTCTACTAAAAATAATTTCATCCATACTAAATGCTCTCAACTCTCCAACTCGAATTCTTCCCGCTCCTTCTGGCACCTTGCCAAAAATCTTTCTAACAACTTTACCTCATCATCCTTCCCTCCTCTTTTCTACTCTGATGGTTCTGTAGCTATTTCTTCTACTGATAAAGCAGATCTCTTCGTACAGACTTTCTCCTCCAATTCCACCTTAGACGATTCCGGTGCTGTTCCTCCATCACTTCCCCCTTCTGACTTCCTCATGGCTGACATTAAAATTTCTTCAGTTGATGTATTTTCTGCCATTACTGGCCTCAGTACTAACAAGGCATATGGGCCTGATGGGGTCCCTCCTGTTGTTCTCAAAAACTGTGCTTCTGTGCTTACACCCTGCCTAGGCAAACTATTTCGCCTTTGTCTGTCAACTTGTACCTTTCCTTCTTGCTGGAAGTTTGCTCTCATTCAGCCAGTCCCAAAGAAGGGTGACCACTCCCAACCCTCCAACTATCGTCCAATTGCTTTAACGTCCTGTATTTCAAAAGTTTTCGAGTCAATTCTTAATAGAAAAATTTTAAGGCATCTTTCCTATCACAACCTTCTTTCCGATCGTCAGTATGGGTTCCGTCAGGGACGCTCCACTGGCGATCTTCTCACCTACCTTTCAGACTCCTGGTCATCCTCCTTTCGGGACTTTGGCGAAAGCTTTGCCATTGCACTTGACATCTCAAAGGCTTTCGATCGAGTCTGGCATAAATCTTTAATTTCCAAACTGCCCTCCTACGGTTTCTATCCTTCTATCTGTGCCTTCATCGCTAGCTTCCTTTCTGGTCGTTCTATAGCTGCTGTCGTAGACGGCCATCGTTCTTCTCCTAGATCTATCAACAGTGGTGTTCCTCAGAGCTCTGTCCTATCACCAACTCTCTTCCTTTTATTCATCAATGATCTTCTAAGCTGTACATCTAACCCTATCCACTCATACGCTGATGACTCCACCCTTCACCTTTCCATTCGGTTCCCGCAACGCCCATCTCAACAGTTACTTCAAGAAACAAGGGATGAGGCTATGGCACACCTAATGTCTGACTTGACTCATATCTCTGACTGGGGTAAAAATAATATGGTTGTCTTTAATGCATCTAAGACTCAGTTCTTTACACCTATCAACCCGACAAATCTTCCACAGGTATACCCACTGATGTTTAATAATATTCAGATTAATCCTGCATCATCCTTGAACATGCTTGGGGTTTCATTTACTCGGGACTTATCTTGGAAAGATCATATTACATCTCTTGTAAAATCTGCTTCCAAGAGATTGGGTGTGCTAAGCCGACTCCGCTCTTTCTTTACCCCTGCACAATTGTTGACTCTATACAGGGGTTTTATCCGCCCCTGTGTGGAGTACAACTCTCATGTGTGGGGGAGGCTCCCCACATACAGCTCTTCTCAATAGGGTGGAGTCAAAGGCTTTTCGTCTCATTAACTCTCCTCCTCTTACTGACTCCCTTCAACCTCTGTCTCTTCGCCGCACTGTTGCATCTTTATCTCTTTTCTATCGCTACTTTAATGGTCACTGCTCCTCTGAACTGTCTGCTTGCATTCCTCCACCTCTACGACGGGCGCGTAGCACCCGTCTAGCAGCAAACTCTCATCCCTTTTCTGTCCAACTCTCTAAAGCAAGAGTTAACCGTTACTCCCAGTCTTTCATTTATGCAACAGGTCAGCTCTGGAACTGTCTCCCTCTGTCTGTATTTCCTTCTGCCTATGATCTCCAGTCTTTCAAACGTAGTGTGTCCAGGCATCTCAAAATGATCGGATCTTGAATTTGGCTCTGTATTGTATTTTGTTTTTCTCTTGGAGGGAACTATTACTGCAGGCTCATGCCTTTGGTTCCTTCTTCCTCGCATAAAAAAAAAAAAAAAAAGGGTATCCAACTGGGATAGTGCCACTACTTTTCCTAATGAGGGTGTAATGGCTTGGATCACGATCTTCGTGAAGTTTTGCAACGTGAGCCCGGGGACGATTTTTGGCGCGATATTTGCTGCCGCTTTACCCAGTAGTGGGAGAGTTACTGCTATTTTTTGTTTGTCGTCCTCAAACCTGACATCTAGCAATGGCTTAATAATCGCCAGATACGTGTGAACATCGTACCGTTCTGGGTCAAATTTAGGCAATTGCACGTGAGGTTTGGTTGCCATTTTGCCGTATTTCCTGAATGCCTTTCTCATATGCCGGGATCAAGAACCACCACTGTCCACCAGTGTTATGCTAGGTGTTTAAGGGTCAGCTTCCCGTCCCTTGAACGCCTAGTGTGTAGCTGGATTCCCTTTTTAGACCGGAGCTTAGACAAATAAGAGAGAGGCAAGACACAAAAACTCAAGGCAACAACCTTACACGTGTATTGACTAATTCTAAATGTGGAACAGGCAGATGTCACAACAACAAGAATCTGGGTAATAATAAGTCATGTGCAAGTATCGTGGACAGTTGTATCACGCGGCATACTATTTAGACAATTGTTCAGGATAGCAGGTGAATGGCACAATGAACAGTGTTTGTAGTCTTTTGGGCAGGGGAATAGATCACTGTCACTTGGAGGGAAATATAAACTGTTTAGGCTGGGCAACTAATTTACAGGTCTTGTAGTGCAGAGGAATTACACTGTTACAGCCGAGTCTGATGTTCACTGATATCACTGCACTCATATTAGATCTTTCTTCTTGCTTTCACTATTTTACTGTTTGCCCCAAATCGTAACTATCACACATTAATGGGCCTTGGACTTTGGTTCTCTCAGATAATACACTGCCTGATGTTCAAGTCACTGTTACACTGTCACAGCACTCTTCACTGTCACTCACTGTCAGTGGGGCATTGGCATGCTTAGTGGGAGGGGGCAGCGGGAAGACTCATCACCCAGCTCCTGATGGGGGCTGAGTCCAGCCGGGAGCCCTGTATCCAGCAGCCATGGGATCACTCGTAGGGGCATCCTCTCTCGTCCAGGGCTGTGGGTGGCAAAGGGCCCTGCACTGTCAGGGCTGGGAGTTGGAATGCGGCCCTCAGGGCTGGGGCCGAACAGCCTCCTGAAGCGCTCACTTAGGCGCCTGATGGAGGACGAGGGTCGTGTGCATTGGGGTGCAGAGAGGCCTCACCCGGGGGTCCTGGGGGCAGCCTTGGGGGCCCGATGGCTGCGGTCTTCTGCCATCAGGGATGCCGTCAGGAGTGAGCTGCGGCATCAGCCGTCATTGGAGTCCGTCAGGTAGGGTCCATCTGGAGCCGGCTGGGCGGAGAACAACCCTGGGGATAGCACGGGGCCTCTACACAGGTCCTCGGGACTGGGACTTTACTCCTGGAGGGTGTCACGTCATAAGGGTGTGGCAGCACCTGATGGGGGAGCGGCTTCTGGCCGTCTCTTGCCGTAGGGTCCAGCTGCTGGCCGTGGTCTTTTAGGGGCATGACTTCCAGCCATCGCCTGAAGGAGGGGTGAGCAGCTACCGGCCGTCTCAGGGGCACCTTCGGAGCTGCTACCAGCCGTCTCCTGACGAAGGCAGGAGTGGCTACCAGCCATCTCCTGAAGGAGGGGTGAGCGGCTACCAGTCGTCTCAGGGGCACCTTCAGAGCGGCTACCGGCTGTCTCTTGACGAAGGCGGGAGCAGCTACCAGTCAAATCCTGAGGGAGGGTGAGCGGCTACCAGCCGTCTCAAGGGCACCTTCAGAGCGGATACTGGCCGTCTCCTGATGAAGGCAGGAGAGGCTACTGGCCATCTCCTGAGGGAGGGGTGAGCAGCTACTGGACGTCTCAGGGGCACCTTCAGAGCAGCTACTGGCCGTCTCCTGACGAAGACGGGAGCGGCTACTGGCAGTCTCCTGAAGGAGAGGTAAGCAGCTACTGGCCATCTCAAGGGCACCTTCGGAGTGGCTACCGGCCGTCTCCTGAAAGAGGGGTGAGCAGCTACCGGCTGCCTCTAGGGCACCTTCAGAGAGGCTACTGGCTGTCTCTAGGGCACCTTTAGAGTGGCTACTGGCCATCTCCTGACGAAGGCGAGAGCGACTACTGGCCATCTCCTGACGAAGGCGAGAGTGGCTACTGGCCATCTCCTGAAGAAGGGATGAGCGGCTACTGGCCGTCTCAAGGGCACCTTCAGAGCAGCTACTGGCCATCTCCTGATGGAGGCAGGAGCAGCTACTGGCTGTCTCCTGAGGAAGGGGTGAGCAGCTGCAGGCCATCTCAAAAAGGGCTCAGCTACTGGCCGTTGCAGGGGTGCTGCCTGGAGCTAGAGGAATAGCTCCACCCAGATCCTCTCGAGGTTGGCTCGCTGGCAAGGTAGTTGAGGTTTCCTGCTATGGTGGCGGCAGGCGAGCTCCGGGTCATAGGGGTACGTGGCCCAGGCGAACTTACGTCCCTCTCACTCAGAGCTGGACAGCGCACTGTCTGCCCATCTGCAGGCTCCTTCTGGGGGTGTCGTATCGCCCCTGGAGCCTATACCCAGCATTTTAGTAACCATATAACCAAACCACACGAGCTCCCTAGGTGTCAACAAGTGGGTTGGTGAAGGGTTAGTGCCCTTCCCCATAAAACAAATGACTCAAAGTTAAATGGGCACCCCTTACAGCCTTACAGGATTATGGCATCTGGCAACAGATAGATAGATAGATAGTATCTTCCTGATACACGCCCTTCTCATCTTAATGATGCATCAGATACCAAAATTTAGAGCTCCGCAAAGGCGGAGCTGGATATCAATTTCTCATAAAATGCAGTTGCGGATAAAACTGCAGAGGTTAAGATATATGGATGCGGACAAAACTGCAGATTATTTTTAAATCCATGTCCGCGGTTGCGGACGCGGACACGGATTTTTTTAAACACATATTACAGTACTTTTATGCAGTATAAAGTGACGAGTTGCAGCCACACTTAAGTGTACACTTAAGTGTGTTACCAGAATGCGGGACGGGGACCCAACTCGTCATGCATCATAGATAAACAGATCACTGCCACCTTATCCGAAATTTGATGCCTGTTTGTACATCGTGGAACTACTGCCGATTGTACACTGAGAGTCACTGGTAATGCATAGTTTGATATATGCTGATCTGGGGGGAGAGAGAGAGAGAGATGGAGGGAAGAAAAGAGCTAATAGAGAAGAAAATAGAAAGAGGAAGAGGGACTGGTAGGTGAGAGGAAGAGAGGCGAGTTGTGGATGAAAAGGAGAGAGAAAAAGAATTATGACAAAAAGAGAAAGGAGAAATATTGGATGGGTGGAGATCAGCAACCTCTGCGGTTCTTTGACGCAGAGGCGGATTATTATGTGGAGTTTTTATTATCTGAAAATGAAGTGGCGGATAATGATGCAGAGCTTTTGTTGTCTGAAGACGCAGATGCGGATAGTAATGCAGACATTATTTTCACTGCGGAGGCTCCGTGGAGGCTGAGGCCGAGGCAGATATCCGATACATCACTAATATATATGTATATCTATATCCATCTATCTACCTATCTATCTATCTATATATGGCCCCGGCCGTGTCTGTGAGCGGACGTGTTGTTTGGTGGTTTTACAATGGCGGACCTCACGGAACAAAGAACCTGCATCAAGTTCTGCTTCAAGATCAACAAGATGGCTGCAGAAACTCACCGGTTGCTTCAGCAAGCCTTTGGTGACAATGCCATCTCAAAGCAGGACATTTTTCTGGTACAAGCGGTTCAAGGAAGGACGAACGTCCGTCGAAGATAATGACCATTCTGGACAACCGTCAATGGCAACAGCACCAGAAAATGTCGGAAATATTCGTCAGGCTATCCTTGCAGATTGTAGATGAACCATCCATGATGTTTGTGATATCGCTGAACTGTCATATGGTAGCGTGCAACACATTTTGTGGACGTGTTGGGCATGAGACACATTGCTGCAAAATTTGTGCCAAGACTGCTGAGTGACGGGAGGAAGGCACATCGCATTGCAGCTTGCAGGGAGATCAAGAATCAGGTCAGAGATGACACCACCTTCATCTCCAAGGTCATAACTGGTGATGAATCATGGGTCTATAGTTATGACCCGGAGACAAAGCAGCAGTCATCACAATAGCAGTCTCACCAAGGCCAAAAAAAAATGCGTCAGGTTTGCAGCAATGTCAAGCTGATGTTGATCGTTTTCCAAAAGATTGTCCACAAGGAATTCGTCCCACCTGGTCAATCTGTCAGTGGAAAGTTTTACTGTGAAGTTTTGCAGCATCTGAGGGAGAACATCCGCCACAAGCGTCCAGAACAGTGGAAGAACAAGGACTGGGTCTTGCATCATGACAATGCCCCCGCCCCAGGGACGTAGCGAAGGGGTGGGGGACGGAGGAGGTGGCCGTCCCCCCTTTGAGGGTCTTGAAATCGTTTGGGGCTAAAAAATTAATAATAAATCTTTAGGAATAAATAAATGAATCAATCAATAAATAAATCGCTTATATATATATATATATATATATATATATATATATATATATATATATATATATATATATATATATATATGTGTGTGTGTGTGTGTGTGTGTGTGTGTGTGTGTGTGTGTGTGTGTGTGTGTGAAAAATATTTAATGTATACAAGTCGATATCTTCTCTCAAGGGCACCAACAATGTAAGAAATTTCTGGTATTTCCTAATAAACAACTAGTAGGTCGTTACTCGTCCCTAAAGTTGTCCTTAAGTAATTTCAAACAAGTCTCATGGAGTTAGGTGAACGTTAACTTAACCTTAACTCACCTACAGCAATTATTTCTCTTCTATCTACTGCCTAATTCCTCCCTCGAATTGGCCAATTCGTAAAGGTTACTTAGGTAGAGGAGAGGGAATCTCGGACAACCGATGACGATGGAGCTGCTTTGTGTAGTTGCTAGAGCAATCATGCGTCCTTAAGGTGCGTATATACAATGTGCTACTTGAACCTTGTCTAGGAGCAGAGTGCGTGTGTGGCAGGCTCTACCTCCCTCATAGAATGGTAGGGGTGCCAACTGCTAATAAAATACAGTACTAAATACAGTTAGATAACATCATAATATATACAGGGCGCATCTAACAAATTAATCTTAGTTTTAATTAAACTAAAGTTGAACCAAATATTCCCTTTAACTATGTGAATATCTTAATTCCACATATGCTTTACACAAAGACCTTTTCATCCTCGCCACATCATCTAACGCACAGACACATTTTAGGTCAGTAGAAAATTCCATATAATTACATGTATTTACAATATATAATTGTCCACGAGCGTTAAACGCAGTAGCATTTAATTTATCAATAAGAATCATTAAAGAGAACGTAATTTCTGGGTTATAAAAACCGCTTGAACAAGTGACAACGGTCTCTAGTTTTCCTCTGCTTTCTAACCAGAGACGACTCATATAAAATATAGAGAGCGCAACCATTCTGGGGAAAATATTTCCCACAGTTATGGGGCCAGCGGAAAATGATACGCTGTATCATGTAATAAGACCCTTAGCCAGGAGTTCCCTCCATAAATCTCGAGAACCCTGTGCTGTGGCCCTTCTAGGTTGTGCATCCTGACCCGTTTGATCTTCACCATCCTCTGTATCTGGAGTAGCTGCTAACTCAAGGGGTACCAGTTTATCAATAGTTTTTATACGGGTATGTCCCCTACATTTTATTTTTACGAGTCTCAGCACCCTCTCTGAATCTGGGTGCGTGGAGATCACTTTAGCTAATGGCCACTGGGATCTTGCCTGTTAAGTCTTCACTAAGACCACATCCCCTATGTTTATAACAGATTTGTTGCTGGCAGCCTGAGCCCCATAAAATCTTTCTCGTAGGTTCAAAAGATATTCCTCGTTCCAGTGTCTATTCCAAGTATCCAACACCCTTTTCAGACGTTTCTATCCCTCCCGCAGATGTTGTCCTAAATCATTATTTTCTATGGTAGGATCATCTACTTCTTCCCGGATATCCACACAAGGCATTGGATGGAGCTTCCTGCCATATAACATATGAGCCGGTGTTAAGGCCTCTAGTGAAACGCTAGTGTCATCTAGATAAGTCAGGGGTCTATTATTAATCCTGGTTTCAATTTCAGTTATTACTGTTCTTAATTATTCTCTCGTGATCTTAGATCTGTGTAATGTTTTCATCAGTCAGTTCTTGACAATACCAATCATTCGTTCGGTAAATCCATTTTGCCATGGAGCTCTTGGAGCTGTGAACTGTCAAGTACAATTTCGAATTCCCAGCGCCGACTTAACCTTTGGGTCATTCATTATGTTCAACAGTAAAGGTGTTGCTCCAACGAAATTAGTTCCGTTGTCGCTTATTGACTTGCCAGGACAAGACCTTCTAGCGGCAAATCTTCGAAAGACATTGAGGAATGTCTCTGAGCTCAGATCTTCCGCTAGTTCTAGATGGACTGCCCTTGTGTAGGCACAAGTAAATAGACAAATGTAAGCTTTATGGGGAGTTTCCTCACCAGTAACAGTTATAGCCCCTGTGTAGTCCACTCCTGTTAGGTACTTGAAAGAGCCGACCTACATTCACCCTATCCCTTTGTAGGGCCGGTGGTCCTGGGTAGCCGTATGGTCGTTGCTCATACCTCCTACAAATGATGCAGTTTTTGAGATGTTTTTTAATGACCTGTCTACCCTTAGGAATCCAATACCTTTCCCGAATTTGGGCCAAGGTCTCCAGGACACCTCCATGGAGAGTGGAATCATGGACTTCCTTTATAATTAGTTGTACAAAGTATGCGCTCTTGGGTAATAAAATAGGGTGTTTGGTTTGGAAGGGCAAATCAGCCTTTACTAGTCGACCCCGACAGCTAATCAGACCCTTTCCGTCTAAGAACAAGCCTAAATCCTTTATCAACTTATTCCTGTTCCCAGTGCCTTGCCTTAAAATGTTATATATTTCTCCATAAAAGCTCTTTTGTATTCTTTTCAGCGAATATGCAAGGGGATCTAATTTCTGAAACCCCACTTTCTTATTCAAAAATTCAACAACCAATTTAGTAGTGTTTAGAAGTTGTCTTATTGATGAGAATCGGCTGATGTCAATTACTTCTGGCTCAGGTACTGCAGACTCCAAGTTCACTACACTAACCTCAGCAATACTCTACTGTTTCTGTTCCGGCCAATCCTTAGTGAGTAACCATTTAGGACCTTTAAACCACAAGTTATCTTTGATCAGTCTCCTTACGGTCGAACCTCTCGAGAGCAGATCAGCTGGATATTTTTGGAGAATACATGCATGAAATTAAATTTGGAAGACAGCTCTTTAATAGTCTTCTCTCTGTTACGGACAAAAGGAATTTTACTGTCTTCCTTTCCTATCCAGTAAAGACAAATCTCACTGTCAGTCCATATGTAAATATCCTCAAACTGAGTATCAAGGGTAGTGGTTATATACCTGGCCAATTTAGTTCCTACTTCTATGGAAGCCAATTCCATTTGAGGTAGGGTTCTTCCTTTAATTGGCGCAACTCTGGCTTTGGACATTATAATCTTACTATCCTCTCCTGTTGCGCAATAAGCTACTGCTCCATAGGCCCTTTGAGAAGCATCACAAAATATGTGTAAGTGCGACTTCTCATTACTGTTTATTTTCCTGGGAATACATATGCTTGATGTGGTTTCAAACTCCTTTCTAAGCTGTTCCCATTGTTCTACATATGTCTCACCCAATTCAGTGTCCCAGTCTAACTTTTCTCGCCAAGCCTCCTGTACTAAACATTTGCCCCTAATAACTATAGGACTGACCAACCCTAATGAGTCAAATAACATGGAGACCTGACTTAACAAGGACCTTTTGGTGAGAGTGACATCAGAGAACTTAATTGGTTTCAAACTTATTACATCACCTATTGTACCCCAATTTAGACCTAACACATTTTGAATTTTGGGAATTTCAGAATCTGGATTGTCCTCTTGTATTTTATTCCTCAAAAGCGGTGAATTTGTATTCCAGCTCTGTAACGGCAAATTTGCCTTCCCACATTCGGAATTGGCTATTTCATAAGCCTTCAATGCTTCCGACTCTGTATCAGCAACACCTTGCAAATTATCCATGTAAAAAGCCTGCCCTATTTCTGGGCATTTGGCATTTTCAAAATGATGCTTTAAAGTGTTGCAAAGTAGGAAAGGACTATAGCACAAGACCCAAAGAGCACCGATCGGAAACAGTAAGTCTTCAATGGACTATCCTCATTTTAAGGATCATGAGGCCAGAGGAATTTTGTAAATTTCCTATCCTCCTCTCAGTCCTATTCTAAGAAAAGCCTTACTAATGTCTGCTGTGTAAGCATAAGGTTTCTCTCTAAATCTTAGTAACACATTCCCTAACTTCTCTGTTAGTGTAGGTCCAGAGTATAGGCAATCGTTCAAGTTAGCTGATCCCTTGGATGCTTTACTATTACAATTGAATACTATCCTTATGGGAGTAGTTACTGAATCCTTGCTTACAGCATGATGTGGTAAATAATGTCCTTCTTTGTGGTTAACAGAGAATCCTACCTTTTCTATAAATTTATTCTTCAATTGATCCTTTATACTGTTATCATATATGGTCAGATGTTCTGGTTTATCTCTCAACTTCCGTAGAAGAGAATTTAACTGAGCCTCAGCTGCTTGGTAATTTGTTGGCAACTCCGAATGATTTAGTTTCCATGGTAATCCTACCCAATACTGTCCATCCATAAATTCCACAGACTGATTATACAAATCCAAGGTTATTTTATCTTCAGGGATTGGTTTCTCAGAGTGTATTCCTACACTGTCTAGGTCCCACAATTTGTGCACAGGTTCAATATTTTCATCCAACAAGTCATTTATCTGAGAAGGTTCTAATTCTGCACCTATTCTAGCTACCATCAATGACTGTGTGGGGGTAACAAAGACTGAGTCTACTAGTTTGGCCTCTCCTTTAACTTGTTTTGGAAAAGGTAACTGATTCATAATAAGGTTACCTCCTGGACTCTTGAACAACTGTACCTTCTTCCCTTTGAAAGTCCTATGTAGTAATCTTCCACAGTAATCAGAACCAATTATCATTTTTATGGGACCCACAGTATCTGATTCCACATTCCGTGTAGCCAACTTTACCCCTAAGCTTTGTAGATGATCAGAGGTTTCCTTCAATCCTTTTATATATATACTTGTCTCCATATTATCAAGCACAGCTGCTGTTATACGGCATTTATATCTGCCTAATTGTATTACAGGTCTAACTAAATCAAAAGACTGAGCTTTCTTAGTTGTTAAGAATCCTGTAATGGCTAGATTTACCTTCCCAATAATAGGTAACTTTAATTTCTTCACAATGTCTGCAGAAATGAAGGTTTTCTGAGCACCAGTATCAAACAGGGCAAATACCGGTACTAATAGGTTTCTATTCCCAATCAATACCTTCACATCGGCTATGGGAACTGCAGCTGGCATTACTAATGAAGCATTCCTTTTTGCAATTGTCATATTGACGCTTGCAGGTTCAGGAACCTCAGGTTTCATCCTAGGGCATAAAGCACTATGATGATGATCTTATTCGCATTTAAAACAAAGATTTAGTTTAGTCTTACAGTCCGCGGAAGTATGTTTGGAGTTCATACAGATTATACAACACCCCGATTCCTGAAGCTTTCCTACTCTAGAAGCATAATCAGGATACTGTTGCAAAGATGCACTGGAATGTTGCTCACCACAAAATACACAAAGTTTCCTGTCTTTTACCATGGAAGGTTTTACTTCCTTAATATCCTCAGCATGTCTATTCCTTTCTTTAATACTTTATCCTCAGCCTTTAGGGAGCTAAGGAAAGTACCTGTCTCTTCTTTAGGCACATATTTAGTCTTCTCTGACTTAGGTTTCCCAACCAGTTGGTTATTGGGTTTTTTCTTTATTTCAGTCTTCTGTTTGACCTCGGTAGGTTTTACTGTTCTTGCAAATGTTTACAGAATTGCATCAAGCCTTCCTCAATCTCTTCGCAGGAGAAATTATCCTTTTGGTACCTACCATACAAAGCATCCTAGGTTTTCGGTGGAAGCTTTAAGGACATAAGTCTTGAAAACACCCAGTCTGATGCCTTAATATCTTCGTAAGTTTTTTTTTTTTTCTTTTATGTGTTCGACTCTGGGCATAGGTTTAACAGCCTGCTATCAAGGCCCAGTAGTCCTCCTACATACCATACACCTCTACATGTCACCACTTCGGCGCTAACACCCACCGTCCATATTGAATATATGCTAGGGCTGTCTCATACAGGACTGGTGTATTGGTATTAGCGGGGGTATTTTTACCACATGTCAGCGGGTCTTCTGGTAGATCAGTAAAGCCTGATTTAATGAAATTCAAATCCTTAAACTGTTCCCTGCCCCAGCCGGGATGCGAACCTGGGTGACTAAGGCCTTTAAGTTACAACTTATTGCAATTCTAAATTTTTCCAAGGAATCAAAATCGTGTCTAGGTATAGGTAATTCAATTGGAGCCTTCAACAATTGAGTAATAACTTGCTCCCTGTCTTCGTAGTTTTGCCTAAGGATGGTCAAGGCCACCTCATAATTATTTTCTTCTACTGGTAATTCTTTTATCAGTTGATATGGTGTTCCTTTGACCTGTCCTAACAGATTGATTGACTGATCGACTGATTGCAAATAATTAAAATCTGGCGGCGCAACTGCCAGGGTCATATGCCGCCGGACGACAAGGTAAAACGCACAGCAAAATAAAAAGTGCATATTCAAATTAAAGTTAATATCTGGTAGTAGGAACAAAACACTGAAAAATAATAAAATAATAGTGTATAAAATATCAAGTACTTATAAAAGTGGAAGGAGGCCCGCCTCCTGAAGAAAACTAAAAACATCACTAAAATCGCTAGAGGCTTTGCCAAGCATCGAGGACAAACAGTAGGCACCATCTGCCCCCTTATGCCTATGGAGGAATCTCTGACGTAGGTCCCCCAGACTCGGACACTCGACCAGCAAGTGACGGACAGTAAGGGGAACAAGACAGTCATCACAGTACGGTTGAGATTCACCATTCATCAGGAACCCATGTGTAAGCGGCGAATGCCCAATGCGAAGCCTAGCAAGAGCCACCTCCAATTACCGAGACATAGAAGGAAGAGCCTTTGGCACAACCACTCTCTGAAAGATTTCTTTTAGTTTATTGTGAGAAACAACATCCCAGTGTCTTTGCCAACACGTATGAATTGCGTGCCGCAAGTAAGGTGTTACATCTGAAGCAGGAAGTGGGTAGTCGGTTGGGGGCTGTTGAGAAGATGCAGCTTTAGCTAAAGTATCTGCCCTCTCATTGCCCACCACACCAACATGTGCAGGTACCCAACAGAAGTCTACATGGCGGCCACGACGGCCAAGAAGAAAAAGTCATCTAAAATTGATAAAACCAATGGATGGGATACATTAAAAGACTCCAGTGCAGACAAAGCACTACACGAGTCACTAAAAATCACAAAAACGGATTGGGGGAGAGTAAAAATAATTTTAACAGCATATAAAATTGCAGTCAGTTCCGCTGTATACACTGAAGTAATGCCAGGAAGGCTACCACCCCTACTAAAGGAAGGGAAGACAACACCAAATCCTACTCCAGTATCAGTCTTAGACCCGTCAGTATAGACGGGGACAGAACCCTCATGAATGGAGGCATGTTCTAAAAAGAGGGAGAGGGACACATGAGAGGGAAATGAGCCCTTTTTTTCAACAACGGACCTACAGAATGTCACACAAGGGAGCAGCCAAAAACCCACCCTTGAGATCCGATGAGGACAAATTGCCAGTCTCGGGACAGAGAGGGCTAACATAACAGACCGGACCCTGTAACCAAATGGCTTTGGGAAATTAGGACGGGTGTCAAAAGCAGAAGATCGGGAATCCTGGGAGACGATGGCACAAGAAACTGAGTCTGGAATGCGGTGAAGACGATACCAACACCTCATTATTAGCAACTGGCGTCGCAAATCCAAGGGGAGTACACCAGCATCCACCAATAAGCTTGGAATCGGGGATGATCTGAATGCCCCGGTTGCCAGACGCACACCAGCATGATGTACAGAATTTAACAACCGGAGACGTGCATCTGTTGCAGAGTAGACCTCACACCCATATTCAAGTTTGGGAAGAATAAGAGACCTATGCAAGAGGAGGAGGGTCTGACGGTCAGCACCCCAAGAGGTATGAGCTAAGACCCTCAAAAGACTCAAAGCTTTAAGACAAGCCACCTTAACAGAACGAATATGAGGAACCCAGGTTAGTCGTCTATCAAACAAAAGACCCAGAAACCGCGTCTCTTCCACACAAGATATTCTCCTACCATAGAGATACAAGTCAGGGTCAGGGTGAACCCTTCGAAGGCGACAAAAATGCATAGCCACTGTCTTTGTTGAAGAAAAATGGAAACCGTGAGTTTATGCCCAGTCAAAAATTCGATTTAGAGCCAGCTGCAACTTCCTCTCTATCAGAGACATTCTAGACGAGGTAAAGGAAATCGAGAGGTCATCGACATATAGTGATCCTCGTACACCGTCAGGAAGTACACTAATGACACTGTTAATGGCTACAGCAAACAGAGTAACACTAAGGATACTCCCCTGTGGTACTCCATCTTCTAGAGCTCGGGCAGTAGAAAGCACTCCTCCCACTCGCACCCTTAAAATTCGGTTAGATAAAAACTGTTGAACAAAAATAGGCAAGCGTCCACGAAGACCAAACTCATGAAGAGAGAGTAAAATACCATGACGCCAGGCAGTGTCATATGCCTTCGCCAGATCAAAGAAGACCGTGACCTGGTGTTGGTTAGTGGAGAAAGCCTCAGTGACAGAAGATTCCAAGGACAGTAGTGCATCAGAGGTAGATCGCATTTTTCGAAAACCATACTGAGCAGAGGATAAGAAGTCACCTCTCTCTAAAAAAAACACACAAGCCTAACACTGACCATCTTTTCCAAAACTTTACATATACAAGACGTCAAAGAAATAGGCCGATAATTCGTCGCCTGTAAGTGGTCCTTACCTGGTTTGGGGATGGGGATAACTACAGCAACACCCCAACAAGCCGGAAACTCCCCAGAACACCAGATCTTATTAAACAGTGAAAGCAAAAACAACAGGGACTCATCAGACAGGTGGCATAAAAAGGCATAAGGAATATCATCATAACCAGGAGAGGAATCATGGCACTGGGACAAAGCCGCCTGGAGTTCAGAAATTGAAAATGGAACATTGTAAGACTCTCCTCCAGAAGATGCAAAACTGAGACCACGAGACTCTAGGCGCCGACGGTGGCAAGCCGAAGGCGTATCTGCATCCTTCTTTGACACACTGGCAAAATGATCAGCAAGCAACTCTGCAACAGCAAATGGATCAGCCACAGTTCCACCTGCTGCAGATAAAACAGGAGGGGAGTGAACAGTAAATTTTCCTGAAATTTTCCTCACCTGGTTCCACACCCGGGTGATGGAAGTCGTCTAATTGATGGAGGAAACATAATTCTTCCAGGATGAATGCCTGGCCTGCTTTAAAACCCGCCTCATATGAGCTCGTGCCTTTTGATACGCCACCAAATACTGAGGATCCCTACGGTGGCGACGAAGTCGAGAGAAGGCGACTCGTTTGGCTCTCACTGTGGAACTGCACTCAGAGTTCCACCAAGGAACCGGACGTTTAGGAAATTGACCCTTCGTTTTTGGAATAGATAACAGGGCTGCTGAATGCAACACGGTATTGAAATATGACACAGCCTCAGTAAGACAGCCAAACTCGTTGACAGAAAGGGAAATGGAACTTAATTCCCTGAAACTTGGCCAGTCAGCCTTATCCAGAAGCCAGAGAGGAAGACGTGGCTGAGGTCCACCAGCACTAGTAGTTAAAAGTAATGGAAAATGGTCGCTGCCATACAGGCATGGCAACACATCCCAGGTAAAATCTAAAACAGCATCAGCTGAGCATAAAGACAAATCAATGGCAGTAAAAGTTCCAGTCTGACTATGGAAATATGTCATTTAATTAGTATTGAAAATGCCTAACTCCTCATCTTCCACTAAAGAGGCCAGCATTACACCCCGAGGGTTGGCCTCACTATTTCCCCATAGAGGATGGTGACCATTCAAATCTCCTAGTAACAGAAAGGGAAAAGGAAGGTTATGAATAAGGCGTTCCAGATCCGCCCTTGCAACAGTAGCACTAGAAGGAAGATAAAGACTGCAAACTGTATACTGTCGACGTAAAAACATCCGGACAACAGCCTGCAGGGGAGTGGAGATGTCCAGATGACTGTATGGAATATCCTTGCGAAGGAAGATAGCAGCACCTCCATGATGACCTTGGCCTGGCACAGGATCAGAATAAAAGGCATGGTAGCCAGAAGGACCGGAAGGAACAGTATCACCCACCATGGTCTCCTGGATGCATATGCACAGAGGAGTAGATTGAGAAACAAGATGACACAGTTCCTCATAGTTTGCACGTAAACCCCGACAATTCCACTGGATGATAGAACCCATAATGGAGGAATGATGATTAAGTGTGGGACTGTGCACCTGACGAGCGAGCGGGTTTGGATTGATGCTTATGAAGACCCTTCACAGGAGCCTGCCTAGCACCAGAAACCCGCACCCTCTGTCTAACATCTGAAGACAGACGTGAGGATGGGGAAGTAAGTTTTACAACACTCCTTCTTGGAGTGGGCATACCAGTTTGTTTGGTAAGTGGCTTGGGGGCTGTCTTTGGAGGTGTAGGACGGCCAGTGCCCCCACCAGAAGCCCCAGAAGTGGAAGTAGAGTCCACAGGTCTAGAGTCATTTGAGGAGGCCATCCTATGCTTCAGATCTGAAGCACCAACAAGTGGTCCAACATCCCCAGGTGGGGACTGGACCAGAGCTGAACCATCAGCTTCAGCAGTCTCCTGGCTAGATCCCTCAGCCTGCTGGACAGAGGGAACAAGAGAGGTGTCAACAGAAGGGTCAACAACAGAGACTTTAGGTGGCCGGTCTTCATGTTCAGAGGACTCTGATGAACTACGGTGACGTTTACCAGGTACAGATGGAGCCTCGGGCATACTGGCTTCAACGGGAGAAGAGGTCCGGTCAATGTTGTCGTCTGCCACCACCACAAAAGTGTGCAAGGCGTCAGCCGCCGAAGTAGGGGCAGAAACAGTCGGAGTAGCAGTCAGGCAAGCATCATTCTCACCAACAGTAGTAACCATGGGGACAGCATTCTGTATATCATGAGTTGAAGGAGTGGGTACTGGAATACGTCGAGGCTGCCTCTGAGATACAGGGTGGCGCACAGACACTCCAGTAAGGACAGCAGCATAAGTAATTCTGGGCTGGAAAAAGCGAGTCTGGGCTATCTTCTTAGCTTCAAGAAACGAAACCCTCTCAGTCGTTCGAATAGACAAAATCTCCTTTTCTAGACAGTAGCGTGGGCAGTTTTTAGAATTTACAGCATGCGGACCCCCACAGTGATAGCATTTAAGAGGGCCTGGACAGTCATTGGTATGACTTTGTCTGCCACAAGAGACACATATAGCAGGAAGGCCAGCCTGTGCATGATGGCAAAAGCGGCTAACATGGCCATAACCTTGACGGTGGAAACAACGCTTTGGGGTTGGCACATACGGCTTCACTGGAAGAGATAGCCAAGCAAGTTTCACCGATGCAGGCAAAGTTAATCTATTAAAGGTCAGGAACAAGGTCTGAGTAGGGGTCAGGACACCATCTATTTTCTTCTGTAGACGCTCAACTTTGACAACACCTGATGACTGCAATTCCTCCAACAACCGTCCCTCTGAATATCGGAGTAGGTCACGAGAAAATATGACGCCCTTACAACTGTTGAAAGAAGCATGTGGTACACAGCAAATACCAGAACCCGAGACAGACTTCAGAGCCATGAGACTGGAGCTCTCTTCTGGGGAGGACACCTCAACCAGAATGCCTCCGTCTCCCTGTGTCGAGATTTTCGGTTCCCTCCCACATGTAGAAACTATGGCCCGGTGCAGGTCAAAAATATCAATGTCCAGCACTGACTTCTCCTCAGAGGATTTCATTACCAGATATTTGGTGTATATTACAGGCTCAGACTCATCAAGACCTTGCCTCATAGCCCCACCAACCCGACGTGACCGCCTCCCAGTCCCATCTGATCGCTGGGGTAGAGGAGGATAAACGCCACGGGTCTGGAAAGGCTCCAGAGTGACAATATGTGAGGTGGAGTCCGAAGAATGGCGAGGGACAGATGCCGTGTCGTCAACAAGAGGTTTGTCGTGAAGCTCCATGTACCACTAAAAAAAACTTCATTCCCCCACCCCCCCACCCACCATGGAGCCCAACAGGGGGAGGCCATATGTCAGGGACAGAACCACTGACGACCCCAGGGGTAGCAGAGTAGTATACACAGGTAACCACTGGGGGACCCGGACAAGGGTGACTCCAGGACAATAGGAGCCACCAGGTCCCCCAGTGCCCACTTGACCCTAGCCAACTCATGACCAGCCGCTTGACCTGGTCGGGCCCAACCAGGCCGCCCGTCTAGCCAGAATAAGGGACCAAAGAGGTGTATTGCTAGCTGCAGGACGCACCGTGCAGCATCGCTCAACCTCCAGGACTCCTGTCTCCCAGCATTTCGGGATGCCACGCACGGCAAACACGTGGGGAGGCAACAGTCCTGCCCTAGATGGCAAGTGGGCAGGGACTAGCATCACCAGCAGGCCTCCTCCACCAGTGATGTAGGGGGTGCTTGGTCCACGACACTGACAAATGCCGAACCCTACAAAGGTAGGCATGCCTCCAAAGTAGGTGGCACTGCCAGCCACATTTCAAGCCCCGCCACCACGTCAAGGTGACCCCCCTCAGCGGGGTCCTAACAGATATGTAAGTTTACTGACTTAAGGGAGCTCTGTTCTATCGTGTACCAAATATTTGAACTGGTCCCAGAAAGATTTCCAGTTCTGCTCCCCATCAAACTTCGGAAGCGTTATTTGTGGTAACACAGCTCTACTCTGCTGTGCCACAACTTGTGTTTCCGTGGCAGGTTCAGCTAATTCTGACTCTAGTGTCTTTACTACAGTTAAGTATTCTTCTAATTTACCTTCAAACTTCGTAGTTTCTGACTCTAAGAGTTCCTTATCATCAGCCTTTACTATAGCCGCTTCCAAAGTTATAGAACTTTTTTCATACTTATTCCATCGGTCAGTGTGGTTTTACTCCTGCCCAAACATAAGCATTGTACATATTGAAAACACCATGACAACTGAATGATGCCTCGGCACAGAACAACACATAAGACAGAAAATCAGGTTGCACCTCTGTCTGCCGCAAGAACCACTGTGCAAATTCCACAGGTAAAGGATAATCTCGAGGTAGCAATGCTTGGACTCTGTTGATGATATGGTTGAAGCTGTTGGTCACGTAACACTTCCCACACCAGGACATGACATACACCGGGAGTACGTGCAACAACTCACGTGCCGTGTCTGGACTGTTCGCAAACATTTGTAGTATTTTCTTCCATTTCTGGAGTTTGTACAAGTCTAGGGCAACCATTTTCATGCACGTTTACAGTGAATGTTCCCCTTTCATGCAGTCGCTGGTGCAAAGAGATAAACATCTGATGGTACGGCAAACATCTACTCGGGAAGAGCTCTTGGTACAACCTCACAGCATTTCTGGAGTTTCCATCAGCAGCACCATACACCAGGTGCATATCAGCCACTTCGGCATTCGTGAAGTGCTCCATGTTACATGTACAGCGTCTGATTCGCAAATGATAGAACAGTGCAGTACGAGCCTACATCATCTTGTCTATGATAATGAAATGATCGTTAGCCCCCAAATGAGACAGTTTCATTATTACACTGTTTTACCATTAATAAAACAATTTGGACATTAATGTGAGGATTTTCTTTAAATTAACATGCAGTTTTGACAATAATATTACACTGTAATGCATTCAGGAAGTAATGCTTGACTCTGATGTTTTCTTTGTTGTAGGACCGAAGGGAGACGTTTCCAGACAAACCTCCATGGCAGAAAAAATATTTATTATGGTGTTCTATATCACCCATTAAATCTTGTACACAAATTTCATGAAGACCCTGTATCTATCTATCTATCTATATATATATATATATATATATATATATATATATATATATATATATATATATATATATACTGTAAATATATACAGTAATCTTCCCACTATCCGATGTAATACAGCCAAAGGCATGTCCCGAAAGTGGGTCCATCTGGATAATGGGCCCCTGCCTCCTGGACTGATACTTATGGACTCTAACCCAGCCTAACTTTGAAAACCACATAACTTACTCCCTATTGGACCTGTACAGCACCTATTTAAGACCCTATTCACACAATTAAGGGACAGAGAGCATGAAATAAATGAAAAGGAACCAGAGAATGAGGAATTAGAGGTGAGTATGGAAATCTTTAGCAGTGTACAGGGTGCTTACAACACATCCGTGGCCGTCCATTACGAAGGTTAACCAACCTCCTCTAAGGCTCTGGCAGTGATGAAAATGCTCTTGAAGCATGTACAGTAATTCTATGTTGTGCTGCACTTAATCCTTTGCTCTGCGAGTTGTACTTGTTAACACTGCACATTCTGTTCTTAACTGCACCACGCCAGTTTCAACCGCCAGTTTGCACTCTGTACTTAATCTTTACACTCTGAATTCTAATTTCATAACACTGCACAGCACAGTAAATTCCTATGTGGTCTAGTGACGAGGTATTGCAATTTATTCACTGTTTATTCACAAAAACGAGCACATGCAGCATCCATTGCGATAAGCGTCTAGTCAGGATGGTAGTTAGGTGGTGTTTGGGGAGGGGGAAGCAACGGGTGCACGTAAATACAGCTGTTTGGCGCTGCACACCAATTTCAAAGTACAGTTTAAAAAAAAGTCAGATTTTTTGTTTTTTTACGTTTTTTGGCCATTTTTGGGTTCCAAAGGCCCAGGCTCAAAGTGTCTGGGTAGTGGGGAGTCGGGATAGTGGGCGTCTGGATAATAAAAGGACTACTATATACATACATACATATATATATATATATATATATATATATATATATATATATATATATATATATATATACACACACAGGGTGTCTGAAAAGTTTCCATGCAGTGAGAAATTTGTAATGACATTAAAGTTATACATATGGTATTGCATACGAGACCTGTAAGTTGTGTGCCCCACGTTTCCACTTTGTGGTAGACGGCATTACTGCTTGCTCATAGATGTTTTGGAATGCCCGACTCAGTTGACAGTTGACTGCGATTGGGAGTGCACATCCATATTGGCTGAGTGATAATGGTGTTGACGATTGAACAGCAAATATTCCTGGTGGAGCATGTGTTATGTAACAATGGAAAATTCACAGATACCATGCAACAAAGGTTCGCCCAGCAATTTCCAGATGCACAGGTGCCCCATTGTAATGCCATGCGAAATTTGATAGTCAAATTTCATGAAATGGGCAGTGTTGCAGACACTCCCCGAACTGGTAGGCCCTCAACCTCAGAAGAGAAAGTTATTGAGGTCCAGGAAATGATGCCGAAAAGTCCAGAGAAGTCTGTAAGACAGTTATCCCAACAGATCCATGTGGCAAAGAGTACAGCATATGACATTCTGCGGCAGGAGTTGAAGTTCTTTCCATACAAGGTGTTGGTAGTGCACCAGCTGAGAGTGATCACCAGTTCCACGTTGATTACTGTAATTGGTTTCTGAACTTTCTTCTGGACAAAGGTGAGGACATCCTTGATGTAACCTTCTTCACAGATGAGGCATGCTTTCAACTTTCTGGGTACATGAATAGCCAGAACACTCATCTATGGATCACTGAAAACCCGCGTGAATTAAAGGAAGTTCCTCTACATGATCAGAAAGTTGGAGTATGGTGTGCCTTAAGTCGTACACGTGTTATTGAGCCAATATTCTTCAATGACACCATAAACCCAGAACGGTACCGCACTCACATTCTGGAACCATTCACAGGCCAGCTCAATGAGCGTGAGATTGAAGAAGGCTGGTTCCAACAAGACGGGGCAACTGTACACATGGCCCATGCATCACTAAAGTTTTTGGAAGACTTCTTTGCTGATCACATAATCTCCCGTGGAATCTGGCCTGCTAGGTCTCCAGACATCACTCTTCCGGATTTTTATCTCTGGGGTGCACTGAAGGGACAGGCGTATGAGAACAGTCCGCACACTCTGGAGGAGCTGAAGACAGCAATTACCCAACACATCAACCAGGTAACTCCCGCCACCCCTCAGAATGTGTTCGACAATATGCAGCGTCGTGTGCAGACATGTCTTCAGGCCTCTGGGGGACATTTCCAGCATATGCTGTAGGAGAAACTGCAATATTGTACGTAAAACTTCACTTTTATTAAAACTTTACTTAAACCTTTTCCACTACACAGTAACTTTTCGAACACCTATGCCCAGAGTCGGACACATTAAAAAAAAAAAAAAAAAAAAAGCCTTCCCTTCAATATTTGTGAGAGTTTTTAATTTAGTTAGGCGAACTGACTTGCTAAAAACAAGGGTTGGAAAAATTTTTATAGTGAAAAACCTTTCTGGTAACCCGATGAACTCACCTGGGAAGTTTCATTCAAATCTCTCTCATAGCCTAGGAAGGAATAGCACCAAACCATAACATGGCTATATGGCACTATAGGAGTAGAGAAAAAATAAAGGTCGGGAGAAACATGGAAATATCAAAAAGAGAGATAGGACAGAAAAGCAGAAGAGGACACTCAAAAGAGAAAGACTGGAGACAAAAAGGCCCCTTTTAGTCGCCGCTTACGACAAACAGGGATACCAGGAAAGTAATCCTTATCCCCTCCCCAGGGAGAAATAGCCTAGGAGAAGTTAGCACACACACACACACACACACACACACACACACACACACACACGTAGAGGGATTCAACCGAGTAGGACGTGCGACATCGGCGCTCCGTACCGAACCAACACGGCCAGTGGCATTACCTAAATTAGTATCTTTGCATGAGTCAAGCTCTGTACTAGGTTAGACTAAATGATTTTTCATTATTAAAAGGAAAAAAATAATAAGTTTAAACAAGACTTGTTCAAACAGGAAAGAAAAACAAGACGAAAGAATATGCTGAGTCATCTGAGGTTTGTTTAGGCTACAACAACACGGGGATTGTAAGTATATACTTTGCACTTTTAGTATTGCAAAATGGATACATACTTTAGTAAAGCAAATTTGGAAAAGAAAAGGGATAAAAGTAAAAAGCAAAATGATGATTTCTACCAAGAACTGGTTGAAGTGGAGACTCACAATAGACTGGTTGAACGTGTAAACAAACTAGAAATGGCTTTCAAAAATGAAATTGTTGAAATAAAGAAGCAGATGCACTTGCAAAAGGAAGAAATAGAAAAACTAGGAAGGGAGGCCGATAAGAAAGACACAACCATCAGTGAACTAACAGTGGAATTGAGTACACTTAGGAAGAAAATGAGTGAAATTGCAAGTACAGTAGTCAATCACGAGAGTGTTATGGAAGAGTTAAAAAATGACACAGAGACAATTAGGCAAGTAAGCACTCTTACTGACCAGAGCAGTGATATTGAGGAGAAGATAACACAGGTGAATGAAGCTGTGCAAAGCTAAAAAAAATGATGTGGAAACCACGTATGCTGAAATGGTGACAGTAAAGAAAGACTTAGAAACAAGGGTGGAGGAAAAAAGCATTAAAAAGGAAGTGAAAACAATAATCCAAAACAATCCAAAGTTAGTCAGAGATTCAGTAGATATAAACAAATCTATAGTAATCACTGGTATAGAAGAGGAAGAAGTAAAAAACAAGATCACAAGAGACAAAAAGGAGATGGCAAATGTAATGAGCTTACTGAAGGAAGTATCAGAGGAAATCTGTAGTAAAGACATAGAGGAACACAAAAGGTTAGGGAAATATGAGAAAAGCAAGACAAGACCTCTAAAGGTGACTTTCCAGAGTGTAAACACTGTGGAAGAGATACTAAAAAATGCAAAGAATCTTATGGAAAAAGAGGAGTTCAAAAATGTATGGATAAAAAGATGACTAACACAAGAGGAACTGGAATTACTGAAAGAGAAAAGGAAGGAAGCAAAAACAAAAAATGAGGGAAGATCAGAAGAGGAGAAGAAGAAATTTTTTCACAAAGTAATAGGATTGCAGATACGAAAGTGGTACACAAACAGGATGGAAGAAAAAGGAGAAAGGTAGTAGAACCATGTCATGACAAGTATATAAACAAGATGATAAAGTTGATGTACTCAAATGTGGATGGAATGGTATCTAAATTACGAGAGATGAATGATTATGTCAGAGAAAATGAACCACAAATAATATGCCTAACTGAAACAAAATTAACACCAAGGATATCCAATGACATACTAAACTTAGAGGAATACAATATATGGAGAAGAGACAGAAATTTAAAAAAAGGAGGAGGAATTATAATATTAACTAAGAAAAATCTAAAAGTCAATGAAATAAAACTAGATATACCATCACAAGTAGAACTGATTGCAGTAGAGATCAACACATCTGAAGGTAAAGTAATTGTAGCCAATTTGTACATGCCACCCAGATCAAACACATGGGAAAGAGATGAATATGAGGACCTGGCATAGAGTACAATTCAGAGTTTAAGATCATTACTACATAAAATGGAAGAGAAATCAGAAAGAATTATACTAACTGGGGATTTCAATACAAATATAAATTGGAATACTCTACAGTAGATATAATTAGCCAAGAAAGCTGTTGGGACCAAAAGCTCCTGGATCTCGTACAAGAGTTCTTCCTAACGCAACATGTGAGGGAAGCCACCAGAAAAAGAGGACTTGATGTACCTTCAGTGCTAGATCTAATATTTACTAGGCAAGAAAATGATATTGACAGTTTAATATATCACCCTCCACTCGGCAAAAGCGATCATGCAGTACTAAATTATAACTTCAGGATAGCATATGACATAGTGAACAGCAATTACAGTTACAAAAAGAGCCTAAACTATAAAAAGGGAAATTATCAAGACCTAAAGAAGTATTTCTTAGAAGCTGATTGGGAAAATGAGCTTAGAGGACAAGATTTAAATGCTGTATATAAAAAAATCTGTGAATTTTATGAAATAGGAGTCCAGAAGTACATCCCACAGCACAAAGAAGCAGATAAGAAAATACAGAAATGGTTCAATACAGAATATAAAAAATCAAAAGAAAGAAGAGATTTGTTGTGGAATAGATACAGAAGACATAATAGTGAAAGGGCGTATAATAATTACAAACAGGCAAGGAGGGAAGCCCAAAAACAGTTTGAGGAGGATATAACAAATAAAAGTAGTGATCAACCAAAGCTGTTTTACAGCTATATCAGAAGCAAAACCAAAGTAAAAGATATAATACAATCAATTACGGACGAGGGAATCACTTATACACAAGAGAAGGATATTTGTGAAGCACTAAATAAGAATTTCCAATTAGTTTTTACAGAAGAAGAAAATTTTGAGAGGGACTATGTGGAACATGCATGTCCACACATACTACCAGATATACAAATAGCAGAGAAAGTAATACAGGAGGAGTTAAGTAGATTAGACAGAGGAAAAGCAAGTGGTCCTGATGAAATTTCATGTTGGGTACTACGAGAATGTGAAAAGGAGTTAAGTAAACCATTATTTTTAATTTTCAAGAAATCCTTGAGTCAAGGGAAACTACCTGATATTTGGAAAAAAGCAAATATTGTCCCCTTATTCAAGAAAGGAAATAGACAAAATCCACTCAACTACCGACCAGTATCACTGACCAGTGTTGTAAGCAAGGTATTAGAAAAGCTTATAAGAAAAGCTTGGGTAAATCATCTAGAAGAACACAGTATGATAACAGAAAGACAGTTTGGTTTTTGGTGTTACTAATCTGTTGAGCTACTATGACAGAGTAACAAACACAATACAGGAAAGGGAAGGATGGGTGGACAGTATCTATTTAGATTTCAAGAAAGCTTTTGACACAGTACCACACCAAAGACTTTTATGGAAACTGTACCATCAAGGAGGAATTCGAGGCAAACTGTTTTGTTGGATGCAAGACTTTCTCATAAAAAGAGAAATGAGAACAGTACTAAGAGGAAACTACTCATCATGGAAAGAAGTGACTAGTGGAGTACCACAGGGTTCAGTGCTGGCACCAATCATGTTTTTAGTGTATATAAATGATATAAACAGTAACACTGGAAATGAGAGCTATCTGAATATGTTTGCAGATGATGCAAAAATACAAAGGAGAATTACTAACAGACTCTTGTAAAGAGCTACAAGAAACATTAAATAAACTTCACGAATGGAGTATTACATGGCAAATGGAATTCAATGTGGAGAAGTGTCATGTAATCAAGTTTGGTAAAAGTGGAAAAAGACCTGATTGGGATTATAAGTTAGGAAATAAAACCCTATACACATCAGAAAGAGAGAAAGACCTAGGTGTGATCATCATTAACAGACTATCTCTGGCTGACCACATCAGTGAGAAGGTACGGAACATGTATACACTGCTTGCAAATATGAGAATAGCATTCACATACATAAATGAAGACATGCTAAGAAGGATAATAACATCATTCATTAGACCAACCCTGGAATATGCATCAGTAGTCTGGAGTCCTCATCTCAAAAAGCACATAGACAATATTGAAAAAGTTCAAAGGGCCGCTACAAGATGGATACCAAGCTTAAGGGACCTAAGCTACGAAGAAAGACTAAATAAACTGAATCTACCAACACTACAGGAGCGAAGGAAAAGAGGTGACATGATAATGCTATATAAGTGCATATCAGGGAAGGAGAAAATAGACATAAATGATTACTTAACACATGGAGAAGCATCAGCAAGAGGACACTGCAAAAAACTGCATAAGGAGAGGTGATAAAGACGTAAGGAAATTCAGTTTCCCAAACAGAGCAATTGATCAATGGAATGCACTACCGAATGAAATAGTGTGTGTCAAAACAATTCACAAATTTTAGGATATGTACGATAAATATGGTTTAAGACACGGGACAGTACGAGCTTGACTCATTCCTGTAAAGATACAATTAGGTAAGAACAATTAGGTAAGAACACACACACACACAGCCTGAGTCTGGTGCAAAGGCATAAGGCGCATTGCCGAAAATGATAACATCGTGCTTCACAGAACTGATAATTTTCGGTTTAAATATTTACTGCAGCCAGTGGCTGAATATATACAACTTGACGTATAGCAGTATCCTAACCTAAGTGGGCCAACAGGCTGACCCTAGTTGCTCTTCAGGAATGCCAAAACGCTGCCAGGCCTCACTGAGGCTGAAGTGAGGTTTTGGCACAAGGAAGCAGACTGCCTAATCTATATTTCATCAAGTCTTGAACCCTTACAGGTCTTCCACCACGGCGCGCTACATTAGAGAACTTATTTTCCACCAACAGCAGCACCAAAGAGGGCTCGAACTCGCGTCACTTGGGCTAGAAGTCGAGTGCTCTATCATTTAAGCCACCATATGTGTGTGTGTGTGTGTGTGTGTGTGTTCTTACCTAATTGTTCTTACCTAATTGTATCTTTACACTAATGAGTCAGACTCATTCTGTCCCGTGTATTAAACCATCTTTATCATACATACCCTTAAATTTATTAATACTTTTGGCACACAATATTTCATTAGGTAGTGTTTTCCAATGATCAGTTGCCCTATTTGGAAATTTCCTTACGTCTTTATCGACCCTCTTTTTATAAACTTTTTTGCAGTGTCGTCTTGCTAACGCTTCCTGAAAGGTGATATGCTCATTTATGTCTATTTTCTCTTTCCGAGGTGCATTTATATAGCATAATCAGGTCTCCTCTTTTCCTTCTTTCCTGTAGTGTTGGTAGATTCAATTTTTTCTAGTAGCTCTTCGTATCTTAGATCCCTGAAGCTTGGTACCCATCTTGTAGCTGCCCTTTTTTCCTTATTAAAACAGAATTTATCTGATTTGACACCATTATTTCTGGTTCCATCCTGTATGCTTATTTTCAAGTACCTTGCTAATATCTCCCTTATTTATTCCTTTCATCCACTTGAACACCTCAATTAAATCTCCCCTTACTCTACACCTTTCTAGTGAGTGTAGATTTAGTCTTTTTAATCTGTCTTCATATGAAAGGTTCCGAACATCATGTATCATTTTTGTCATTCTTCTCTGTACATTTTCTAGAAAATTTATATCCATTATATAGTACGGCCATACCACATTGAGTACACCGCTTCCCGTCCGATCAGCGAAGTTAAGCAACGTTGGGTCTGGTTAGTACTTGGATGGGTGACTGCCTGGGAACACCAGATGCTGTTGGCATCCCTACATGTCATGTGGGGTTGGTGGAGGATTAGTGCCCCTCCCTGTAAAACAATTAACTCTAAGCCATTGGCCACCCCATCTGGGATACATGGCGTCTGGCAATGAATGAAAAATATAGTGCGGACACCAAAATTCCATGGCGTGGTCTAAATGTGGCCTTACTAATGCTGGATAAAGTTGCATTATTACATCATATGTTCTATTGCTAATGCATCGCGAAATAAAGCCTAGGACCTTATTTGCTTTATTTCTCGCATTAATACACTGTTACCTTGGTTTGAGGTCTTTACCAACCATAACTCCTAGATCAATCTCACAATCCGATTTACTAATTTCTTTATCTAAGTTTTATTTAGTGTCTCCAGTGGTCTTGCCTACGTTAAGTATGTTATATTTTTTAATGTTAAATTCCATTTGCCAGTTTTTAGACCATTTGGACAATATCGAGTTCCTTGTTTAACCCGCCCCATCCCGTTGACGTATGGGTACGTTGCAACGATTTGCATTTTCCAGTCCCGGCGACGTACTAGTACGTCGTGCAATTGCAAGGTCCCTAATTTGCACAATTTTCAATTTTCGCGCGTGATTTTTCGTATGTATACACGGGACACTTTCCTCTATTCCTCTACAAGATGCCAAGCAGGGACAATGCCTTACACCACATAACCTCCCCCCTCCCCCCCTCACGCCATTGTCTCGGCAATGGACCTGTTACCAGTGATCTGGCTAGTAAAGATATTCAGGGCCAGAATGATTCCCCAATCGATGACAATGTGGAGGACAATGTTTACATAGCATTAGAAGAAACAGCCAGAAATAATGATCAGGTAATGTGGCAAAAAAAGGTCAGGTATGGTGATTAGTTAGTGAGTGAAACAATGCTTATAATGCCTTTATTACTGCTTGAAAACCAATATACTCTCATACTACATATACATTTGTACCAAGTAAAGAAATAAATACCGTTTATGAGTGGATAAAATAGTTACCATCCCATAGAACTCGTTTTCTTTGGTGCCAGCATGTTAGAAAATCCAGTCAGGTAAGGAGGAACTCCTACCTGGATTGGGTATTTCAAACCTCAGGTGAGCGATTTCTCTATGAATTTTCGATGTTTCTCACCAAAAGCGAAGGTTTTAGCAAAAAAAAAAATTTCGAAAATACCTCGGGACTGGGGGATGTCGGAGGTGTGGAACACCTCGGGACGTGATGGGTTAAGTTATGGCAATCGTCAGACGAGTTAATGATACACACCGTTTTTGTGTCATCGGCATATTTGCTAATACTGCTAGTGATTCCTAAGTCTAGATAAGTTATACATATAATAAATAATTAAGGGATCGAGTACTGATCCCTGTGGTACATCGCTAGTTACTAATCCCCAATCTGACTTAGTTCCATTTATTAATACTCTCTGCTTCCGTCCCTTCAACCAGGATTCTATCTATTTTAAAATATCGCCGTCTATAGTGTGTGCTCGAACCTTTCGTGTGCGACCCTATCAAAATTATGCCTTACTAAAGTCTAGATAAATAATATCATAAGCTTTATCGCTGTCTGCTGCCTCATAGACCTCCAAGAAGAATGACAACAAATTTGTGAGGCAGGATCGTCCTTGCCTGAATCAGTGCTGGTAAACCATATGACGTAGCGAGGTATGGAAATTGATGGAATGCTTTTCTTAAACAATTGTCTCCATCTCAAATTTTGACGTATTTTCTTTCATCAGAGTCCCAATACGGTGATGTCCATGGCAATTCCAACTTATAGCAGCTCTCTTCATTGCAAGTCTCACGTAATTCCTTCATTTTCTATTCTCACGAATTCCTTTCACTATAGGTTGCACATCACTACTATACTTAGACCTCAGTCCTAAGGCACATTTTATCACAGTCTTCACATAGTTCATTCCGTCATAATTCTTCTCATACGGTTCCTACCATTAGTTTTTTTTTTTTTTCCATCCTATTCCTACAGAACGCTGTTCATCTTATGCTGCTTTCCCACATTCATGATCCCGCCTCCCGATCGTCCACGACTGACGAGAAGTGGTAATCGGCGTAGAGTCGCCATTATGATCGCGCACAATCCCCACGCACTGAAAACAGCGTCCCAACCGTCGTCGTGAGTCGTTGCGCTGTTGGCGCGGGCAAGCCATCGGGGCGAAGTTTTGGGCCTGCTCAGAATTTTGCCAACGCTCGGGCCAACTGTCACCGATCGCCATCACATTGCGATCGTCCTTTTAATATCCTAATAGCGCCGTAATGAGCCACTGTGAGTCGTTACGAGTCTTGACAAGTTGTTACGGGTAGTTACGAGTCTTGAAGCTATAACGACTGTCGTGAAAGAAATATAACCATCGGCAACTCACACAGACAGCGCAACGGTTGACTCCAGACACCCACTGCCTGACGCAAGAGTCGCAACGGCACGTGGGGACTGTCACCCATAAAAGGGTGGAGATGCTCCTATCTGCTTCCCTAACCCCCCCCCCCATCCCCTACAGGAGGATGGTGGGCTGCAGGAGGGCAACTTCAGGGGTCCACCAAGTTCACGTCCATATAAGCCTCGGATTGCAGCTACTATTAGAACTACCACACTTACTACAACTGCTACTACTATTACTACTGCTACTACTACTACTATCCTACCACAACTACTACTATCGCTATAACTGCTGCTGCTATTACCACTACTACTACCACTGCTACTACTACTACTACAACTACTACTACTACTACCGCGCTCTATAAACTCAATAAAATCATCTAGTAACAGGACTAAAAAGAACAAAAAACAAAAACAAAGAGATCCTCACCTACCATAACAGGAAGCTGACACACACAGGCCATATGTATGTATTTATGTATTGTGCATGTATGTATGTATGTGTGTATTGTGCGTGTATGTATGTGTGTATGCATTGTGCGTGTATGTATGTATGTACTGTGCATGTATGTATGTACTGTATGTATGTATTGTGCGTGTATGTATGTATGTATGTATTGTGCGTGTATGTATGTATGTATGTATTTGTGAGTGTATGTACGTATGCATGTATGTCATCGAGTTAATAAACTACGCTGGCCGTGATAATAATGGTTTCGGTACTTCCATATATCTAACAGGAGAGAGAGAGAGAGAGAGAGAGAGAGAGAGAGAGAGAGTTTAACTCAACATCATCATCACCATCATCTGACCTAAAAACCCTTAAGTGTGAAAATCCAACAACTTATAAAAGAATCTCACCTTTACCATCCCAACAAATATTTATCTATTTATCTTGTATACTTTACGTATTAGGATTCAGCATTTTATCGGATCTTCACAGATATGGCAATCCCGTTAGGACCATCCCGTACAACCGTAACTCTGCCGCAGTGGCATCGCATGTGCCTCCAGACGGTTTTACGACCGTCGTATCGCACCCCGACGGTCCTCTGTTGTCTTGGACTTGCACCCGTGATGCAATCAGCCCCGATTGCGACGTTCGTAAAGCCATCCCAGACACCCGTTAGGCCGCCTCAGCCATATCCCAACAGTCTCTTTTGTCATCCCCAAACGTCACGATGGCACACCCATCGGCATGCCTAGGCTCCAGATTACCTGGGATGCGGTCCCGATCGGCCATGGCTGGCAGTCATGGACGATCAGAAGGCGGAATCATGAACGTAGGAATGTTATGAGTCCATATTATATTTACAAATCATAATAGATAGATACATAAATAGACAGATAGACAGCTCTATGCGAGCCTGGGAATGGGAAATGATCTTGCAAGTTATCTGAGGAAAAGCTGACGACAGATTAGGAAGTAGCAATGTCAGGAGATGATGCAGGCAGTTTGTCAGCGAAATAGCAGGGGAACAAAGCCTAGTGACATACACACATACACACACACAGGTTTCTGGAACTTTCCAACCACAGTATAACACACGTGACACGACCCCTGTTTCATCAGAATTTAGGAAAGAGAGCTCAGAAGGAGAGAAGCCATAGAATCGGCAGGTAGTAGGGAGAAAGGCTTAGCAACTTGGAAGAGAGAGAGGGAGAGAGACAGGGAGGTAGCTAGCGGGACTCTACTTATACTTCACTCGTGTGTGAGAGACTTGTTAATATTCCATGACAAATAAAAATAGTCCCATACTATTCTTTACCTCTCCTGTCATTGCATGACAAATGGGAA
The DNA here is from genome assembly GCF_032717465.1 of Coenobita brevimanus. Lineage (NCBI taxonomy): Eukaryota > Metazoa > Arthropoda > Malacostraca > Decapoda > Coenobitidae > Coenobita > Coenobita brevimanus. The sequence goes on along the minus strand of NC_137051.1, from coordinate 30,057,237 downwards.
AGAAGATTTTCTACTTACAAAACTACTTAAGTATAACAACCGCTCGTCCACAAGTCTAATGTATATAAAACATCACTACAAGTAACTACAAAGTCTTTTGTGACAGGAACGCAGCTTTTGAAATATTATTCATTCCGTTGCCGTTTGCAAGCATTTCCTTCCATCACAGTTTCCGTGCTGTTGCCTCTGTTTCAGGTCTGCCGCACTGCCATCCATTGTAGTCCTCAAGCATTTTTCCTCACGACAATTGCCCTTCATCATAATTGTCAGGAATTTCCCTTCGTCGTATTTGAACTGCACTTCTCGCATCACATTCTCCAAACTTCCCTACATCTGCAGTTCCTCCATCATTGCAGTTCCCATGTGTTTTCCTCCATCACTGCAATGCTCATGCATGTTCCTTCATCACTGCAATTCTCAGGCATGTTCCTCCATCATTGCAATTCTCAGGCATGTTCCTCCATCACTGCAATGCTCATGCATGTTCCTCCATCACCGCAATGCTCATGCATGTTCCTCCATCATTGCAGTTCTCATGCATGTTCCTCCACCATAACTTTCATGCAATTCCCGTCATCTGATTTATATCTGCTTCAAAACGGACGCAAGATTTCTACTTTTCCAGGGTGACACTGGCTGACCTTTGGCGACTGAAGAGGGCGGCGTATATACACTTAACTGGTTTTATCTCCCATGGCATTGGTTGTGTTCGGCCTCGCTTCCCAGCGGTCAACACCAGGGTCGGCAGTAAGTTCACCTCGACATAGGAACATCGGCTTTAACACTTCCTGCCTCCTATACTCACTCTCAGCTAAAATGACTCCTCTGTTGTTAGCTGGAATAGAATACTATAGTTGTCCCAGCCCTGTGAGCTAGTGGTACTGCACTAGTGTTAACGCCATCAGGCTTCAACCATTTTTTTTTTTTTTTTAATCTGGCGCTAGCTGGAAGTGAATACTAGAGTTGTCCTGACCATTAAAAGATTAATTCATTTTGTAATCATTACCTCAAACCAAGACTGCTCCAAAAGTCATTAAGATAACCATTAGCTTCTAGAAAAATTAAACTAACTTCATGAATAATATCTAACTACTTCTTTGATGGTAAGAGGAGTGTTAATAAAACGCGGACAGTGTGGTGGAGGGAAGGCGAGGAATTTGGGCTTAGTAAAGTATTTTTGCATAGAGTCAACTCACAGACATAGTTTAAGTGATGTGAATACAATAATCTTGAACGAGCTTGAAGGCAGACCAACAAGCCAAGCCTCCTCTTGCAGAAAAAGATAACGACATGCTCATCGTGTTTACTTGCTTGATAATCGCCACAGTCTTTTAAACAACACCGATGGCATAATTTGTATTTTTTTTTTTTTTTTTTACTGCCATTGAAGATTTTTTTTTTTTCGACCTGGAGGAATTGGATGTAGCCTTCATTAAAACCTTTACTACGAGGTGTTCCCCCTCCCCAGTTGAAAAAAAATAATCTGGTAGTAGCAAGAATATAAAAATTAAAGAAAGCGTCATCGGATTGAAGGGGTTAAAACAGCCGGTATAGGGAAGCTGGTGTAAATGTGTATTAAACATTCTTTTCATGATTGCAACCTTTCCTGAAAATGAAATATGTAAACAAGAGTGGCAAGAGTGAGTGGCGAGCTGGTAATTCTGGTAATGCAAGTACGAATCTCAGTGTAACTAGGGAATTATTACTGGGATTCAGTTTGTTTATGTTGTTTCAACACACTTTCAAAGGTCCACTCGCCATCTCAATCTCAAAATTGCGGTGGGTAAGTAGATGACATAGCCTATGTATGAGAAAGGAGGCAGTCATTAACACTCTCAGGCTTCAAAACTTCATTTCAGCTGCATAAATTAGCTGGGACAGAGACCATGAAGTGTTCCGGCGAAGTAATGATTATTCACAACAGTGTTTCATGCTATCAACTTAATAAATCTAATGGCATTAGCTAAAATAAAACACCAGAGCGTCTCGACCATGGCAAGACTAACTATGTGTCGTCAAGCAGTGAAAACAATTAATGCTAGGCCTCAGGCAACAGACTGACCAGACTATGCTGAAAGCTGGGTACACATAAAGAGAAAACAGTTGATAAATCTTGATTTAAAAGAACTGCAGTCATATTTTCTTCCTCTTCCCTTTCATCTTGTATTTTTCCACGAACAGGCTGTAATTCATATTTGAGCTATAAACTGTGGTTTCCAGGTGCAAACTGAAAATTAATTACTCAGCTTATTTGACCTGCAGATTACCTGGAGTGGCTGACAAACAACGGTGTAGACTACATTAGTGCCCCCTAGATGAGAGGACGCATGACCCACGTAAAAGCTGCTGTCAACTCCACCTTTTTCACTTCAGAGACATTTAGACAAAAACAAACGACGTTCATGACGAGCATTAATGGGATGAATCAGCGCTGGGTGTGAAAAACTTCGCTGATATCTTTATTACACTTACTGATTTACTTTGGATTTTCTTTTACAGTCACATCAAATATTCCAGCTTTAAGGCGGCTGTTCATTTTAAACGTATTTATTTATCTCATTATATAAAGATTAAAATACCCGCCGCCGCCGGACCATTCACCCCGCCACCCCCCACCCCACCACCGAGCCACCACCACCCCAGGAGGACACCACGGCGGGGTTAGTGACCCAGGACAAGAGGGTCACCAGGACACCTATCTCCACAGCCCCTCTTCCCTGCAACTGTCACAACACCAGGTGAGCGGCAAGAGGCAACGACCCTGCAGGCGGGGCAACCCTCAGCAGGTTCGGGGTGGGGCTGATCCAGAGTCAGTCCCAGGCAACACCGCGGTACGGCCACCGTACGTACCGGGGAAGGAGCGGTCACTGTACGCCCTTCAGTTGTTTCCCCCTGTGACACCGCCATCACGGCCACCATACGTGAAGGGGGAGGGAGTGGCCACCGTACGCCCATCAGTCACAGCCACCTCTGGGGACGGCCTTGGGGCATTAGTTATTGAACCCGCCCCGACTGGCAGAGAGAGGAATAGTGGAACCGTGATCACGGCCACCGTACGTGACGGGGAGGGAGTGGCCACCATACGCCCCTCATCCACTATTACCTCCTACTACGGGAGTAACATCTCAGTTACTTCTTGAAGGGCAGGCAGGCCCACGGCTACAGCCTTAGTGCGTACAAGGGTAGACAGACCCTCGGCTACGGCCTCAGTACATATCGGAGAGGGCGCTGCTCCTGTGCACCCCTCTCCTGCCTTTTCCCCCTGTGGGAGTAACACCGCGTTCACGGCCACCGTACGTGATGGGGAAGGAGCGGCCACCGTACGCCCTTCAGTTACTTCACAGCAGGTAGGCAGGCACACGGCTACGGCCCTAGTGTGTGCAAGGGTAAGTAGATCCTCGGCTACGGCCTCAACACGCACCGGAGAGGGCGCTGCCCCTGTGCACCCCTCTCCTGCCTTTTCCTCCTTCAGGAGCAGCACCGCGTTCATGGCCACCGTACGTGACGGGGAAGGAGCGGCCACCATACACCCTTCAGCTGCGAGCCCTAGGAGTCACGAAACCGCGTTCACGGCCACCGTACGTGACGGGGAGGGAGTGGCCATCGTACGCCCCTCATTCGTGACTCTGAAGGCTCTCCCGGAGCAGGAGGTCCCTTGCGTGGCCGACCCTTTTCCTCTCGGCTGCGTGGGACGCCCTTTGTCTCCCCACAGGAGCAGTTCCCCAGAGGTGCTGTCGGAGTGGTGGTGTGGGCCAGTCCAAGCCCTACCATTTACCCCTGGGAGGTCCCTGTCCCTGACGGACACCCGACAGAGGCGACGCCACAGTTCACCCCTGATGGCACTTCTTCCTGTAGGCAGCCACAGTCCCCAGACTCCCAGGTCTGGCCAGCAGCCCCCAGGCCCAGACAACCCAGGCTCTCTCTCTCTCCTTGGAGCCAGAGGCGCCAGGCCCGCCTCCTGCAGCTGTTCGGCCCCAGTCCTGATGGTCACCTCACAGGTCGAAGCCCCCAGACCGGAGGGCCTCCCTGCACCCCACCGGCGCGGCCCCAGTGTGAGGGCCGCCTCTCAGGTCGAGGCCCCCAGATCGGTGGGCCTCCCTGCACCCCAACGACGACTACCACCCGGGCAGTGACGCCCCTACGGACAGTGCGCTACCGCCTTCAGGAGGGCTCCCGTAGGGCCTCTCTCTCACGCCCAGGACACGCAACAGGTGATACCCAAGGAAAATATGGGTACATAATGACATTAATAAGGTTAATACGGTGAACAATCAACACAGTAGTGTACAGTGACAAATAACAGAATAAGGCTCGAATGATATATAAATGACTATAGTCACACTCAGTGCACAGTGACCCAATACCTGGCAGAACAGAAAAGACCATATACAGGAGGAAGTATAGAAAACGTGGGTTAGAGCAGAGGCGTGCGGGGTTCATCAGAAACTTGTGACCTAGTGCTGCTGTGACTAAGTAACTCTCGTGAGTGACGCGACCCACATCCTACCCACTTATGGTAATATTCATTTCCCCCACTCTTGGTCACGTCATCCCCTAGTGAAACGAACTCAGTAAATAAAACGCCATCTCTGCCAAGGAATATTATTCGGGTACTGTAATATTAGCATCAAATATTCCTGTACAAGTGAAGAGTGACCTATTGTGTGTGTAATCCTACCCATTTGTATTAAAGGCTAATTCTGTGTTTCCTACACATATCCAATATCTCTTTGTGTATATTGTCACGGTGTCAGAGTTAAGGTAATAGATGTGTTAAGGTGTACTGCCTGGTTTTTATGTCCTGTTCCTTTGTGGGTGCTTTACTTCCGGTCTGGAAAGATGACCCCGCTCAGTAGCTGGTGTTCTTAGGACGAGAGGTCGGACTAAAAACACCCAGCATAACAAAGATAAATAAGCAATAAAAGGAAGAGGTGCATCTTGAAAATCTGGCTTCATAACCTGGTTGAACATTAAGCAATAAGCATTGTTCATAGGAACGCTTCTAGGTTACAGATGCCTAAGCTCAGCGAACTGACTTTTTCACCAACCTGTACACCACATGTTATGCTGGGAGTTTTTAGTCCGACCTTTCGTCCTAAGAACACCAGCGACTGAACGAAGTCCTCTTTCCGGATCGGAAGTAAAGCACCCACAAAGGAACAGGACATAAAAACCAGGCAGTACACCTTAACACATCTATTGTCTTAATTCCTAAACCGTTACAATATAAAACAGAGATACTGGATATGCTTTGGACAGGGACACAGAGTTAGCCTTCAATACAAATGTTCACAGTTACACTCAAGACATAGTCCTCTTCATTTACACATGGATAATGAGTTCTAATATTGCCATACCCGTACACTGTTTATAGGCAGAATTGATATTTTATATATTAAGTCCGATGCACTAGGGGAGGACAGGGCCAAGGGTTAGGGGAGTGAATATTACTATAAGTGTGTAGGGTGCGAGTCGCAACAGTCAAGAAAGTCACTTAGTTGCAGTAGCACTTATTCACAGGTCATTGAATTTTCCCATGCACCACTGATCTTGACCCACGATTTCTATCAGTTCTCTTGTATATAGTTGTTGATATTTTCTATTCTGCCAAGTATCGGGTCTCAGTATACTATTGGGAACTTAGTCATTTATATTATTCGGCCTTCACTTCATCACTTGTCACTATACATTCCCATCTCGACTGTTCACGACACAAGAGGTGTTGAGGTCACTATATACCCATATTTCCTGGGCGTAATCTGCTGCGGTGCCCCGGGAGTGAGGGAGAGGCCCTATGGGGAGCCTTCCTGCAAGGGGCAACACACTGCCCGCAGGAGCGTCACTGCCCGGGTCGTAGTCATCGGTGGTGTACAGGGAGGCCCTCCTGTCTGGGGGCCTCGACCTGGGAGGAGGCCCTCGTAATGGAGCCTTGTCAGTGGGGTGCAGGGAGGCCCTTCGGTCTGGGGGCCTCGACCTGAGGGGTGGCCCTCGGGACTAGGGCCGAACAGCTGCAGGAGGCGGGCCTATCGCCTCTGGCTCCAGGGAGAGAGAGAACCTGGGTTGCCCAGGCCTGGAGGCTGCGGCCGCCTGCAGGGGGAAGCGCCGTCAGGGGTGAACTGCGACACCGTCTCCGTCGGGTGTCCGTCAGGGGCAGGGACCTCCTAGGGGTAGGTGGTAGGGCTTGGATTGGGCCACACCACCACTGCAGCAGCACCTCCGGGGAACCACTCCTGTAGGGAGACAAAAGGCATCCCACGCAGCCGAAAGGGAAAGGGTCGGCCACGCAAGGGACCTCCTGCTTCAGGAGGGCCTTCGGAATCACGAACGAAGGGCATACGGTGGCCGCTCCTTCCCCGTCACGTACGGTGGCTATGAACGCGGTTTTGTGAGTCCTAGGGCTCGCAGCTGAAGGGCGTACGGTGGCCACTCTTTCCCCCGCACATACAGTGACCGTGCTGGCGGTGCTGCTCCCGAAGGAGGAAAAGGCAGGAGAGGGGTGCACGGAGGCTGCTCCCTCTCCGGTACGTGCAGAGGCCGTAGCCACGGATCTGTCTACCCTGGCATGTACAGTGGCCGTAGCCGTGGGCCTGCCTGCCCTTCGGGAAGTAACTGAAGGGTGTACGGTGGCCGCTCCTTCCCCGTCACATATTGTGGCCGTGAACGCAGTGTTACTCCCGTAGGAGGAAAAGGCAGGAGAGGGGTGCTCGGGGGCCACGCTCTCTCCGTTGTGTACAGAGGCCGTAGCTGTGGGTCTATCTACCCTGGTACTTACAGTGGCCGTAGCCGTGGGCCTGCCTGCCCTTCGGGAAGTAACTGAAGGGCGTACGGTGGCCGCTCCTTCCCCGTCACATACGGTGGACGTGAATGCGGTGTTACTCCCATAGTAGGAGCAGGTAGTGGATGTGGGGCATACGGTGGCCGCTCCCTCCCCGTCACGTACGGTGGCCATGAACGTGGTTCCACTACTCCTGTCTCTGCCAGTCGGGGCGCATTCAATAACTAACACCCCGAGGCCATCCCTAGAGGTGGCTGTGTCCGAAGGGCGTATGGTAGTTGCTTCTTCCCCCTCACGTACGGTGGCCATGATGGCGGAGTCACAGGGGTCAAACAACTGAAGGGCATACAGTGACCGCTCCTTTCCCGGCACGTATGGTAGCCGTACCGCGGTGTTGCCTGGGATTGACTCTGGATCAGTCCCACCCCGAACCTGGTGAAGGCTGCCTCAGTCGCAGGGTTGTTGTCTCTTCCCGCTTACTTGGTGTTGGGACAGTTGTGGGGAAGAGGGACTCAGGACAGGGGTGTCCCGGTGACCCTCTTGTTCTGGGTCAATAGCCCCACCATGGTGTCCTCCTGGGGTGGTGGTGTGGTTGTGGTTTGGTGGCGGGGTGGGTGGTCCGGCGGCAGCAGGTATTTTACCACCCTCCATGGTCAAGAAGTCACGACCCTGTGACTGGAGGTGGTATATTGTGGTGGTGGATGTCTGGTGGGCCGGCTTGAGGTGTTCGAGGAGGTTGGTCCAATGGCGGGTGGTGAGGTTTGGCTCCTGGTGAGGGTTGAGGGTGAGGCGTAGGGACGATGGTTGGGTGGTCTGGTGTAGGAGCCAGAGGAGTTGGTGTGTCGCCCTTATTCTGATGGTGGGGCGGTCGTGGGGGCGCCATAGTACCCTCTCAATCTTCATCTCTGGTAGTGAATTGGGAAGTTTCCACGATGCTTGATGAAGGGGGAGGGTGATGGGGGTGGTGTTTGGGGTGTGGGTGGCATGTGTTGGGGAATGGGGAGCAGGATGGGGAGGTGTGGGGGTGTATCTAGATGGTGGGCGGGAGAGGCGTCCTGATCTGGTGGTTGTGGTGGTGAGGGTGGGCGTAGGTGGTGATGGTGGTTGGGCACGTGGCAGCGTGGGTTTCCCGTCATGGTTGTGGGCGGTTGTTGGTGGTGGTGTGGTGTGTCTTGTGTAGTGGGCATGGTCAGTGGGTAATGGGTGGCCAGGAGTGGATGAGTGAGTGGCAAGTGGGGTTGGTGCACGTGGGGAGTTGGTGGGTGATGTGTTGCATGAGGCGGTGCATGGTGGGGTGCGGGTGGGGTGTGGTGGGAGTTGTGGTGGTACGGTGGTGGTGGTTGTTTCTGCGGCGGTGAAGGTGGGAGTTGGTGATGGGTGGTGTGGTGCAGTGTTGGTGGTGGGCATAGCGGGCGGTGATTGAGAGTGGTGGGTTGGAGGAGGTGGGGTAGCTGTAGGAGATGCAGGCGGAGGCGAAGTTGGTGAAGGATCAGAATCGGAGGAAGGTGGTGGTGGGTCAGGTGAAAGTGAAGTGGGGGAAGGGGTTTGTGGGTATGGTGAGGTTGAGGGTGGGGTGGGGGAGGTGAGCAAGGAAAGAGAGGCGGGTGAGAGTGAGGAGGAGGAGGGTGTGATAGGGAAGGCGAATGAGTTGGCGGGGAAGATGAGTGGCAGGGAAGTGATGGTGGTGGGTGGTGCGGGGTGGAAGGTGGGAGGCAGTAGACAGGAGGAGGCGGTTTTGGGAAGTAGATTAGGGGAAGATGAGGTAAGGGTTCTAGGAGGCCTGTGAAGGGGGAGGCAGGCTTTGTGTTGGGGAGGAATGGGAAGGAGGGAGGCGGTAGTAGTGGAGAAAGTGGTGTGTGAGGTGGGAAGGTTAGGAATAGGAGTAGGAATAGGAGAAGGCAAAATAGAAGAGATAGTGAGAGGGGAGGATAAGGAAACATGACGTTTCCCCCTGTCGTAAACTGGGGGAGATGTGAGGTGGCTCCCATCATTACGGTGGGATGCAGGGTCAGAGGGGAAGCGCCTTCTGTGCTTTCGTCATATTTTCCTTCCCTGAGGCTTGGGGCAATCGGCGTATGGTAGGGAGGCTTGTAGGCGCCTTTGTGTGGTTTTGCTGCGCCGGGCAACTATTAGCTGCTCACGGATGTCGTGGATTGGGCATTCGTGGCAGCAAGGAGAAAATTCCCACGGGTCGACGGCGATGAGATTTGCGGGGAATTGATTGTTATCGCCGATGCACTGAGGAGTGGCGTGGACGGCTAGAAGGCGCCTCATTAAATTGATTTCTTTATCCAGGCCTCCCGTCGGTTCATGTATAATAAAATGTTCTTTAATGAAACCGGGGAGGATCCTGAGGAGGTTGTGGAATATGAGTTGTTCCTAGGTTTTTGCGTCTGTGTCTGGGTACGCTGCGGTGACGAGCCGCCTAGCCTGGATGAACGTGTCGTCCAGGCTGCCGTTGTATGTAAAGGCGTCGAGTTGTGAGAGGGCGACAACTCTGCCCAGTGAAGGCAAGACAGCTTATTTCACGATGTGTGAAAATTGGTCCCATGTTAATTATGGGACAACATTTGTTGCGACAGTGGCGATTATTTTGCCCAGGTTGGGTACTGTGACGGCTATCTTTTCTCTGTCGGTGTCGAACCAGATGTCTAGGAGGGGTTTGACCATATCCAAGTATACGTCAATGTCATATTGCTCCGAGCTGAACCTTGGCAATTGGATGTGAGGTTTGGCTGCCATTCTGCAAGTTTCCTTTATTTTTCCTCCGTGCTTTATTCGGATCCAGAACCACCGCTGGCCACCAGTGTTATTGTAATGCTGTGTTTTTAAGGCGACTTCTCGTCGTAAAAACACTAGCTACTGAAGCGGGGTCCTCTTTCTAGACAGGAAGCAAAGCACTAACAAAGGAACAGGAAATAAAAACCAGGCAGTATACCTTAACACATCTATTACCTCAATCCTACTCGTAACAATACACATAGAATGATATTTAAGATACAGGGACACAAAGATACAGAGTTAACACTTGGCTCCACAGAGCAGAGTCATATACACTACAATGTTCACACAGGGAGATCGTGAATTATCTATAATATGGTTTACACGTCACTTGGAGGCAGGATATAAATAGGATTGTTCACATGAGGAATAAACAAGGTTGGGAGTCTAGTTTGGGAATATTACTATAAAAGAGGTAGGGTGTGGACAGCGACACTCGACTCTGTCACCTTGTCACGGAGACACATACACTTAGCTTTTGACTAGCCCGCGCCCTTACCTCAGGTGTTCACAGAAAACTCTCTGACTCTCTTATATGGGGAGGGACTAGGATAATTCACAAAGTTCACTTTCTGCCCTGTTAACACTGAGTTCTGATGGGCCACTATTGACTACTGTTTCTTACGGAGTCACTGTCACTGTTTTCCCTGTTTCCTGGGTAATAGTCACTCTATCTTTCACTTGGAGGTATGGTGCAGGGAGGCTCTCCCGTCTGGGGGCCTCGACTTGGGAGGCGGCCCTCGTACTGGGGCCGCGCCGGTGGGGTGCAAGGAGGCCCTTTGGTCTGGGGGCCTAGACCTGATAGGTGGCCCTCGGGACTGGGGCCAAACAGCCGGAGTAGTCGGGCCTGCCTCTTCCGATTCCAGGGAGTGAGGGAGCCCGAATCGCCTTCGTCGAGGGTTGGAGAGTCTGACTGGGGCGTCCTGGGGCTGCAGGCACCAAGGGAGGAGAGGCACCATCAGGACTGGGCTGCAGCAGCGTCTCCTACAGGGCTCCGACAGGAACAAGGAACTCCCGGGTGTAGGCGGTAAGCCCGATACCGGGCCTTGCCATCACTCTAGCGTCTCCTCCGGGGCTATATTCCCGGGTGGTGACGAAGGGCTTCCCGAAGGGAAACAGGCGAGAGGAGGACTCACGTTGCCCGTGTCCTCTCGAGTGTGTCTGGAGGCCAGAGCCTGGGGTCGCCTTCCCCTGTCGCACACTCTGGCTGTAGCTGTGTACTTGCCCGGCATACGGGGGACACCTGTCGGACGTACGGGGCCGTCCTTGCACCGCGGCTGAGGACCGCTGGCGGGGTGTAGTTCCCGTAGTACGAGACAAGCCGGAGTGAGGGGCACAGAAGCCACACTCTCTCCAATACGGATTGAGTCTACCTTCAGGGGCTTCTCTACCCTGGTACGTGCCCCGGCAGGAGCCGAGTGTCTACCCATGCGGAGAACAACTGCCGGGCGAACGGGGTCGCCCTCACGCCATGGCTTAGGGCTGACGACAGGGTGTTGCTTCCGTTATTGGGAAGTGCTACACATACGGTAGCAGGGGCTCTTTACCCTGATCCGTACTCTGGCTGCAGCCGGTAGCTGATCTACCCTAGCAGGAACATCTGCCAGGCGAACGGGGCCGCCCTCATGCCACGGCTTAGGGCCGACGACGGGATGTTGCTCCTGAAGGGGAGAACAGCAAGAGAGAGATACGCTGGGGCAACTCTCTCCTTCTGGTGTGTTAAGGCCGGAGCCTGGGGTCGCTTTCCCCTTCACACTCTGTATTAGGCCTTAGCCTTGGGCCTCTTGCCCTTGGGCCTCCTGCCCTAGAGGGTGTAACAAAGCCGTCAATACGGTGCTACCTGGGACTGATTCTGCTTCAGTCCCACCCCTCTTCTGTCGATCACTGCTCCGCCCGCAATGTAGTTTACTTCCCCTGATCACCTGGGGTTGGGGCAATTGCGGGGAATAAGGACCTAGGACCGTAATGTCCTGATGACCCTCTCGACTGAGGTCACTAGACTCACCAGTGTGTCCTCCTGGGGTGCTGGTGGGGTGGCAGCCCGGTGGTGGTGTGGGGAGTGGTGAGGTGGGAGGTCCGGCGGTGGTGTGGGGAGTGGTGAGGTGGGAGGTCCAGCGGTGGGCACGGCAGGCATTTTAGTTATGCTGGGTGTTTTTAGTCTTACCTCGTCCTAAGAACACCAGCGACTGAGTGGGGTCCTCTTTCCGGACCAGAAGTAAAGCACCCACAAAGGAACAGGACATAAAAACCAGGCAGTACACCTTAACACATCTATTGTCTTAATTCCTACACCGTTACAATATAAAACAGAGATACTGGATATGCTTTGGAAAGGGACACAGAGTTAGCCTTCAATACAAATGTTCATAGTTACACCCAAGACATAGTCCTCTTCGCTTACACATGGATAATGGGTTCTAATATCGCGATACCAGTATACTGTTTATAGGCAGAATTGATATTTTATATATTAAGACCGATGCACTAGGGGAGGACAAAGGTTAGGGAAGTGAATATTACTATAAGTATGTAGGGTGTGGGTCGCGACACTTGAGAAAGTCAATTAGTCGCAGTAGCACTTATTCACAGGTCTTTGATTTTTCCCGCGCACCACTGATCTTGACCCATTATTTCTATAAGTTCTCCTGTATATAGTTGTTTGTATTTTCTATTCTGCCAGGTATCGGGTCTAGTATACTATTGGTAACTTAGTCACTTATATTATTCGGGCCTTCACTTCGTCACTTGTCACTATACAGTCCCATCTCGACTGTTCATGACAGAAGAGGTGTTGAGGTCACTATATACCCGTATTTCCTGGGCGTAATCTGCTGCGGTGCCCCGGGTATGAGGGAGAGGCCCTATGGGGAGCCTTCCTGCAAGGGGCAATGCACTGCCCACAGGGGCATCACTGCCCAGGTTGTAGTCGTCGATGGTGTACAGGGAGGCCCTCCTGTCTGGGGGCCTCGACCTGGGAGGAGGCCCTTGTAATGGAGCCTCGTCGGTGGGGTGCAGGGAGGCTCTCCGGTTTGGGGGCCTCGACCTGAGTGGTGGCATTCGGGACTAGGGCCGAACAGCTGCAGGAGGCGGGCCTGTCGCCTCTGGCTCTGGGGAGAGAGAGAGCCTGGGTTGCCCAGGCCTGGGGGCTGCAGCCGCCTGCAGGGGGAAGCGCTGTCAGGGGTGAACCATGGCGCCGTCTCCATCGGGTGTCCATCAGGGGCAGGGACCTCCCAGGGGTAGGTGGTAGGGCTTGGATCGGGTCACGCCACCACTCCGGCAGCACCTCCGGGGAACCACTCCTGTAAGGAGACAAAGGGCGTCCCACGCAGCCGAGAGGGAAAGGGCCGGCTGCGCAAGGGACCTCCTGCTTCAGGAGGGCCTTCGGAATCACGAACGAAGAGCGTACAGTGGCCGCTCCTTCCCCATCACGTACGGTGGCCGTGAACGCGGTTTCGTGACTCCTAGGGCTCGCAGCTGAAGGGCGCATGGTGGCCGCTCCTTCCCTCGCACATACAGTGACCGTGCTGGCAGTGCTGCTCCCAAAGGAGAAAAAGGCAGGAGAGGGGTGCACGGAGGCCACGCCTTCTCCGGTACGTGCAGAGGCTGTAGCCATGGGTCTGTCTAACCTGGTATGTACAGTGGCCGTAGCTGTGAGCCTGCCTGTCCTTTGGGAAGTAACTGAAGGGTGTACGGTGGCCGCTCCTTCCCCGTCACGTACGGTGGCCGTGAATGCGGTGTTACTCCCGTAGTAGGAGGAGGTAGTGGATGAGGGGCATACGGTGGCCGCTCCCTCCCTGTCACATACGGTGGCCGTGAACGCGGTTCCACTACTCCTGTCTCTGCCAGTCGGGGCACGTTCAATAACTAACGCCCCGAGGCCGTCCCCAGAGGTGGCTGTGACTGAAGGGCGTATGGTGGCCGCTCCTTCCCCCTCACGTACGGTGGCCATGATGGCGGAGTCACAGGGGGCAAACAACTGAAGGGCGTAGTGACCGCTCCTTCCCTGGCACGTACGGTGGCCGTACCGCGGTGTTGCCTGGGACTGACTCTGGATCAGTCCCACCCCAAACCTGGTGAAGGCTGCCCCGCTCGCAGGGTCGTTGTCTCTTCCTGCTTACTTGGTGTTGGGACAGTTGCGGGGAAGAGGGACTCAGGACAGGGGTGTCCCGGTGACCCTCTTGTTCCGGGTCAATAGCCCCGCCGTGGTGTCCTCCTGGGGTGGTGGTTTGGTGGTGGGGTGGGGGGTGGCGGGGTGGGTGGTCCGGCGAAATCGGGTATTTTACCACATGCCCTTGCTAAAAGCATCGCCCTCTCCATTATTATTTATTATTTCTTTTTTTTCTGAAATTTAATGTGACCACAAAATCCTGTAATGTTGATTATTGTGAAGCTTTAAATATTGCCATTTTCAGCTTTTAAAGTTTCACTGTGTTAAATCTGGATGGTATACAGTTGAAACAATAAATAAACTTGGCTTTAATGTTTTTTTTATTCTCCATGGCGTTACTAGAGCACTTGAGGACATTGAACATATGTCTGAAAGCACACAACTTGACACTTAGAAGCTGTGGTGTGTCATGTCTGCCCTGGAGGAATACCAGGACCACAGTGTACCATGGATACATAAACACAGTACTTGGACCATAACTAGGATCATTATGAAATGACATCACGGTCTGGGGCCCTCCATGCAGCCATTAGATGTCAAATTATCTATGAAAGAATCCAAGGAATACCTTACATAGAGCACTAGATTCACTTGGCACTGGACGAGAATTATTACAGTCAATTATGGAGAGGGAAGAGCCACTTTAATTAGGCAGTCCAGTGAAGCATGAACAAAATTTAATGGGTTTCCCCAGATGATTGACGATAACAAAGATCAGAGAACGATTTAATGTTCTACAAGGTTTGCAACCGAGGGTGATCTGCCATACTATAGGAACTTTTGAGCAATGGTACACCTCTTGACAACTTTTGTTGACGTTCTCCAACTAAGGCATTTAAATTTGTCCAGCTGCAGAAAAAAAGGCAAAACAAGTACTTTTGTGCTATTATCAAGAAACGACGGATGTGTATGGACAGGAACAACTGAATGTTTGTGAGAGATTTCTTACTGCACCATGCGTAGTGCAGGAAAAATTACTAGGATTTTCCAGGGCTTTATATAAAACACGTTCTGGCAAGGTTTTCACTCTAAATAATAATCCCAACTCGCAAAATAATACAAATTTCAGTGAAGGAAAAGACTATGCCGCTGCTGATGATAATGTCTGTAGTGAATTCATTGGTGTACATCCACTAAACTAATTATCGGCACCCCTTGCTTCGATACACGTAGCATTTTTCACTGGCACAAAAGCCATGAATAAGCGGTAAGGGATGGTACACCTGATTCTCCCTTCATCAATCTCTTCGCCCCTCCCCCCCCTTCTCTCTCTCTCTCTCTCTCTCTCTCTCTCTCTCTCTCTCTCTCTCTCTCTCTCTCTCTCTCTCTCCAGATATACTATAAGGCCCGTGGCTTCATGTCGTATATAAAGAATAATTCATAACAATGGACATAATGCTCTGAGGAAGGTCTCAGAATAGCAAAGCATTATTCACTTGATAATATAGAAATCAATGTGCCATTTGTCTGCGTGGCACCTACTGTATAAGAGGTTACCACCTTCAGAGAGTAACATTACAAATGACCTGCGTGGTAAAGCGAATATCCTTGCCAGTACTTTTGCCGCCAGAAATTCTACCTTGGAGGATGTTAGCCAAAAAGTCCCTGTATTAGAACTTGCCTCTCCCAAAAATGTTCCACTTAACATACAGACTAGATAAATAAAATCTTTCCTAGACAATTTACCAACAAACAAAGCTCCAGGCCCAGAGGAATTCCTCCAGTTGTTTTGAAAATGTGCTCCCCAGAACTTGCCTCTGTTCTAGCTAAATTATTCAGACTATGCATACGTACTTCTTCATTCCCTAATTCATGGAAAGAATCCAAAATCCAGTCAATTCCAAAGAAAGGAAGTCCTCTGAACCTTCTGATTACAGACCAATAGCTATCACGTCTTGGTAAAGTACCGTATTTGAAACTGTAATTAATAAGGACATAATTAACACCTTGAACCCAACAACTTAATTAGTGATAGACAATATGGTTTTCACGAAAGATCCACCATTGATATACTCAATCTCCTGACTTATACCATCCATCAATCAATTGACAAACATGGAGAAACTCATTCAGTAGCCCTTGATATTTCTCAAGCTTTTGACAGAATCTGGCACCGTTCCCTGCAGTCCAAACTCCCTTGTTATGGACTAATGTCTTTTGTTCCTCTGTTTTCCTCATATCTCAGCAACAGGAAAAATAAAAGTAGATGATGTATATTTCAATTTCCACCCAGTTAATGCAAGCATGCCACAAGGATGAGTTCTGGCACCAACCCTATTCCTAGTTCATATTAATGATCTCTTATCTGTCACCCACAGTCCCATCCATTCATATGCAGATGACACGATACTTCACAGTTCATTCACACTCAAAATCCCATTCACAGATTCTAATATCTCTACCTCTCAACTCAGTGAAGCCATCTCCATAAATCAAGACTTATCTAAGATCACTGAATGAGGACAAAATAACCTTGTCTCATTTAATGCTAGAAAAACCAAATATATGCAGTTTACTGATGACAGATACTGCCAGATTCGTGTATCACCTTCAATGCTATTAATATTTCTATCTCCAAAAGTATTGAAATTCTCGGCGTTTCACTTAACAGTGCCCTCAGCTGGACCTCTCACGTCAGATCACTTCCTAAAACCGCCTCAAAGAAACTTGGATTATTGTACAGAGTCTGTAACCTGTTCACTGACGAACAGTTAGCTGTAGTTTACAAAAGTCATGTGCACTATCAGCTGGAATAGTGCTCATCCTTGTGGAATGGATGTGGAGAGGTTGCACTAAAACAACTAAAAATTCAGAACAAAGCTGTTGGAATTATTAATAACTCTGCTATTACAATTAAACTACCTCCCCTACAAGTAAGAAGGAATGTTGCCTCCCTTGCATTATTTTACAGATACTTTTATGACAAATGCTCAGACGAAGTTGCATCCATTGTGTCACCTCTCCATGCCATCCCTCGAGCTACACGGGCATCTGGTAGCGCCCATGACTGGAATATCACACTGCCAGACTGCATAACATCTGCCTAACAAAATTCTTTTATTCCCTGAGCTGCATCTCTCCGGAACTCTCTTCCCCAGAGTTCTTTCCCCCAAAACTTCAACCTACAGTTGTTCAAGTCCAACTGTTACAGATTTTTTATGGAGTACGCCAGGAGTTTGGTGTATGGATTATTTTTTTATTCATGTGTTTTCTTCCTCTGTTCTTTTATCTAAAAAAAAAAGAAGAAGAAGGATTTTCTTACGCGTTGTGATACAATGACAACCACCATTAGCATTTTAAGAATGGGCTGACGTAGAACTTTGTGGGCCTAACTGTTTAGTATACACAACAACGCATGTAAAGCATATATACTGTAGGATGAATCGTAGTATTGCTATAAAATTAACCACATCAATGACACGTGAATGTAGTAGTGCATGGATTATGAAACTGATAATAGTAATTTGACGGTGGTAAAAACATCGCGGAGGGGGTGATAGGCAGGCATATTCGTTTATTTTAGAATAGGCATGTTCCTCAGACGGTTCTCGATTTGCATATAATGTGACGAATATGTTGCCTACGAAACTGCTTCAGCTTGGACAATCTGAGCTTCGAATAATCAGTAGGAGTTTTAAAGTTGATTCTGACTGATCCATACTACGTATCAACATCCTCGTTTATAACTGTTACGAAACCTATGTTGATAAACTCTCTACGTAAAGTAAGACATTGAGAAATAATAAGCAAAACAAACTGCTTAGTAAGCGGCGCTACGAAGCCTCCCATACAACTAGCTAATCTAAACTAACCTAATCAAACCAACCCTAACCTAACCTAACCTAAGTAGCCTAACCCAACCTGAGTAAAATACCCGCTGCCGGACCACCCACCTCGCCACCCCCCACCCCACCACCGGGCCGCTACCACACCACCACCCCAGGAGGACACAACGGTGGGGCTAGTGACCCAGGTCAAGAGGGTCACCGGGACACTACTGTCCTGAGTCCCTTTTCCCCGCAACTACCCCAACACCAGGTGACCGGAGAAAGCCAACGACCTTGCGGGCGGGACAACCATCGTCAGAACTGGGGTGGGACTGAACAAGATTCAGTCCCAGGTAACACCGTGTTGACGGCTATTGTTACACCCTCAAGGGCAGGAGGCCCAAGGCTACGGCCTAAAGAGTGTACCAGGGTAGTGAGACCCTCGGCTACGGCCTTAGTACAAACCGGAGAGAGAGTTGCCCCTGTGCATCCCTCTCTTGCTGTTCTATCCTACGGGAGCAACACCGCGCCGATGGCCACTGTATGTGGTGGGGAAGGAGCGGCCACTGTATGCCCTTTGGTTGCTTCTCGACGGGAAGATCAGATCCCAGCTACGGCCAAAGTACGTACCAGGGTAGAGATGCCCTTGGCTACAGTACATGCAGCTTTTCCGTACTACGGGAGCAACACCGCGCCGACGGCCACTGTATGTGGCGGGGAAGGAGTGGCCACTGTACGCCTTTCAGTTGCTCCTCGTAAGACGGGTAGGTTAACGGCCACAGCCGAAGCACGTACCAGGGTAGAGAGACCCTTGACTATAGCATCAGTACGTACCGGAGAGAGCGCGGCCCCTGTGCACCCCTCTCCTCCTTTTCCCTACTACGGGAGCAACACCGCACCGATGGCCACTGTACATGGCGGGGAAGGAGCGGCCACTGTACGCCCTTCAGTTGCTCCTTGTGCGACGGGTAGGCTCACGGCCACAGCCGCAGTACGTACCAGGGTAAGGCGACCCGAGGCTCCGGCTTCAGTACGTACCGGAGAGGACACAGACTCCGTGAATCCTCCTCCTGCCTCTTCCCCCTATGGGAGCCCTTCGTCACCATCCGGGAGTGTTACCCTGGAGGTGTCGCCAGAGTGGTGGCAAGGCCCGATACCGGACCTACCTCCTACGCCTGGGAGATCTCTGTTCCTGCCAGACACCCGATGGAGACGGTGCCACAGCCCAGCCCTGTCGGCGCCTCTTCCTATAGGTGACCGCAGTCCCAGGACCCCCAGGCCCGACCAGCAGACTCCAGACGAGGGCAACCCAGGCTCACTCACTCCACAGAGCCAGTGACGACAGGCCCGCCTTCTCCAGCTGTTCGGCCCCAGTCCCGAGGGCCACCTCTCAGGTCGAGACCCCCAGACAGGAGGGCCTCCTGCACCCCACCAACAAGGCTCCAATTCGAGGGCCACCTCTCAGGTCGAGGCCCCCAGACAGGAGGGCCTCCTTGCACCCCACCAATGAGGCTCCGATTCGAGGGCCACCTCTAAGGTCGAGGCCCCCAGACAGGAGGGCCTCCCTGCACCTCACCGACGAGCAGGACCCGGGCAGTGACTCCCCTGCGGATAGTGCATTGCCCTTTGCAGGCCGGGTCCCCCTAGGGTTCTCCCCTCACGCCCCTGCTACGGAGTGAACATTACCCAGGAAATACAGGTAAATAGTGACGCCCCTTGTACCGAGAACAAACCAGGGGAAATAACAGTGAACAGTGACCGAGTGAAGACCAGTGTAAAACCAGTGACAGTTATTATTAGTCTAAAAGAACTCGATACCCAGCAGAACAGAAAATGACTTAAACCCTCAGTAAGAGAACTTAGAGTAATTGTGTGAGTCCCCAAGTAAAAGAACTTTCAGTAACTGTGAATGGAGACTAGGGTGCGCTGGTGAATCAAAAGCCTGTGTGTACTGTAAGTGCCGCCGCGACCAAGTGACTACGTCAAGTGTCGCGATTCGCACCCTGTCTTATTTATAGTAGTATTTCCCCCACGGACTCTTAATCTTGTTTATTCCCCTTGTTTCCAACTAAGTATATATTCTGCCTAAAAGTGAGTGAAATACGGTTATCAACATATATAGTTCAGGACATTAGTGTACATGCATTATATCGTGTATTAAGTGTGACTGTACATTGTGGTGTCAAAGGCTAACTCTGTGTCCCTGTCTCCTGTATCTCAAATATCACTCTGTGTTGTATTGTAACGGTGTAGAATTAAGGCAATAGATGTGTTAAGGTATACTGCCTGGTTTTTATGTCCTGTTCCTTTGCGGGTGCTTTACTTCCGGTCCGGAAAGAGGACCCCGCTCAGTCGCTAGTGTTTTTAGGACGATAAGTCGACCTAAAAACACTCAGCATAACACTGAGCTAACCTAAGCCTGCTGATCCAGTCTAGCCTAGTGCAGTGACCCCACCAAGTCTAACTGGGTGGGTAGAGTAAAATGCCCGCCGTGCCCGCCGCAGGACCTCCCACCTCACCACCCCCCACACCACCACCGAGCCGCCACCCCACCACCACCCCGGGAGGACACACCAGTGAGGTTAGTGACCCCGGGCAAGAGGGTCATCGGGGCATCCCGGCCCTGAGCCCCTATTCCCCGCAAGTGCCCCAACCCCAGGTGTTCAGGGAACCTGAACTACTGTGCGGGCGGGGTAGTGATCGTCAGACCAGGGGTGGGACTGAAAAGAGGTCAGTCCCAGGTAACACCGTCTTGACGGTCTTGTTACACCCTCTAGGGCAGGAAGAGGCCCAAGGGCAGGAAGAGGCCCAAGGCTACAGCCAAAAGAGAGAAAGAGAGATAGACACAGGCTATGGCCTGACAGAGTGTGTGAAGGGGAAGGTGACCCCAGGCTCCGGCCTTAACACGCTGAGGAGAGAGAGTTGCCTGTGTGCATCCCTCTCCAGTTGTACTTTGGCTACGGCCAGAATACGGTCCAGGGTAGAGAGACCCTGCTACCGTACGTGTAGCGCTACCCAATTACGGAAGCGGCGACTCGGGGCCGGCCTCTCGCCGGAGCAGACGGGTGATCCCGTTTCTCCGTTAGTCGTTTCCCGTACGGGCAGACACTCAGCTTCGGCTGGGGCACGTACCAGGGTGGAGAATTCCCTGACGGTAGGATCTGTCCTTATTGGAGAGAGTGCGGCTCTTGAGCCCCTCACTCCGGCTTGTCTCCTACTGCGGGAGGAACACCACGTCGACGGCCTCTTGCCTCGGCGAAAGGCCGACCTCAATCACCCTATAGGTGTCCCTCGCACTCCAGGCAAGTTCACGGCTCCAGCCAAAGTCCACACTAGGGGAAGTAGAGCCCCAACTCAGCCCTATGAACACACTCAGGGAACCACGAAGAGCGTGAGTCTCCCTTTAGCCTCTTCCCTTTGGGGAGCCCTTCGTCGCCATCCAGGCTTCTTGGCCAAGAGGAGGCGTTAGAGTGGTGGCAAGGCCCGATAGCGGACTTACCGCCCACACCCGGGAGTTCCTTAGCCCTGTCGGAGCCCTACAGGAGACGCTGCCGCAGCCCAGCCCTGACGGCGCCTCTCCCTCTGAGCACCCACAGTCCCAGGACGCCCAGGCCTTCCACCGCAGTCCACGACAACGGAGACCCAGGCTCCCTCACTCCCCGGAAGCAGAGGAAGCAGGCCCGAATCCTCCGGCTGTTCGGCCCTAGCCCCGAGGGCCCCAGATCAGGTCGAGGCCCCCAGACCACAGGGCCTCCCTGCACCCCACCAGCACGGCCCTAGGAAGGAGCCGCCCCTCAGGTCGAGGCCCCAAACAAGGGAGCCTCCCTGACAGTAAGTACCAGTGACTTAACAACCCAAGAAACAAGGGTAAAACAGTGACAGTGACAGTGACCCCGAATCCAGTGACAGTGATCCAATGCACAGTGGCAGTGTCTAATAAAAGATATATTAAACAGTGGTATCATAGAAATTCGTGTGCAAAGTGTTAAACAGTTCAGTCCCCCTCTACAGGAAGGAAACGGGGAGTTTTCTGTGGAACTAGAAGTAGGTGCGTGAGTGAGCCGAAAGGCAAGTGAAGTGTTCCCCCGCGACTTGGTGACAGTGTCGAATGTCGCCATCCACACCCTACCTCTATTATAGTAATATCTCCGCCACAGACTCCCGATCACAGTGAACCAAAGTGAGACTCCCCCATTTATTATTATCCACCAGTGACACGATAATTAATCCAAACGGACAACCCCAGTGAAGTGATATTCCATCTAAGTAACAGTAAAGCATATCCACGACTGCCCTGTGCCACGTATTAATATATATTGGATCAGGCCATGTAAACGAGTGTAATATTGTATCTCTGTTCTATTATGTGCCAAATATTGTTGTATGTACACTGTAATGAGTAGAACTTAAGCAATAGATGTGATACGGCATACTGTCTCTTTTTATGCCCTGTTCCTTTGTTAGTGCATTACATCCGGTCTAGTAAAAAGGACCCCGTTCCAGTGCTCGTGTTTTACGACGAGAAGTCGCTTTAAAAACACAGCATTACACTGGTGGCAAGCGGTGGTTCTAGATCCGAGTAACGCATGGAGGAACTCAAAAGGGAACTTACAATGGCAGCCAAACCACAGATCCAATTGCCGAGGTTCAACCCGGACCAGTGCGACATAGACGTATATTTGGACATGGTCAAACCCCTCCTGGACATAGGGTTCGACTCAGACAGAGAAAAGATCGCAGTCACACTACCTAACCTGGGTAAAATAATCACTAGTGTCACTCCCAAAATCGTCCCGAGACTAAAATGGGATCAATTCAAACAAATTGTGAAACAGGCGGCGACACCATCTCTGGGCACAGTTGTAGCCTTGTCAGAACTAGACGCCCTCACATATGACGGAATCCTCGATGACACCTTCATCCAGGCTAGGCAGCTCGTCACCGCTGCGTACCCGGGCACAGACGCAAAAACCCGGGAACATCTCATATTCCACAAACTCCTCAGGATCCTCCCCGATTTCATTAAAAACCACTTCATAATACATGAACCGACGGGAGACCTGGATAAACAAATCAACTTAATAAGGCACCTTCTAACCGTCCACTCCTCCCCCAAACGCATTGGCATCATCAACCACTTCCCCACGGATCTCATCCCTGTAAATCCTTGGGAATTTACTCCTTGCTGCCCTGAGTGCCCAATCCACGACATTCGTGAGCAGCTAAAAGCTGCCCGGGGCAGCAAAACCAACCAAGAGCGCCTGCAAGCCTCCCCACCATACGCCGATCGCCCCAAGCCTCAAAGAAGAAAAGTGAAACAAGGAAGTCACAGAAGGCGCCCCCCTACTGCCCCCGCATCTCACCGTAATGACGGGGACCACCTCACATCTCCCCCAGTCAATGACAGGGGAAAACGTGACCTTTCCATTTCCTCTCCTCCCACTATCTCTTCTATTTTGCCCTCCCCTATTCCTACTACTATTCCTAACCCTCCCACCTCACACACCACTTTCTCCACTACTACCGCCTCCCCCCTTCCTATTCCTCCCCAACACAAAGCCTGCCTCCCCCTTCGCAGGCCTCCTATAATAGGACTCGCCCACGTTTGCGGCTGTGGTGTGGTCCGCACCTCTGTACAGTGTTGCCACGTTTTCTATACCGTTATCTCTCTCTCTCTCTCTCTCTTTCTCTCTCTCTCTCTCTCTCTCTCTCTCTCTCTCTCTCTCTCTCTCTCTCTCTCTCTCTCTCTCTCTCTCTCTCTCTCTCTCTCTCTCTCTCTCTCTCTCTCTCTCTCTCTCTCTCCTGGCGGGAAATGTGAGCCACCCTGAGTACTTTTGATTCTTTTATAAGTTATTTATAACTGTGCTTTCATTTGTTAATTTGGTTTTGTTATATTTAGTGATGCCGACATGGCATTCAATGCATGCCCCTCTCCTGCCTCTCTCTCTCTCTCTCTCTCTCTCTCTCTCTCTCTCTCACCGACTGGGTGTGGAAGTGTTGCCGCTCGCGAGTGAATAATTTTTTTTTTTTTACTTCGGTATTGGCATATGCCTACTATTTTGTCCTACATATTAGCTTATGATTATAAATGTGATTATTCCTCGTCCTTAAAATTATGGTAAAAGCCGGTAAATGTGAGCATTTTTCCCTAGCAACACCTGTACAAGCTATGGTTGGGTCTACGGAGGTACGTACTTTACCTTAGGCCAGACTGTGGTGTGTAAGTGTTGCCACTCACAAGAATTACATGAATTATTTCTTTTACTTTGGATATTGGCATATTTCTTCTTTTTTCAGGCTCATTATCTTATATCCATAACTGTGATATTATTACCCACCCTAAAACTACGCTAAAAACCATTAAAAGTGACTACAATTTCTTTTAGCAACACTGTACAATATGTATGCCATGTTTCTGTGTTACTGTATAAATATTTTATGCATAATAAGATTACTGTTGATTCATCCATCAAAATACACAAGTGTAAGTTTTATTCATCTGAATTTATCGAATTTGTGATGCCTTGTACATAAATAGCTTCCGTTTCATATCGCAAGTTGGGGAAACGTGGCACCATTGTACACAGGTGCGGGCACACCACAGCCGCAAACGTGCGCGAGTCCTACTATAGAACCTTTACCCCATCTTTCCCAAACCCACTTCCCAAACTGCCTCTTCCTGTCTACTCCCTCCCACCTACCACCCCGCACCACCCACCACCACCACACCCCCCCCACTCATTTTTCCCACCTACACACCCTCTCCTCGCTCACTTCCCCCACCCCACCCTCAACCTCACCATACCCACAAACCCCTTCCCCCACGTCACCCTTGCCTGACCCACCACCACTTTCCTCCGATTCTGATCCTTCACCAACCACCCCACCTCCTCCAACCCGCCACTCTCAATCACCGCCCGCTACGCCCGCCACCAACACCTTACAACTGGAAACAAAAATTGAGAGAGTGCTATGGCGCCGCCACGACCGCCCACCTGTCAGAATCCGAGGGACCCACCACCTTCTCCGACTCCTACGCCGGACCAACCATCCATCCTCCCTCCGGCTCACTCTCAGTCCCCATCAGGAGGCTAACACCTTCACCACCCACTGGGTCAGCCTCACCCAACACCTCACCCCGGCCTACCAGACTTCCACCTTCACCATCTACCACCTCCAGTCACGGGGCCGTGACTTCAACAACGCGGAAGGTGGTAAAATGCCCGCCGTGCCCGCCGCAGGACCTCCCACCTCACCACCCCCCACACCACCACCGAGCCGCCATCCCACCACCACCCCGGGAGGACACACCGATGAGGTTAGTGACCCCGGGCAAGAGGGTCATCGGGGCATCCCGGCCCTGAGCCCCTATTCCCCGCAAGTGCCCCAACCCCAGGTGTTCAGGGAACCTGAACTACTGTGCGGGTGGGGTAGTGATCATCAGACCAGGGGTGGGACTGAAAAGAGGTCAGTCCCAGGTAACACCGTCTTGACGGTCTTGTTACACCCTCTAGGGCAGGAAGAGGCCCAAGGGCAGGAAGAGGCCCAAGGCTACGGCCAAAAGAGAGAAAGAGAGATAGACACAGGCTATGGCTTGACAGAGTGTGTGAAGGGGAAGGTGACCCCAGGCTCCGACCTTAACACACTGAGGAGAGAGAGTTGCCTGTGTGCATCCCTCTCCAGTTGTACTTTGGCTACGGCCAGAATACGGTCCAGGGTAGAGAGACCCTGCTACCGTACGTGTAGCGCTACCCAATTACGGAAGCGGCGACTCGGGGCTGGCCTCTCGCCGGAGCAGACGGGTGATCCCGTTTCTCCGTTAGTCGTTTCCCGTACGGGCAGACACTCAGCTTCAGCTGGGGCACGTACCAGGGTGGAGAATTCCCTGACGGTAGGATCTGTCCTTATTGGAGAGAGTGCGGCTCTTGAGCCCCTCACTCCGGCTTGTCTCCTACTGCGGGAGGAACACCACGTCGACGGCCTCTTGCCTCGGCGAAAGGCCGACCTCGATCACCCTATAGGTGTCCCTCGCATGCCGGGCAAGTTCACGGCTCCAGCCAAAGTCCACACTAGGGGAAGTAGAGCCCCAACTCAGCCCTATGAACACACTCAGGGAACCACGAAGAGTGTGAGTCTCCCTTTAGCCTCTTTCCCTTCGGGGAGCCCTTCGTCGCCATCCAGGCTTCTTGGCCAAGAGGAGGCGTTAGAGTGGTGGCAAGGCCCGATAGCGGACTTACCGCCCACACCCGGGAGTTCCTTAGCCCTGTCAGAGCCCTACAGGAGACGCTGCCGCAGCCCAGCCCTGACGGCGCCTCTCCCCCTGAGCACCCGCAGTCCCAGGACGCCCAGGCCTTCCACCGCAGTCCACGACGACGGAGACCCAGGCTCCCTCACTCCCCGGAAGCAGAGGAAGCAGGCCCGAATCCTCCGGCTGTTCGGCCCTAGCCCCGAGGGCCCCCGATCAGGTCGAGGCCCCCAGACCACAGGGCCTCCCTGCACCCCACCAGCGCGGCCCTAGGAAGGAGCCGCCCCTCAGGTCGAGGCCCCAAACAAGGGAGCCTCCCTGACAGTAAGTACCAGTGACTTAACAACCCAAGAAACAAGGGTAAAACAGTGACAGTGACAGTGACCCCGAATCCAGTGGCAGTGATCCAATGCACAGTGGCAGTGTCTAATAAAAGATATATTAAACAGTGGTATCATAGAAATTCGTGTGCAAAGTGTTAAACAGTTCAGTCCCCCTCTACAGGAAGGAAACGGGGAGTTTTCTGTGGAACTAGAAGTAGGTGCGTGAGTGAGCCGAAAGGCAAGTGAAGTGTTCCCCCGCGACTTGGTGACAGTGTCGAATGTCGCCATCCGCACCCTACCTCTATTATAGTAATATCTCCGCCACAGACTCCCGATCACAGTGAACCAAAGTGAGACTCCCCCATTTATTATTATCCACCAGTGACACGATAATTAATCCAAACTGACAACCCCAGTGAAGTGATATTCCATCTAAGTAACAGTAAAGCATATCCACGACTGCCCTGTGCCACGTATTAATATATATTGGATCAGGCTATGTAAACGAGTGTAATATTGTATCTCTGTTCTATTATGTGCCAAATATTGTTGTATGTACACTGTAATGAGTAGAACTTAAGCAATAGATGTGATACGGCATACTGTCTCTTTTTATGCCCTGTTCCTTTGTTAGTGCATTACATCCGGTCTAGTAAAAGGACCCCGTTCCAGTGCTCGTGTTTTTACGACGAGAAGTCGTCTTAAAAACACAGCATTACATAGAGGAACGAGCCATTGGAGATGAGACATCCGTCCCCCTCGTAACTGCCTTAAGTCCTGAGAGAGAGAAAGGGGGGGGGGAATAATGAGAAGGAAAGACTCAGAAATGAAAAACTGAACTCAATATACACAAAGGAAGAAAGAATTATAGCAGCCACATAGAAACAAAACAAAGCAAAAAATATGTAACCCGACGGGTATCCCACAGCCCCCAGACACGGTTGACATAATAAAAAACAGTGATCACGTAATGCCACTCAGGGATGAGTGAGGCTGATCACTCGTCTTAAATGTCAGGACCAACTTGCCTAGCAGCGGGCTCGTACACTCCTTACGGGGCGGCATACGACTGGATGATGGATGGATGGATAACATCAGTCATAAATTCCCTCTGTATAAAAATTGATTATGCTAATCCTGGGTCAGAAAGACTTGGGAAGTAACTAAAAATTACACATTTATCTATTCGCGTTTTTATCCCAGAATTGCGGTATTTGTCATTATAATTAATATTTTTCTCGGCGCGTAATCGAATGTTACAAGGATTGTCCTGTATTCCCTTTCATTGCTCTCATAAATCCTTCAGTTACTATTAACATCTAAATCCTGTCGTGTTCTACCTAAAAATAATATTTTGACAATCCTAGTTGCATCGTTATGCAAAGGATTAGGCTGGATAATGAGCAGTTTGGCCTTACCAATTTGTTAGAAGCATATGGGAAAATAATAGCCTATCGAGTTTATACTGATAACCAATGTTTGACAAGGTACCAACATTTCCAATGCAAAGAGAATGGGATATATAATATTTTACAAAATTGTAGGGGTTTATTCGGCATCATTATTTTAATTTATAATAGCGATAAAGGAATTAGTGAATAAATAGAAAGAGAAAAGGTAAACAGGGGAAGAAAATTATGATCAGTGGATGGGGTATGATGCGGAACGGTTGAAGTGCATGCTCCGAGGACCGACACCAGTATGCTCGCAATGGTTGAGGGGAGGGAGAACTTCTTGTGGTATTTCCGGTGAATTAGCGTGGATTATCTCATCATCGGGAGACAAACCAATCACCAGCAAACCCTGAACACACAGCCAAGCCAAGAAACTAATCCCTGTTAGTGAAACCACCCGATAAACTGAAAAAATGAGAATATAAGCATTTGCCTCGTCGTCGGCATATTTAGACTTGCAGACTATACCAGTGTTGATAGTGATAAATTTCGTTCTCCTTTAACGTTTCTCCAGCGATAACTGACTAAACACTAAAATGCTGATAGGTTTGCGATTGTGATGTGAGCGTATGGCTGGATTGTGTGTTTATTGGGCTGAAGTCAGACAACGGTCGGCCAGTTGTTCGCGTGGGAGCAGCGATAAGGTGAGCAGCGTTGTAAGTTTTGTGTT
Source organism: Coenobita brevimanus (assembly GCF_032717465.1). Lineage (NCBI taxonomy): Eukaryota > Metazoa > Arthropoda > Malacostraca > Decapoda > Coenobitidae > Coenobita > Coenobita brevimanus. The sequence goes on along the minus strand of NC_137051.1, from coordinate 30,029,054 downwards.
GTCCTAAAGCTTCATAACGCCTCTTCATTACCGATTTATTTTTGCGTAAGTCCCAGTATTTTTCTCCTGTAGGTTATTTGTGCAGTCTTTAACAGTTTTAGAAGGATGCTGATGGCTTGAAAAATGAAACTTATGATAAATTGCAAATATTTAGGCGTCATGAAGCTTCCATTGATGACTGTCCGTTAGGGGTTTACTCACGGTGGGCGTATCGATACCAAAATTTCGATACTTTCGATACCAGCTATTTCAGCATAAGTACCGCTACTGGTGCCTAGGTATCGATATTTCGATTACTAAAGAAAAATGTTTGAAATAGAGCATTTAGTTTATAGTAAATATTCGAAGGATTTAATATTTTCAATTGATGTGACCCATATATAAAATTAAAAGAAAAAATAAGTTTATTCCTTTGTAGATGTTATATTTCACTTTGCATTCAACGATTAAGTTTGTTACTCAATCTTTCAGTCATGCAGCCTTGTAATAGACGTACAACTGAAAACAATCCACTTTGTGTTTACAAGGAATAAGATCTAAGTATTTAGAAAAATTCTATCTAGTAAAAATTGGCATTTTCTGCAGAATATTTGTTTCCACTTTGTTTATATTTCGGTCATAAAAACAGTTTCTCTAATATAATCCTAGCAGAACAAACTGTTTTGAAGCGTTCGATTACATATGTTTGGGAAAAAAAAATTGCATTAAACATAGGTCGAGGTATCGGTATTGGTAATCGATACCACCGATACTGGTCAAAAAAAGTAATAGGTATCCTATCGATATGCAATAGCTGGTGTTGCCCACCACTACTGTCTGTATCCTTGTATCAGAGGCTTCATAGCTTTTTTTTTTTTTTTTTTTTTTTTTTTTTAGTGACAGCCTATTACTCCTTGATGGTCTCCCATTCCCGGTTGGCACTTAGTTTATACAGTTAATTACCTGTCCTGGTGCGGTAGGTGGGCAGTATACCATATTAATCCTTCTGCAAACTGGGCAGTGATTTCCTCCAGTTTCTATGGGTTCCCGAGGACTGCTGACCAAATTGAATTTTTAAATACCCAAGGATATATATACGTATTAAACACTGAGGGATGTGCTGCAACGTGAGTAGCCCATATATTTGTATTAAACCACTTAAGCGCATGTGTGTGTGTGTGTGTGTGTGTGTGTGGTTTGCCTTAGTATATAATGCACGAGTTAAAATTTATTCAGAATCACTGAGGAGAAAGTCCTACGACGCCTTTCGTGTTGCAAAGAATACAGATTATTATTATTTTTTTAAAAGTTTATGAAACGTTTGTTTTATAATATTTGGTTGTGGTTTGGTTAAATTATTTGCCATATTAAATTTGATTAAGTTTGGTTAGATAAAGCTGGATTTGTAATATAAATGTTTGATTAGGTTAGGGTAGATGAAATGAACCTGTTATGTTAAATCTGTCGAGGTTTTAAGTCAGAGATGAGGCTGTTATAAATTTTGTCTAGGTAAGAAGTTAGAAATGAGGTGGTTTTGATAAATTTGCGTAGGTTTTAAGTTGGAAATGAGCATTTTTAAATTTCAAGGTTTTATGGAGATAGAGAAATGAGATGTTAAAATTGTGTAGGCTTTTTTTGTGCTATTGTTAAAAGTGTAGGTTTTATTTGTGCTGGTGTTTAAATTGTCTAGGTGTTTTTTGTGCTAGGGTTTAAACTGTTGAAGTTTTATTTGTACTGTACCAGTGCTAAAATTGTTTAGGCTTTATTTGTGCAGGTTTGGTATTTAAATTGTGTAGGTTTTATTTGTGCTAGTGTTAAAATTGCCTATGTGTTATTAATATGTCAGAAATGTGGCTATTGGATGAATTTGTTGAAGTTTTAACCCGCCCCGTCCCGACCACTTTTCCATCACTGACTCCGAATCCCGACCATTTTTGTATAAAATTTTTTTTTTGGCTCAAACCTTCGCATTTGGTGAGAAACATTGCCCAGTCACAAACAAAGTGGTCACCGGGGTCTATAAGTGGACTAAACAGGTATACCTTGTTACTCCTGGTACCGTGTTCTGTGGAGGTGCTCTGCAGCTCTCATGTTTTCTGTGGTATTATTATTCTGGGAAACCATTCACAATAAGTAGATATTTAATTATTACAAACAAAAAAACATGTTGTACAAGAGTAAATTGGTTATTATACAAAAATAGAGGTGAAATAAGCATTGTTCCATCGGGCGAACCTAGCGAAATCGCCCAAACTGTTCACCGATGATTCGCTAACATTGTTGTTTCATCATACATTTCATTTTTTCAACTTACATAATACTTCTCCAATAACATTATATCCTTCTCCACTTCAGAAAACTGTTTTCACATATTTACAGGCATTGCGATAATATTTAGCGTAATGTTAGCGCATATTTACGTAGTGAGTGAACTTGCTGTGACTGTTGTTTCAACTCGCATTCCCTTCTTTCAACTTACATAAAACTTTTTCAATAACATTATACCCTTTTCCACTTTAGAGAACTATTTTCACATAGTTACAGGCCTTACGATAATATTTAGTGTAATATTAGCGCATAATTACCTAGTAGCAGCCGTGGCTCAGTGGGTTAGAGCGCTCTGCTCTGACCGAAGAGTCAGAGGATCGAATCCACCCAATGGTCATTGGTAGACATCAGGAAGGGCATCCGGTCATAAAATGCTACACGCTCCGGTCCAGAAGTCCTATACCCAGGAGCAACGCCTTAGCCCTTCAGGGAAACCAGGCGTAAAACCAAATTATTTTTATTTTATTATAATTACATAGAGGGTGAAGTTGCTGTGACTATTGTTTCAACTTACACTCTATTTTTCACCTTATATAATACTTCACTAACATTGCACATGTTTTCACTTTATATAATTGCTATCACATATTTACAGACCTTACTATTCTACTGAGCATCATATTATCGCACATTTACACAGTGAGTGAACTCGCGATATCATTGTTTCAACTTACACTATTTTTTAACTTATGAAATACTTTCCCACTAACATTACACCTGTTTCCACTTTATATAATTGCTATCGTATATTTACAGACCTTATATTCTACTGAGCGTCATATTATCGCACATTTACACAGTGAGTGAACTTGCAATATCACTTGTTTCAATTTACACTATTTTTCAACTTTTATAATACTTTCCCACTAACATTACACCCGTTTCCACTTTTTATATAATTCTTATCACATACAGGCCCTACCATTGTACTGAGCGTCATATTATCGCATACAGTATGTACAGGCCTTACGGTACTTCTACAGTGTCATATTATCGCTATCACACACAGTATCAGTAGTGTAGGTAGTTGTGATATTCCCTGAAACATGGCTCAAGGCACAACGCTACTTTGCAATCTACGCACTCGTAAATTGTCTTTTTTCTCTGAGTGGCTGGTCTTACTGTTGAGTGCTTGCATATGTGGCAGCAGTGCTGGGGTCTAGGACGGTTTGGTTGAGGTAGGATGCTGCCAGGGTAGTGGCATCCTGCAAGTCATGGGGAGTTTGGGCGGCAGCAGGGGTGCGGGTGCGGTGTGAGGCCCTGTCCTGTGCGTACCTGGTGATAATTTCACGAGACAGCTCCCTCACAAACCCCTCAAAGGTCTCAGAGAGTCCCGTTGTCATGGCGTGGAGGTAGTGTGCGTTGAGGACCGTGATGTTGAGCAAGTGGAAGAGGAGTTTTTTTTGTACCACTTCATCGTGGTCCTGGCACAGTGCACACTGGAAATCATGGAGTCTGACTGATCCATTTGCCTCATGTTGAGATTGTAGTCCGGTACTGACTCCGGTTTCCAGATGTGGCGCCTCCTCTCACTGCGGTGATCCACGGAGTCTTTGCGGTGCATCAGGGGGCTGTGTACAGTCAACAGGAGGCAAACTTCCCTGTTGTGGTTCCACAGGGTGGCAAGGATGTTATTTGCCTGGAAGAAAACCACCTCGTTCTTGTCAAGTTTCCTCCCTACCATGACCATATGGCAACGGTTTCTCTTTACTGTACCACAGACTCTGGTGTCATGTTGGTGGAGGAACAGAGTGAGAAGAGAGCTAGTGTACCAGTTGTCCAGGTACAGCACATGACCACAATGAAGATACTCCTCTATCATTGTCTTCACCACGGCCCCTGAGAGTCCAATACTACGATCTTCTGTCCGGCCCCTGAGAGTCCAATACTACGATCTTCTGTTATGTCTGTGCGCCGGTGTACAAGACTATGTCTCGCACATAACCAGTCTTACAGTCACACATTACAAAGATCTTGAACCCAAAATGGTGTCTCTTGCTGGGTATGTACTGGCGAAAGGAAATAGTGCCTCTCCACAACACAAGACATGTGTCTGATGTCTCTGTAAGGATAAAATGACGAACGGAACATTTCCCGTAGGTGATCAGTGACAAGCCTAATTCTCCTCATTTTATTTGTGTTATTTGCATTAGCAGGGTCGTCTGCATCATAAAAGTGGAGGCAGCTGAGAATTTGCTGGAATCGATTACGACCCATTACCTTACCAAAGTAAGGTGTGATAGTCATTGGGTCCATGATCCAGTATGCAGGAATTTGATTTTTTCATACAACACCCATCAAGAGAACCAGGGCCAAAAATATGAGCATCTCACCTAGGGTTACAGGATAGGCATATTGCTGGGAGTGCCTGCTCGTTGTACCTTGACGCTTACTTTCACGGTGCTGGCTGCTTGCAAATAAGTTTGTTTACTCCACTTTGCGGCCCACAAACTCCTCCCCAAAGAACAGGTGGAAGAAATCCACCCTGGTGGCGCCCACGTGGATACCTGGAGCTGTGCTGCCAGACCGCCACTCCTCAGTGAAAGGGTGAATGATGGGAGTGAAATACTCCCATCTTCCCACTTCCACGGCAAACTACCATCTCCAGCCTGGTCCCCATCGTCGCCTTCATCAGGGTGGGGAGGGGAGGGTGGTGGGGGAGGTTGGGGTGGTGGAGCGCGGCGCCCTTCCTCACTCGCACTTCTCTTCCCTCTCCTTTTTCCTTTCCCATTTCCTTTCCCTTTCCTTCCTTTCCCCACGTCATGGGGCTGTGGGGAGGAAGTGAGGGAATATTGTGGGGCGAAAGACGTACTAGGGAACGCCTCCACCTCGTCTCCCCGCTGCCCACGTACACCACGTGCTCGTGCTGCCTCCCTCACACCGCTTTCCCTTTCATCACTCACTCCTGCCACACCACTTTCCCTTTCACCCCTCACTCCCGCCACACCACTTGCACCTTCCCCAGACAATACAGAAGGACCATACCTGATTTTCCTTCTCGCCACACCTTTGGATCCTCACGGTGAAATTTTCTCCCTCCCCAACCATGAGGATACATCACGTCCTACGCTGCTGTCCTCGTCCTCATCTGACTCTCTGTCTAGGGGCTGGAGAGAGGTCCGTGCATGTGTATGGGGTCCAGGCTGGCCTTCCCTCGCCGTACGGTAGGTAACATATCGCACTTTCCTCGGCGAAAGGACCTCCTCATCACTGCTGTTTGTTTCCTCCTCAAGCTGCACATAATCCCTATCCTCCACATCGTCATCCAATGGAGAATCACTATCACCTGTGAAGGCGTTCCGGGCAGATTGAATTTCATCCTTAGAGAGACCATGTCTGACCTGGGTCACTGCTAACAGGTGAGTGGCCAAGACAAGGGCGCGAGCGGGCCCGCCTGGTGGCAGTTAGGGGAGGCTTTCCTGAGTGTGCGTACTGAAAATCACGCGCAGATTTTGAAAATTGTGCAAATTAGGGACTTTGCAATTGAGGCGCGTTTATGTACGTCAACGGGATTGGCAGTGACAAGACATGTGGACGTATATATACAGTATGTCAACGGGACATGGCGGGTTAAGGCACATTCGACTAAGTTTCAGTAAGGATAGATTGGGCTGGGTCTGTTTTATTAAGTTAAATCAGAAATGTGGCTATTTCATAAATTTGTGCAGGTGTTAAGACGAGGCTGCAAAGAAAATGGGTGAAGAGACAAAGGGGAAGACAGGAGGAAACAGCTCCTGTGAGAAGAGTGGAGAAGTTGCAAGATAGTGAGAAAATGGCAGAGTATAAGAGCATAGTGGAAGAAAGATTGGGAAGATATGAGTTAGAGCAGATGGATAGGGTGGAAGTCATATGTAAGATATTCACGGAAGAGATAGGCGCAGCGTGTGAAGTGGTTTGTGGAGTGAGGAGATGTAAGGGTGTGCAGGGGACAGCATGGTGAAATGATGCGGCAAAACAAACTGTGGAACAAAAGAAGAAGGCATAGTTATAGTGATTTAGGGAGTAGAGATAGGAGAGAAGAAGAGAGAGAGATGTGAGCAGGAGAAGGGAGATGAAGAGCTTGGTGAAGGATAGTAAGAAGAAAGTGGAAGAAGAGTTTGGGAGGAATCTGAGTGTAAAATGGAGGGAAAGTAAGTTGTTTTGGAAGGAGGTAAAGGAAATAAGACAGTGTGAAAGAGGAAATAGTAGGGGAGTGAAAGATGGGAGTAATTGATTGTTCGTGAAGAAGAGAGAGAAATTGAGGAGATGGAAGGAGACTTTGAGGATTTGTTGAATGTAGAGTGAGAGCAGTGTGAGTATAAGTGGTTGGGGAATTTCTGGGAGAAGAAGAGATGAGATGAGGGAGGAAGAGATCAGTAGGGTGGAAGTAGTGGAAGCAGTGAAGAAGGTCAAGATGGGAAAGGCCCCAGGAATTGATGGAGTGTGTGATGAAATGCTGAAGTATGGGGGTGGGATTCTTGTGGAGTGGATATGGAAGCTGTGTAGATTGGCTTGGGAAGAGGGAAGGGTTCCAGAGGACTGGAAATCAGGTATAATTGTTCCTTTATAGTCAAAGGAAAAAGGGAGAGAGAAGTATGTGGTAAGCATAGGGGTATTTGCCTTCTTAGTGTGATTAGAAAAATATATGGTAGAAGACTCATTGATAAGGTTAGGCATATAACAGAGGATCTAGTTGGAGAAGAACAAAGGGGATTTAGGAAGGGAAAAGGGTGTGTAGATCAGATGTTTGTTCTAAGATGTTTAGTGGAGACATATCTAGAGAAGGGAAAGAAAGTGTATGCTGCCTTCATGGACCTGGAGAAAGTTTGACAGAATAGATAGGCAAGGTTTTTTTTTTTTTTTTTTTTTTTTTTTTTTTAATGCGAGGACATGAGCCTGCAATAATAGTTCCCTCCAAGAGAAGAACAAAATACAAGAGAGAGCCAAATTCAAGATCCATTCATTTCGAGATGCCTGGACACACTGCATTTGAAAGACTGGAGATCATAGGCAGTAGGAAATACAGACAGAGGGAGACAGTTCCAGAGTTGACCTGTTGCATAAATGAAGGACTGGGAGTACTGTAAACTGGGGTGAATTCGGACTCGGGGCAAATTCGGATATTATTGCAATAAAAAGTTGTTTGAATTAATAATTAATGAATAAACATATTAGAAATCTGTTTGCTCCCAATTGTTTGTAATTCTTTACTGTACTTTCGTGTATAAAGATACTTAATATATCACGGGACACATACCAAATATATACTAAAAAGCAAACATATGTAAAAAGAATAAAATTTGCAACATTGGCAAACTTTCTTTGGCAGAAATGTCAATGAATAGATGCAGGAAAATCTTCGATGCCCGGATGTACTTTCATGCGTAGTGTGAAAGTGCAAAGTAAGTAATTGGCGTTATCTTCTCAATTAATCTCTTAACTGGGCATTTAATGAAATTTTTAAAATTTTAATGCAAATTGGAGTCAGTTCGGACATGGGGTGAATTCGGACAGGGGGAGTACGAACGAAAAAGTAACACTTTTTACGATGTACAATTGCTTATAATTTGCCAGATGTGGATACTGTGTGTAATTGGGTTCATATGTATCATTTACAGGTATACTCTTGAGCTTTTATGGTACTACCTGTTTAAACAAGGTCAACCAATGACTCGAACATTTAAGAAAAGAACTGGTGGAGATCGAGGTCCCTATCGTAGTGAAAAAGGCAAGCAAAAAACTGGTAAAGCCAAATAATCATGTTAAATATCACCTGTAACTTGTAATCCATCAGTCTTCCAAAAACGAAATTATTAGTCAAGAAATGATTGTTCCATATACAGTACTAAGGTTTGTAGCTAGATTTATCTTATCTACATGTGTTCTAATATGTTTTATTTAAACCAAGGAAAAAAATAAAATTGCTGTTTTGTTCATATCTCATTATAGTCATTAGCTTATTTTGTCAGGGAGTGGCATTATTTTTGTACTGGAAGAACATTTTTTTGAAAGCCCCAGAGCGTCCAAAATGGCCCCACATACGTCCGAGACTAAACTGGGAACCCAGGGTAGTCATATGCATTCATTTTCTGTTTATGTACGAATTTATACAGTGTATCCGAATTCACCAAAGTTTGAGTACAAATTTGGACACCCATTACTATATTTGCTATAATTATATATGAAACATTTTAAATTTTGTACTGCTGTGATTCGATACCCTAGTGGACCAGCTCAACATACAGTACTTAAGATCTTGGACTGAATTAAAAACTAGATTACATGGCACAAAAAAAATGAAAAAATCGTCCGAATTCACCCAGTTTACGGTAACGGTTAACTCTTGCATTAGAGAGTTGGACAGAAAAGGGATGAGAGTTTGCTGCTAGACGGGTGCTACGCGCTCGTCGTAGAGGTGGAGGATGCAGACAGTTCAGAGGAGCAGTGACCATTAAAGTAGCAATAGAAAAGAGATAAAGATGCTGAAGTGCGGCGAAGAGATAGAGGTTGAAGGGAGTCAGTAAGAGGAGGAGAGTTAATGAGACAAAAAGACTTTGACTCCACCCTATTGAGAAGAGCTGTATGTGGGGAGCCTCCCCACACATGAGAGTTGTACTCCACACAGGGGCGGATAAAACCCCTGTATAGAGTCAACAATTGTGCAGGGGTAAAGAAAGAATGGAGTCGGCTTAGCACACCCAATCTCTTGGAAGCACATTTTACAAGAGATGTTCTATGATCTTTCCAAGATAAGTCCCGAGTAAATGAAACCCCAAGCATGTTCAAGGATGATGCTGGATTAAACTGAATATTTTTAAACATTAGTGGGTATACCTGTGGAAGATTTTGACGGGTTGGTGTAAGAACTGAGTCTTAGATGCATTAAAAACAACAAGATTATTTTTTACCCCAGTCAGAGATACGAGCCAAGTCAGACATTAGGTGTGCCATAGCCTCATCCCTTGTTTGTTGTGGAAGGTATTAAGAATATATGGCGTGGAGGGGAAATTGTTGAGTGCTGTGAAGAGTATGTACGAAGGAGCTAGGGCTGTGGTGCGAGTGGATGGTGAGCTGAGTTCTTTGATCTAAATGTGGGTCTGAAACAGGGATGTGTGATGTCTCCATGGCTGTTTAATATATACATGGATGGGGTCGTAAAGGAGGTGCAAGGTAGGGCAGTGGATGTGGGGGTGGCTCTAATGAATGAGGGTGAGATGTGGAAGATTTCGGTGTTGCTGTTTACTGATGATACAGTATTGTTGGTTGAAGATGAATGGGAGTTGCAAGGTTTGATGAATGAATTTGGGACAGTGTAGGAAGAGGAATCTGAAAGTTAATATAAGCAAGAGTAAAGTTATGGTGTTTGAGAGGAATGAAGTCACAGAATGCACAGTGAGGTTGGATGGTGAGGATATGGAGAATGTGAGTACCGGTATATTCAAGTACTTGGATAGTGTGATGAGTAAGGATGGAACTTTGGGGGATGAAGTGCTTGAAAGGGTACAGCAGGGAAGGAAGGTTGTTGGTTCACTGAAAGCAGTGATAAGAAATAGGGAGGTGAGTATGGAAGTTAAGAAGTCACTGCATGACAGTATTGTGATCCCTACCCTGAAGTATGGAAATGAGGCATGGACCTTGCTAGAAGGGAGCAAGTCAAAAGTGAGAGCAGTGGAAATGAGTTACTTGAGAGGAGCATGTGGAGTGACATGGCAGGACAGGTTGACGAATGAAGAAGTGAAGGAACGTTGTGGGGTGGATGTGGTTGTGGTTGAGAAAATTAGGAGAAATACACTGAGGTGGTTTGGACATGTGGAGAGAATGGAGAATGAAAGACTAAGAGGGTGTATGTAGGTGAAGTGGAGGAAGAGAGAGGGAGGGGAAGACTGAGGATTAGGTGGAGGGATGGAGTTGAGAGGTATATGAGGGAGGGGGGAGTGAGTTGGGGGGAGGGCAGTCAAATGGTGGGTGACAGAGTGACCTGGAGGCATTTTGTCTGCAGCCACCTTTTGCGGGATTAGGATGTCGGGCTGCAGATAGACAGTTAAGTCATGCTAGATTAAATCTGGGTGAAGACAGATTAGGTAGCAGTTGCCCTTAGCCGGCAGCAGCAGTTGCCAAGAAGCACCTAAAAAAAAAAAAATTGTCTTTAAATAGATGCCCCCAACCACAGGATTGTAACATAAATATAGTTACATTGCATTATGGAAGGCTTTAACGTAATATACATGTTGACTCTACCGCACATAATGTTTTAACATACTGGTAATTTATGTACAGGAATCCCTCATGTATCTGGACATGCAGTATCCAGACCTGTTCATTGTTAGGATGATGAATCTTGGCTCTATTATCCCCATAACCGCGGGGCGTCACTTTCGTGACGCTTGGGAGCAAGGGATCACGCCATTGGGTGTCACTTTTGTGATTCTGTGTTATTTTGAATTTGCCCAGTTTTTCAAGTGGTGGCTTGTATCATCTATCAGTACTGCCAATGTCCAACACTAGTCAGCACTCCTAATCTCATCTGTACTCCCATCCATTGTTGACAATTTAGCCATTTCTCCCTGTTCTTGACTCCCCTCCCTACCTCCGCTCCATTACCATCTCCTCTTGCCTGCCCGGCCGTGCTACGCTAGGTAAATCTTCCCTGGAATTTTCCACTGATTTCATCCATTGAAATAAGCCCTATGCCCTATTCTTATACCAAATAATATATACAAGAAAGAAATAAGGTAAATGAGAGTGCCATACACCTGGAATTGGCTAATTATCACCTGACATCACCTCACGTGCACTCGTTCGCTAATTTTCGCTGTTTATTTCCCCTTGAAATATGCCGTATAATCTATTCTCGTAATAAAAATATATATAAGAAAGGAAGGGAGAAACCTAAGTGATATTTACATTCACCTGGAACTACCTAATTATTGCAGGCCACCACACTATTCTACGCTAAGTAAATCTTCCCTGGAATTTTCCACTGATTTCATCCATTGAAATAAGCCCTATGCCCTATTCTTATACCAAATAATATATACTATGGCACTGTCACTTACCTTACTTCTAGTAAGTGATAGTGCCTTACACCTGGAATTGGCTAATTATCACCTGACAACACCTCACGTGCACTCATTCGCTAATTTTTGCTGTTTATTTCCCCTTGAAATATGCCGTATAATCTATTCTTGTAATAAAAATATACAGTAGAACCTCTCTCATTCGGACTATATGGGGGGAAGGGTTGTCCAAATTAGCATATTGTCCGGACCATCAGGGTAATCTCCAGTTCATACCAAAAACTATCTACATATGGTATGTTTGTTAATTATTAACATATGTTGCATATGTCAACCATACATAACTGCAAAAGATGAAAGGATACTAAAATAACCAAACTAATCATGTACGATAGTTTTGTATTGCATAATTTACAAGTAAGGCCATGACAAGAAACTAGCCTACATTTTAAATTGTAGTAAGTGACTAAGGCCCATGCAGGCAAAAAAATAAATAAATTAGTTAACTGTAATATTTGGAATAAAAATAAAACTTATGTAGGCAAAAAATACATTGTCATCTTTGGCATATTGATAACGCCCATATGGGCAAGAAGCTAATGTTTGATGTACAAGTAAAGCACATTTAAGTACAAAAAATAACCTACAGTAATCACTAAACACTGCAGAATATTCTGACCCATTTTTGTGTAAACAAACTCCTCCTTTTAACACCTTTATTCATTGCAGAAGCTACACTTGCATTAAGGGGCATGGTAAGGAGGATTAACTTTTGAAATACAGCGTAAAATTATTAGTGGTTGGTGAACTAGTTGATGGAACGAATGCTAGCGTGTGTTTAAACAGGCGCCCATGTTGAGACCTAGCGTGATCCGAGACTAAACGAATGGTGATCGCTTTCCGCGCCGATACTGAAAATGACTTTAGAATTACAGTACTTTCAACATATTTTTGGAGCTTATTATTTATAAATTTTGTCCGAATTAACAGAAGTCCGGATTAAAGGGGTCCGGACCAAAGAGGTTTTACTGTATATGTATAAGGAGGGAAGGGAGAAGCCTAAGTGATATTTACATTCATCTGGAACTACCTAATTTGTTATGTATTGTCTAGATTTCCTGCCAATCATTTCATAGCTATATATTAGCAGCTGTCGCAAGGCTGACGTTGGCAGTATTGCACTTCCCCTAGGCAGGCCACCAGTATCAGTTTACTGTTGTCTTTCAAGGTGAAAGTACGTCGGATTCGCGCTTCTCAAATTCCACCACTTTTTAGCCCCGTTCAAAGGGCCCTGTGACCTCTACCCCCTACTGAACCTCGTGTGGAAAGAGGTAAAGGGCTGACAAATTATAGAGAGTGACTATGATCTATCTGGTGAGTAAAACAGTGCAAGTGGAAATGTAAATAATGTGTAAACAGCAAGTGAAAGCAATGAATGTAAATATAAGTGAACAGTGGAAAATAGTTTTATATGTTACTGCAAGTGACAGTGCCTAACACAGTGTAAATAAAATAGAAATGTAAATAATGTAAATAAAATAGAGATGTAAATAGAAATATAAATGAGTAGTATTATAAGAATATGAGTATATATACTAGGAGTAATGAAAGTGAAAGTTTCACTCTAGCATGTATGAATACTATGAGTTATGAAAGTGAATGTAAGTGACATTCACTCTCAACGCTAGTATACAGGACGAGAAAGTGAATGCTACGTATTTTACTGAAAGAGAAACTTAATGCCTACAGTGACAGTAAACTACTATTACTGAAGGAAACTTATGGATAAAGACTGTAGATATATATAAGTGTTATATAGTAACAGAAATATAAAGTGTGAGTGTTTTTATGAATAATAAATGACAGAACATGTCAAGTGGGAAGGTCATACACCCTCGTAATTTTCATTGCTCTCACAGTATGTTTTTTTTTTTTAGTATGGATTCCAAACTATTTGAGAATCATAGAATAGTGTTTCTAGTGATAATATCAGGCTGTGGTAATCATATTACGGGTTGTTGGGAAGTGTAAAGTGAGAGACTTCGTTACCCAACTTCAGAGATCTCCACAAGTCCTACGGTGCTCGACGAAGTCTCAACAAACATCCCAGGAGAAAGCTGAAGGTATGTGCCATATGCATATGTAATTTTAATATTCTAGGACTAATAACTGATTTTTGGCAAATATTTTTAGAGAGTCTGTCGGAGTGCGAATATACCCGTGGGAGCTTCAAGTCAAAGGAAAACAAGCCCGCGGTTTAGGGGTTAATCCATTATCTGAATTTACTTGGTATTATCTGGACATAAAAGTCCCTGGGAACTTTGGCCAGCCGACATGTTCAGACATTCAGTATCGTGGCCGCTGGGCTCAAGCCTTGAGTGGGAAGTAGTCCGTAACCCACAACCAGAACTAAAATGTCTGTCTGCCCCAGTACTAAGTGGTCAAAGTCGTGTGCATGTCCAATCACTCCCAGTGAACCTCCAGGCACCCGAGTAATATGACTACCGGTTATAACCCACAAGCAGCGTCAAAATGTCTGTATGCATCCCCACCAAATGTCCAAAGTCGTGTGGCCACTGGGCTAAGTCTTTCCTAACTGCCATCGACAGTGTAACACAGACCGCAAGCCACGAGTACATGTTCAGTGACAGCAGCTGTCCGCTATACCACATGTCCAAAGCCACCCGGTCACCGGGAGTCATGTTTCTGCATGGCCACTGGGCGTCTAACAGATCGTTAGCCACGAGTAAGTACCTTATACAGTTAAAGTGCCCAACCGCCTCGTGACAGAAGGGAGAAAATTCTGCCCACAGCCTCGCTTCTCCCCCCCCTCTTGTCCCTCCTCCATACCCTTCTGGTTCCCCCCTCACTTCCTCAGTCCCTTCCATCTCTTGTGTGGATAGCACTGACGTGAATTTTTAAATTTTTTTGTGATTTATTCGAATACTATTGGTCATATCGAAATTCCGAAGTGACCACGAGAATGCTCATGAAATTCTGCATCTAGACATGTGCTTAACTCATGGAAGGTAGCTACTAACAAAATTTAGCACCAGGATGGTTGGAAGTTAGATGAAGGTAAGTTTTACTCCTGAACACGATTTATTCTCATTGCATTTCTGTACTTTTACTCATCAGTTTTCTCTGTTTTTATTTGCTTATATATGGTATAAACATCATCAAAGATGATGGTATACCATTTATACCAAATTAACCAATTTCCAGTGCCATATTTGACAATGTTTTTTTTTTTGTGTGTGTGTATGGCCTGGACACAACTATCACTGGTGTCAGATAACTGATTTTCCAACTGTCCTGATTTTTTTTTGTGAATTTTTTTGGTTTATGCATTGTTTCCTTGGTGTTTAGCATTAATATGGGTAATCCTGTGTGTGTTTTGATGTCTAAATATGGCAGATTGACCTGAAAACAGTGCCAAAATTAGGAGGGGTACTGTACATACAGCACCTAATGTATAGGTAGGGTGTTCTTTGGTTTTCAGTGTGTTTTTTTTTTTTCATGGTTTTCTTGGTGTTTAGAATTACTCTGGATGTTTCTATGTGTATTTTGATGTCTAAATATGGCAGATTGACCTGAAAACAGTGCCAAAATTAGGAGGGGTACTGTACATACAGTAGTGTAATGATACTGTCTTGTTTGGGTTTCAGTGTTATTTATTTATTTATTTTTTTGCATGGTTTTCTTGGTGCTTAGCATTACTTTGGATATTCTTTTGCGTGTTTTGATGTCTCAATATGGCAGATTGATCTGAAAACAGTGCCAAAATTAGGAGAGGTAATGTACATACAGTAGTGTGTTGGTAAGGCGTTCTTTGGTTTTCAGTGTTTTTTTTTTTTCATGCTTTTCTTGGTGTTTAGCATTACTTTGGATATTCCTATGTGTATTTTGATGTCTAAATATGGCAGATTGACCTGAAAACAGTTCCAAAAGTAAGAGGGGTACTGTACAGTACAGATACTGTTGTACAGTGGAGTCTCTTTTATCCGAAATTCTTTTAACCGTATTATGCCATTAACCATAAATTTTACTAAAACATTCTCATTTCAATTAACCGCAAAAATCTGAAATTTATCCGAGAATTGAAACAGGTCGGGCTTGTTTCGCGCCACTAGCGTTAGTTTACAGTTGCTCCGCTAGTCACTAGAGTGAGTTGCCCACTCCCTTACCTGCATCCACCACCTCGGAAGATTTGGATGATGTGGGGAAAGATGTGGAAATGACTGAATAAGAAAACAGAAAATATGAAAAACAATTAGGTTTAAGACTTAATTTGTTCGAATTGCATACATTGAATTACGGAATTGTTTTGGTGAAGGTTTACTTACCGGTAAGTTTTTTTGAGTGAAGATTTTTTAAGCTGACAGTTTCTATTACAGTTACATGCATAGTTACCAGTGCTGGGCAGGTGTGCAAACACTTGCGCAAAGTGCAATTGTGCACCCTTGCGCTTCGGTGATATCGTTTGTGCATTGCGCACCGCACGAGACCATGCGGAATTTTGCGCTTGCGCACATGAAAAGGCACGTGCTCAAACGCAAACTTAGTTGGGCTTGCTCAACTAAATTTGTGCTTGCGCACCTGCCCTGTGGATTGTGCACTGCACAATCCAAGGGACACGTGGTCTTCCAGAGGACACGCGGTCTTGGGAGCTTCCCGCAAGGCTGGACAATGGATGGGGGAGGCTGGGGCGGGTCACGAGGGTGGGTTGGTGCTGGTGGGGGGGAGGCGGGAGGGAAGGGGGTAGTAACATTTCTTAATACAGTAGAACCTCGGTCCTCGAACACAGTCCGTTCTGGAAGGCTGTTCCAGGACCGAATTGGTCGAGGACCGAACTAATTTTCCCCATAAGAAATAATGTAAATCATTTTAATCTGTTCCAAGACCCCAGATGCTTACCTATTTAAGTTTCAACACTGGTACCAGTGCTTTCCTTGACAAGGTGACTGTATATTTCTCTTGCCTTTTCACAGATTATACACTCACTAACACTGTCTCCTGCTAACTTTCTCATTGATGAAGATAAGCAATAATTTTTGCACTTCTTCAATTATTTTCCGCACTACTTTCCTCTTTTCACTGCCAGTAGCCGTACTGGATGAACTTGCTTTCTTTGGAGCCATTATTAGGGGCTAATACTGCACTGAATCAAGAAAAATGTGAAGCACAGCAGGACGACCACGTTGACGAACAACAAAGGTGGACGCGTGACTGTCGGTTGGCCAGCTTCCCTTCGTTTGGCTACGTTCAGGTTGGTCGAGGTCCGATATTTTGGTCGACCTCTGGAGGAAAAATTTCTTGAATTTTTTGGTTGAGGTCCAATTTGTTCGACATGTGAGACGTTCGAGGACCGAGGTTCCACTGTACAGTATACTTCAACAGAGATAATGTATTTTTAATATTTTATAGATTATTATTAGTAAATAGTAATAAATATACATTATTTATTAAGATTAGCATATGCAATTCCTTATAAAAACCATTTAAACATATTATTTAAATCATATGTGCACAGCCTAATCATTTATTAGGCTGTGGATATTTGATTTAAATACTCTGTTTTCATGATTTTTTATTTTTTGTAAAGAATTACATATGCTATTGTATATGTATATTGAATTATTAAATAAATTGTCTTGACAAGACAAGAGAGAGAGAGATAAAGAGCATTATTCTGAGAGAGAGAGAATAAATATGGGAATGGCAAAGGAGCTACCCTTTGAGTGAGGAGATAAGGCATAAACTTCGTCCCTCTTCTCTCTCTCTCTTATTCTCCATTCCCTCCCTCCTCTCTCTCTTATTCTCCATTCCCTCCCTCCTTTGTCGAAGAGAGAGAGAGAGTTGATGATACAGTAATCACGTGATCTTTGTCAATGCCTTGGTAAATATAGGCTGTTTTTCCTGGACAATGACCTACTGTACCTCAGTCACCGCAGGTGGTGGGCAGGTTGCTACTTTAGCAATGTATTTAACTATACCAATTTATATTTTACAGTAATTCCCACAAATGTATGCAAATGATTTACGCTAGCGCTTTGCGACATTGCACAAGCTAAATATTAGATTGCACACTTGCACAAATTACAAATAATAGAAAATAATAATAATAAAAGTAAGTAGGTATGCTGTTTTATTTAAATACCGGTATCTCAATATTTTTTAATAATTCCCAAAAATATATGCAAATGGTTTGCGCTTGCGCTGTGCGACATTGTGCAAGCTAAATATTTGTCAGATTGCGCATTTGCGCTTGCGCAAGGTAGTGAACTGGATTGCGCTTTGTGCTTGTGCAAGGTCCTTCTTCGTTTGCGCTGCCCACCGCTGGTAGTTACTACAGTGTATTGAGTGTTTTGGTGATGGTTGAGTGGCTTCTGGAATGCTGGTGGTGGTGGTGGTGGGCTAGACGTTGCAAAAATGGGTGATGAGTGAGTACAATACGGTTCCCTTATATCCTGCATATTATTACAGTATCTTTTATCCGAAAAAATTGATTAAACGAAACTTTGAAAGTCCCATGGTTTTTGGATAAAAGAGACTCCACTGTACCTAGTGTATAGGTAGGGTGTCTTTTGGTTTTCAGTGTGTTTTTTTTTCATGGTTTTCTTGGTGTTTAGCATTACCTTGGATATTCCTATGTGTGTTTTGATGTCTAAATATGGCATATTGACTTGAAAACTGTGCCAGAATTAGGAGGGGTATGGTACTGTAATAGATAGGGTGTTTTTTGGTTTTCAGTGTATTTTTTGCATGTTTTTTCTTGGTGTTTAGCATTGCTCTGGATATTCTTTTGTGTGTTTTGATGTCTAAGTATGGCAGATTGACCTGAAAACAGTGCCAAAATTAGGAGGGGTACTGTACATACAGTAGTGTAATGGTACTGTCCTGTTTGGGTTTCAGTGTTATTTATTTATTTATTTTTTTACATGGTTTTCTTGGTGTTTAGCATTACTTTGGATATTCCTTTGTGTGTGTTGGTCAAAAAATGCCCGAATGACTGGAAAACACTGCCAAAGTAAGCATAGGTACTGTACAAATAGGTTGAGGTTTGGGCATAGGTAGGGTCTGGGCATAGTAGGGGGGATATTGTTCATTATCCGAACATTGCCACTACCCGGACATGCCTTTGGCTCTAATACGTCAGATAATTGAGGGATTGCTGTATAGACTCAACCGCATTGTGAAACAGTTGCTGTATTACATTAATATAGCAGAAAGGATGTTGCAAGCATCTGTTTGGTGAAGTGGTATGAGTAGATTGTAGTCTCCTTTACTGTGCCTTGTAAATGAGCACACCATAAAATTATACATACAGTAATCCCTGTACTTTCCGGACGCTCACTTTCCAGACAACCCCACTTACCAGACATTGTAGGCCTGGACCATTGGAACCAAAAAATGGCCAAAAAAAGAAAAAAATCCCCACAAAAATCCTAATTTTTTCCCATCCGTAATTTGAAATTGCCCTGCGGTGCCAAACAGCTGCTTACACCATGGCCCCTTCACCCCTTCCTTCCTCCCCCCTCCCCTCTTCCCTGTCAGGGTTGCCGTTTGTTATTTTTCATTACCAAATGTGGGCCAATTTGGTAATGAAAAATTCGTTTGGTAATGAATCAGAATAATGCATTACCAAACGGATTTTTCACATGTATGAAGATACACAGGATGGAGATGGTGGATTGTTTGCTCTCTCTTGATTAATCTCCTACCCTACATAGCGTGAAAATAATCACCATGCTGTTAATTATAAGGAGAGTGATTACATGTATTTCCACTTGTATATATAATTAGTGAAGAATAAATGCAAGCTTTATGAATTTGGTAATGAAAAATTAAATTTGGTAATGAAAGTTGAGGAGATTGGTAATGTGGCCGTTGCGAACTGGCAACTCTGTTTCTCCGACATCAACAGTTACTCCCTAACTTTGATTGTGAATAGATGCTTATCGCACTGGAAGCCACACGTGCTTGTTTTTTGTGCATAAACAGTGAATATACTGAAATACCTCGCCTCCAGACCACATGGGAATTTACAGTGTTGTGCAGTGTTAAGAAATTTGAACTTAGAGTTCAAAGGATCAACTGTGGAGTGCAAATTGGCAGTTTAAACTGGCGGTTAGAACTGCAGTGGTGCAGTTAAGAACAATGTGCAGTGTTAAACAATTACAACTCACAGTGCAAAGAATTAAGTCCAGTACAACACTGGATTACTGTACGTGCTTCAAGAGCGTTTAACCACTGCCAAAACCTTAGAAAGGGAGCCACAAACGTGATGTAAGTACCCTGGCTAAGGTACAGTCACTTCTAATTCCTCATTCTTTGGTTCCTTTTCATTTATTTCATGCTTTGTCCATTATTGGTGTGAATAGGGTCTTAAATAGGTTTAAATAGGTGCTATGCATGTCCGGTAGGGAGTTATTTAGGTAGCTTTCAAAGTTAGGCTGGTTAGGGTCCATAAGTACCAGTCCAGGAGGCTGGTGCCCACTATCTGGACAGGACCACTTTCTGTACATGCCTTTGGCTATATTATGTCGGATAGTGGAGGGATTACTGTATCTCCAACATTAATTTCCTTCCATATCGGATCTCTACTCTCTCAGACCATTTTCCCCTTCCTTCGCTTTTCTTCACAGACCTTGGCAGCATATTTGTTTCTCTCAATATGTGTTCAGTTATATCCCTGTCTACCAAAGACATAAAAATCTCAAGTGGGTCCTGAGGATTTAGAAAAACTACTTTGACCTCTGTGTCTCCAGTAAATGGCAATCATTCTCTACTAACTGGAGAATTACTCAGCCACCCAACTGGAGCACTGTCATCATTGCCATCAACTTCTGAACTTGACAGATTATCATCTGACTGCTCTGCAGTCTCACGTTGTGATTCACTCCACCATCAGTGTCATCACCATCACTATCTGATGTAGAATCACTGCTGATATCATCAGTGAAGTCATCATCCAAATCCTGATCTAGAAGAAGTTGCATCTCAGCATCACTAATGTTCCTCCTTGTGTATGACATGATTATGTCTACAATATCCAGATGTCAAAAGAAAATTAGAAATTGAGGTCTACAGGAGAAACAAAGGTGTATTGTGTCCCTCCTAAGAGCTGGGAAGTTTTTTTTTTTTCCATCACTGACAGTGAGGGGCATTAGGCCAACCTTTTCAGTCTCACAATAATAAAACTCACTCCCGCAGTGCATGAGACAGCCGATCAGAGCCAAGTGTGGAGGGAGCATATGATAGAATGCTGTCAGATCAGCTAGTTGCACCTCCTGCCCCCTTGACGATCAATATTGGTCGGATCGCCTCACCCTGGTTGGCATCCCGGGGCAGATCATAGTGGCTGGAGTAGATGGTAGCTCCAAGCTGGTACAACCAGGTGTGGGCATTGAGGGTCACGAAGTGTCGGTAGGAGGCTATGTCTAGCTGATCCTTGTGGTTGATAATGGAAGGGCGAGATGGGA
This sequence comes from Coenobita brevimanus, assembly GCF_032717465.1. NCBI lineage: Eukaryota > Metazoa > Arthropoda > Malacostraca > Decapoda > Coenobitidae > Coenobita > Coenobita brevimanus. Next base: position 30,008,266 of record NC_137051.1, on the reverse strand, counting down.
TGCCCTCCACTGCCGGAGGAGGGGAGGACTCAATGACCTCCTCCTCGGCCGAGGAGCTGGTTGATGCTGCCTTGGCCATGGAGGTATGTCAGAGGACTCAATGACCTCCTCCTCGGCCGAGGAGCTGGTTGATGCTGCCTTGGCCATGGAGGTATGTCAGAGGAGTCATGCCCTAAGTCTCTGACGGTGGATGGTGTATGTTGGGCGTGGTTGTTGCCATGTCCATTTCCGGAGCCAGGCTGGTGATCGGGGTGGCAGTCTGCCTGTTGAGAGAGGCATCCAGCCATAGCCTTTTCCACGGTGTTGTGCGGGGAGCAGCAGGTCTTGGCTGTCAGTGGCTGTCAGGCCCAGCACTCCCGTTAGCGAGGAACTGAGCGTTCACTGTGGGCGAAGCACTTGGGGATGGCAAGGTGAGGCAGCCTGTTCTCCTCAGAGATCTTAGGTAGGAGAACACACCAAGCCCCCTTGTCACCCCCACAAAAAGACATCGCTGTTGCGATGCACATCTCCACAACGGTGTTTAGCTCCCCAGGACACAAAGGATCCCTGGCCTGGCGTCCCTGGGCTGTGAGACGTCACCATGCATGGGCAGAACCCTGAGTGGCCACACCTCATGGTCCAGTAACATACCGAGCCTCAGGACCCTGAGGATTCTCAAAGAGACCAAACTCGACCGTCTCTTGATCCCCAAGGGAACATTGGAGGTGCAGTAGGTTTGGTTTAACTCCTTAACCACGGGGCGTCACTTTCATGACGCTCTGGTGCAATGGATCATACCACGGGGCGTCACTTTTGCGATTCTGTGTTATTTTGAATTTGCCCGGGTTTTCAAGTGGTTGCTTGTATCATCTGTCAGTACTGCCAGTGTTCAACAATAGTCAGTGCTGCTAATGTCATCTGTACTGCCATCCATTGTTGACAATTTAGCCATTTCTCCCCGTTCTTGACTCCCCTCCCACCTGCCCCAGCTGCGCCACGCTACGCAAATCTTGCCTGGATTTTTCCACTCATTTCATCCATTGAAATGAGCCCTATGCCCTATTCTCATACAAAGTAATATATATATAAAAGAAAAAAAGTAATTGATAGTGCCGTACACCTGGAATTGGCTAATTATCACCTGGCAACACCCCACGTGAACTCGTTCGCTAATTTTTCCTGTTTATTTCTCCTTGAAATATGCCGTATTACCTGTTCTCATAATAAAAATGTATATAAGAAAGGAAGGAAGAAGCCTAAGTGATATTTACATTCACCTGGAACTACCTAATTTATTATGTATTGTCTAGATTTCCTGCCAATCATTTCACAGCATATAAGTTAGCAGCTGTCACCACACTGAAGTTGTCAACCCTTGGCGGCCCCATATCCGCCTTGTCATTCAGTTCAGTATTGTCTCTTGAGGTGAAACCACGTCGCACTCGTGCCCCTCCATTTCCGCCGCTTCTAGAGGGCCCTGTGACCTCTACGCCTACGAAACCTCGTGTGGGAAGGGGTAAAGGACTAAGTGACTGCTGTGGAACGTGAACTGGCTAATTTATCCATGATAATGATGGACAGTGACTACAATCTTTCTGGTGAATCGTGTGATGAGCCAGTGGAGGAAATGGTGATAAACTCCCAGTACGAATGCTCCGTTGTCCCAAGTTCATCCTGGCTCCAAGAGAAAGGAGCCCTTAGTTATTGCAGTGACAGTGTATAACATAGTGTAAATAAAATAGAAATGTAAAGAATGTAAATAAAATAGAAAATGTAAATAGAATTGTATATAATTACTAATATAAGAATTTAAGTACAAATACTTGGTGTAATGACAGTGAAAGTGAAAGCTTTGCTCTCTACGCTAGTTTACTGAACGAGAAAGTGAATGCCTGGAGTGAAAATAAACTACCGTTACTGAAGGAAACTTATGGATAAATACTGATATATAAAATATATATATATATATATATATATATATATATATATGTTATAAAGTACTAGGAATATAAAGTGTGAGTGTGTTTATGAATAATAAATGACAGAATACCAGCAGGGAAGGAGCACGGGTGGGAAGCTGGTACGTGCTCGTAATTTACATTTCTTTCCAAACTACTTGAAAATCATAGGATAGTGTTTCTAGTGATAATATCAGGCTGTAATAATCATATTACTGGGTGGCAGGAAGTGTAAAGTGGTGACTTCGTTACCCAACTTCAGAGGTCTCCACAAGTCCTACGGTACTCGACGAAGGCTCAACAAACATCCCAGGAGAAAGCTGAAGGTATGTGCCATATGCATATTTAATTATAATATTCTAGGACTAATAACTGATTTTTGGCAAATACTGTATTTTTAAAAAGTCATTCGGAGCCCTAATATCCCCGCGTGAGGTGCACGGACCGCCTCCGACATGCCTGCACTTAATGGGTTAATGACTGCCTGGCGTTGCCCAAAAACATCAACACCAGTATCCTGGCATTTGATGAATCCGTACGCCGTCCTGGCATTAAGCTAAACCACGGTCCCTCTGATCTTCTAGGCTGCTGGAGACTGGTCTGCTGAATTCCCTCCTCGACAGATGGGTTGCAGGCATTAGCCGGAGATGTGTCTGCCGTGGCTGTCAGTCTTCCTGTCTCCTCTCTCTCCCTCCTCCTGATTGCGTCTCTGGGTAAGCAACCTCATATAAGCCACTTGTGACCTGCATGTTGCCATTTAGGGATATTTGAGGCTCTAGGGCACTCACACATTGTCAACTATATGTATAGTCTCCGCTAGGATTTACAGGGTCAATTTTTGGGGAAGCATCTATATATAGTCTCCCCGCAATTTTTCTGTAGATTTTGCATAGTCTATATGTAGAACCGCCGCTGGCTAATTGCCGTCTATCCAGTGACATGGTTTTCTTGCTAGCCAGACAATTTTATTCAGCTCTTGAGATACCTTTCAAACAGGGTAGGTTAGATGTAGCCTCCATGTACTCCTCACAACACAGGGTCTTCCCACAGCTGAATAAAATCGTTGAAGTTAGCAATAATAAAACAATACAAGTCATCAGGTTGATGGATTTAAAATTGTTGAGGCTTGGTTAGGTTAACCCCTTAACCGCGGGGCGTCACTTTCGTGACGCTTGGGAGCAAGGGATCATACCGCGGGGCGTCGCTTTTGTGATTGTGTTATTTTGAATTCACCCGGGCTTCCAAGTGGGGGCTTGTATCATCTATCAGTACTGCCAATGTCCAACACTAGTCAGCACTCCTAATCTCATCTGTACTCCCATCCATTGTTGACAATTTAGCCATTTCTCCCCGTTCTTGACTCCCCTCCCTACCCCCCCTCCATTACCCTATCCTCTCGCCTGCCCGGCCATGCTATGCTAAGTAAATCTTCCCTGGAATTTTTCACTGATTTCATCCATTGAAATAAGCCCTATGTCGTATTCTTATACCAAATAATATATACAAGAAAGAAATAAGGTAAGTGAGAGTGCCATACACCTGGAATTGGCTAATTATCACCTGACAACACCTCACGTGCACTCGTTCGCTAATTTTCGCTGTTTTTTTCCCCTTGAAATATGCCGTATAATCTATTTTCGTAATAAATATACATGTAAGGAGGGAAGGGAGAAGCCTAAGTGATATTTACATTCACCTGGAACTACCAAATTTATAATGTATTGTCTAGATTTCCTGCCAGTCATATCAGTGCTACACAAAGCTGTTTCAAGATTTAACATTGGTAGCTCTGATTATATATCTCCTAAGTAGGCCTCTAATCTATTTTCGTAATAAATATACATGTAAGGAGGGAAGGGAGAAGCCTAAGTGATATTTACATTCACCTGGAACTACCAAATTTATAATGTATTGTCTAGATTTCCTGCCAATCTTATCAGTGCTAGACTTAGCTGTTTCAAGAAGTAATATTGGTAACTTTGAATAACCCCTAAACAGGCCTCCAGGCTAGCCCTGCGTTATCAGTTTACTCTCATCTTCCGAAGTGAGGGGACGTATGTTTCTTCTTGCTGACTTCAAGGCCTTTTTTCACCCCCATGCAAATGGCTCTGTGACCTTTACCCCCTACTAAACCTCGTGTGGAAAGAGGTAAAGGGCTGACAATTGATAAAAGAGTGACTACGATCTTTCTATTGAGTAAAACAGTGCAAGTGGAATTGTAAATAATGTGTAAATAATGTGTAAACAGCAAGTGAAAGTAATGAATGTAAATATACGTGAACAATGGAAAATAGTTTTATAAGTTATTTCAAGTGACAGTGCACAACACAGTGTAAATAAAATAGAAATGTAAATAACGTAAATAAAATAGAGAACGTAAATAGAAATGTAAATGAGTAGTATTATAAGATTACGAGTATATACCCTAGGAGTAATGAAAGTGAAAGTTTCACTCTAGCATGTCTGAATGCTATGAGTTATGAGAGTGAAGATGAAAGTGACATTCACTCTCATTGCCAGTATACAGGACGAGAAAGTGAATGCTACGTATTTTACTGAAAGAAATTGAATCCCTACAGTGACAATAAACTAATACTACTGAAGGAAACTTATGGATAAAGACTGTAGATATATATGTTATATAGTAATAGAAATATAAAGTGTGAGGGGTTTTATGAATAATAAATGACAGAGTAACAAAAGCGAACTAGTGCCAGTGCGACGATCAGACGCGCTCGTAATTTCCATTGCTTTCACAGTGTTTTTTTTTTTTTGAGTATGGATCCCAAACTACTTGAAAATTGTAGAATAGTGTTTATAGTGTTTGTATCTGGCTGTGGTAATCATATTACGGGTTGTCGGGAAGTGTAAAGTGGAGACTTCGTTACCCTACTTCAGAGGTCTCCACAAGTCCTACGGTAACCGACGAAGGCTCAACAATCATTCCAGGAGAAAGCTGAAGGTATGTGCCATAAGCATATTTAATTTTATTATGCTAGGACTAATAACTGATTTTTGGCAAATATTTTTTGAGAGTCTGTCGGAGCCCAAATAACCCCGCGGCACACGCAAGTCATTGGTAAACAAGCCCGCGGTGTAGGGGTTAACCAAGTGCCGGTTACATTAGTCCCTCTAATCTGATAACTATTATTCACTCTGATTTTGATACTGGACATTTTATTTAGCGTAGGAGAGTTTTACAAACTTTATTCAGTTTAGGTGAGTTTTAGAACGATTTTATTCAGCTTAGGAGACCTTTAGAAAATTTTTATTCAACTTAGGAGAGTTTTAGAACGTTTTTATTCGGCTTAACCCCTAAGATATGCAATTCGATCGACCATACTGCCGTGAAAATCTGTATATGGAGCCGATTTTTTTTACTCTTAAAGAAGTAAAAAGTGCTATGCTCAATGTTTAGAGCTTGAATTTACACACCTTGTGCTGCAAACCAGAGCATTTTAGACCAGCTGGTTCATGAGCTTTAGCCTGTCAAAGTTGAAAAAAAGTTACCCTTCTAGACGGGGTGATTCCAGTACTCAATGCACTTCCATCCCATCCCTCCCTCATTCGTCCCCTCCCATGACCTTCCTCACCCACTCCCATCATCCCCTTCTCTTCCTCCCCTCCCATCATTCCCCTCTCTTCCTCCCCTCCCATCATCCCCCTTCCCACTCCCCCCCTACCCCCTTCATATTTTTTTTTTTTTTTTTTTTTTTTTTTTCAAACGGCATGCACAATAATTATGTTGGTGATCCCCACTCCCAACACCCTTCCCCCCAACACTTCTCCCCTCCCCACCTTCCCTCCCCCATTGCCTTCATTCATAACTGTGTAGCTGTCAAAAAAAAAAAAAAAAAAAAAAATGAAATGCATGCAAAATCGTTTTCTTGGTGTTACTCCAGCACCCTCTCCCCACACCCCTTCCCTCCTGTCAGAGCTGTCAAATCAAGTAGCTGTAAGAATTTCCAGGGGGGAAAAAGGCTAAAGCTACCCCCCTGCCCCCTAACCCCCTTCAGACTTTTCCAGCTCATTTTTTTATTTTATTTATTTTTTTTTCAAACAATAGCATGCAAAATAATTATGTCAGTGTTCCTTACTTCCAACACCCTTTCCCCCCAACACTTCTCTCCCCACCTTCCCTCCCCATGTCCCCTTCCTTCATAGCTGTGTAGCTGTCAAAAAAAAAAAAAAAAAAAAAAAAAAAGCAACAGCTTCCAAAATCTTTTTCTTGGTGTTACTCACACACTCCACCACCCTCACCCCTTCCCCGTTCCCCTCCCCTCAGAGCTGTCAGATCAAGTAGCTGTAAGAATTTCAATCGTGCCAGTAACACAATTTTCACCCCCCAAAAAACGCAGAAAACATGGAAACATGAAAAAACATTCAATGTTTCGTGCGTCAGTGTATGCAATTACACAAACAATAGTCTGGTATTGAATGAAAACACGCGACATGAATAACAATGACGTATAATACTCTAGGCAGAGGGGGGGGTGAGTTGTAAGTGGACGGCGTATTAGAGGTAGACTATAGTCGTGGCGCACGACTCTGAGGTTCTCATTATCGTATCCTGGTAACCTACCATTCAAAAGTGCGTCAGATTTCGTATCATAGTATACATGAATCATATTACAGTAATCCCTCTAATATTCGAACGCCCAATATCTAAACATAATCGTCCCGGGATCCAATATTCCCAAAATGGGCCAAAAACCTCAAAAAATTCGAAAAAAATCTGACTTTTTTCCCTCCCTTAATTTGAAATTGCCGCGTGGCGCCGAACAGCTGTTACACCATGGTCCCTTCACCCCTTCCTTCCTCCCCCTCCCCCCTCCCCTGTCAGGGTTGCCATTTGGTATTTTTCATTACTGAGTGTGGGCCAATTTGGTAATGAAAAATTCGTTTGGTAATGAATCAGAATAATGCATTACCAAATGGATTTTTCACATGTATGAGGATACACAGGATAGAGATGGTGGATTGTTTGCTCTCTCTGATTAATCTGCTACCCTACATAGTGTGAAAATAATCAACATGGTGTTAATTATAAAGAGAGTGATTACATGTATTTCCACTTGTATATATAATTAGTGAAGGTTAAATGCTAGCTTTACGAATTTGGTAATGAAAAGTTAAATTTGGTAATGAAAGTTGAGGAGATTGGTAATGTGGCCGTTGCGATCTGGCAACTCTGTTACCCCGCCATCATCAACAGTCACAGCCAAACTCCGATCGAGAGAAGATGCTTATAGCAGTGCAAGCCACAGGTGCTTGTTTTTTGTGAATAAACAGTGAATAAACCGCAATACCTCGCCAGTAGAACACACGGGAATTTACAGTGTTGTGCAGTGTTAAGAAATTAGAATTTAGAGTGCAGAGGATTAACTGTGGACTGCAAACTGGCGGTTCAAACCAGTCCAGGAGCCAGGGACTTGTAAGTACCTAGAATGTTTAAAATTGTATAAACTCACCTCTAAAACCTCATTTTATGGTTCTTTTGCATTTATTCCAGTCTTTTATGTCCCTTATTGGTGTGATTTGGGTCTTAAATAGGTGCAATGCATGTCCAGAGGGAGTTGTATAGGTGTTTTTCTGAGTTAGGGTCCATAAGTACAAGTCCAGGAGGCTGGGGTCCAATATCCGGACAAACAGGATCACTATCCAGACATGCCTTTGGCTCTATTATGTCGGATACTGGAGGGATTACTGTATTATGCACACATATGTTATACACGAATATTATTATACACGAATCGCATGCGTCTCATATTATACACGAAATCAGACACACTGTTGAGGGGTAGGTTGCCTGGGCATGATAATACCAACTTCAGAGTGGCGCGCCGAGACTATTGTACAATTTTCAGAAAAGGTGTCTAAGCTGAATGAGGCATTTTGGGGGAAAAAGCAAGCAACATACCTTTTCTTATGGATTTTGGGGTGGTGAATACGACTAGGGGTGTTGCTAAGCGATATTTTATTTAAGTGGTCAAAACTGAGGTCAAAGGTTATTTGATGCATTGTGGTTTTCCTCATTTTTAGAATTTGGCACCACAAAAATTGACATAACTCCCTCAATAATGCAGGTAGAGAACTCAGCTGTGGCTCATATTGTAGCTTAGGATTTACTCTGTTAGATGCCATGACCACTTGATTTTATTCCACGACATGAGTACGTGGGGTGAAAAAGTCGATGACACCCAGGAACCTTATATTTGGTCACTTTTTTCATTTGACTCCCCATAAATAAATAACCTGCTGAGATGCTGCCTTCATCTTAGACTCATTTGAAAGATTAATGTTATGGAGAAAAAAAAAAAAAAAAAAAAAACGATTGATGATATCCCGTATAGGGACTGAGATACAGAGGATCAAACTGGGGCCCTTTTCCAAACTTTCCGGAAATCAACCAGCAAATGCTTCTAGGAAAGTAAGTATTCCAATTGGTAGCATATCTTATATATCTGTTTATTTATTTTTATTTATTAATATCCATAACCTATTTATTTACCGTATATTTATTTTGGTCTCATGACAGTTTTCTTTTTTCAACATGTATTGAACAAAACAAACGCAAACACCTAGATAGTACGCAGGCCAAGCAAATGAACCGTGTCGATTGGCATGGGGATTGTATGTCCAAAGAATGGGAACAGCCAGGCGTTGACATGGATTACAAAATAATGTATATACACTGTGAAAAGTAACATATACGTGGGAAAACACAAATAACAACTGATGTTCAACAATCCCCCAAGCAACCCTGATCCCTGGCCAGAGGCCTTGACGGGAATTATTAAAAATCCACTTACACAGTGCTGTTCTTACAAAAGTTTAATTTCTTTATTTTCATCAACTGAAAACAGGCTAGCCTTCCAATAATTTGTTACATATTAATAGCATTACTTTATGACAGCAAATGTATGTAATGTCTGCAGTGTATCTCACCCTCATTACATCTGCAAGCAGCTGTGCAAGGAAGGTTTGCCCTTTTGCATGAGCAATTATGAGTGTGGTAGTAGTAGTTGTTCCCTAGGCAGTCTGGCCAAACAGCCCTGAGTCCCTTAGGAAGGCCATGGCCGAGATCGGGCTTTCCCACAGAGCTCTCAAAGAGTGTATGTTGTGTTGTTGGCATAGGTGATTGTGTGCAATGCAGTCTTCCATAATGTGCTTAATAGTATGGGGTGCTGTGTTGCATCCTGGACAGGCATCAGCGACTGAGTCATCCAGCCTCTTCTGATAGCTTAAGAGGGCTGGATGGTGCCCACATCTCATCCTGGCCAGATGGACCCTGTCCTTACGAGGAATATAGGATTCAGAAGGGTGGATGTCAGAAGGCCGTGCATGCAGCTGTGTGGTGTCTTTAAGTGACTGAATGGAGCGGCGAGTGATCTGAGTGTGGATATGCTTCTGGAAGCTGGTTTGAGGTGGGCGAGGGGGGAGAGATGACAGTATTTGTGTATGGTATCATGTGCTGGGTGTTGTTTTGATGTTCCTTGGTGTGGGTGGATGTGCTGCCATGTACTGTAGTGGATGTTGTAGGTTTGTGGAGGCTGCAGCAAGAAACTGGGTGCCTCTCATGTCTAGGTGATCCTTGACTTTGAGGACTTAGGTTTCTTGATGTAGGTGGTCTGTAGGTGTGGTAGCTGTGCAGCCTGTGATTATTTTTAGGGCCTTGTTCTGTTTGATCTGTAGAGTGTTGTAGTGTGTTTTGGTGAGGTTAGAAGCCCAGGGAGGGCTTGCATAATTCATTACTGAACATATGTATTGTTTGTATACTGTGGTGGTGGTTTCTTTGTTGTTTCCGAATGTTGTATGGGCAAGTGAACTCAAACCATTGAGTCTTGGTATTATTTTATTTTTAATGTTTGTGGTGTGTTGTTTATATGACATTGATGTATTGTACGTTACACCAAGGATTTTGTGTGCGTGTGTGTGTGTTGTAGGGGAGTGTTGTTTATGGTGAGGTGTGGGATGTGACTGTGTTCTGCTGTCCAGTTTGTGAGAAGAGTCACTGTAGATTTGGCTGGGGCTATTTTGAGCCTGTTTGTGGTGACCCATTTGTGTAGTGTGTTGAGGTAAGGTTGAATGTGTGCAGCTGTTTGCGTTTTGGTGCGTACATGTAGTATATCATCTGGATAGGAAGCTATGTGTATCTGTGCGGTGTGGGTACGTTGTGCATGTATAGGTTAACCCTTACACTGCGGGCATGTTTACCAATGTTTTGCATGTCCCGTGGGGTTATTCGGGCTCCGACAGACTCTCAAAAAATATTTGCCAAAAATCAGTTATTAGTCCTAGAATATTAGAATTACATGTGCTTATGGTACATACCTTCAGCTTTCTCCTGGAATGTTTGTTGAGCCTTCGTCGGTTACCGTAGGACTTATGGAGACCTCTGAAGTTGGGTAACGAAGTCTCCACTTTACACTTCCCGACAACCTGTAATACGATTACCACAGCCAGATATTAACACTATAAACACTACTCTATGATTATCAAGTAGTTTGGGATCCATACTCCAAAAAAACACCCACTGTGAAAGCAATGAAAATTACGAGCGCATATGACCTTCGCACTTGTGCTAGTTCGCTCTTGGTACTCTGTCATTTATTATTCATAAAACCCCTCACACTTTATATTTCTATTATTATATCACACTTTTATATATCTGGAGTTTTTCTCCATAAGTTTCCTTCAGTAGTACTGGGTATTAGTTTATTGTCACTGAAGTCATTCAATTTTTCATTCAGTAAAATACGTAGAGAGCCACGGATTCACTTTCACTGTTATAACATAAAGTATTTGTACTCATATTCTTATATTACTAATTACTTACATTACTATTTACATTTTCTATTGTATTTTCAATATTTACCCTTCTGTTTCACTTACACTATGTTAGGCACTGTCACTTTCAGTAAGATAAAAGTATAATACACTGTTCAGTCATATGTACTGAACATCCATTGCTTTCACTTGCTATTTACACATTATTTACACATTATTTCCACATTACTCTCCTTTCCCACTTGCACTTTTAGAACTGCTTCTGGCTGTGGTAATCAAAGAAGCAGGTAACACAGAGGGGAACCTGGCACTCGGCGCACTGCCAAGAGGTGCGTTTGTGTTCAGGTGTGCGTCGGGTGGTATGTGCACACAACTGACACCTGCGGATCGCAGCCTTCCTTTTGTCTGTGGCAGGCATTAGCACCAGTCTGTGCCGATCCATATACGCCCTCTGCTCAAGTCGGTCGGGAAGTGTTACTGGATGGCGCCTTGGAGTTGCTGCTGTCACCCTACCATATCTTTCCAGCAGCTGCTGAACACAAGTCCTGGCGAACAACCTCAGGCAGAAGGACTTGGGTGGCTTGACCTTCATCTTGTACAGGATGAAGGCGTTCAGCATCGTCATATCTATGAGATGCAGAAAAACTTTCCTGTACCACCTAGGATTCTTCCTGAGGCAGTCGATCTCACCAATCATCATGTCGGACTTGTCCACCAGCCGCATGTTGATAATGAAGTCTAACACAGCATCAGGTTTCATCACAGGTTCGCCTGTCCTACAGTCAACCTTCCCACTGTCTGTCATTTCCCCCTTATATATGGTGGTGAGCATGTGCACGACCCTCTTGTCATTCCACCGTATTGCCAGCATCTTCTCAGACTTGCGTAGGTGCACGTCTCCTCGCTGCGAGGATCCTGCCTCTGGGAATTTAGGGAAGTGGGCACGATTACTTTTGACAGTGCCGCAGGAGCCAATGCCGTGCTCTGAAAGGTATTTGGCAAGTTTTGGTGCTGTATAATAGTTGTCTGTATTCAGCACATGATTCCCACCAAAATACTTTTCAAGGAGCACTTTCACTACACAGCCTGAGAAGCTAAGGGGGTGTGTTTTATCCAGATTGACAGTGCTGGCTGAATAAATGATGAAGTCAAGGATGTACCCCGTCTTACAGTTGCACAGTACAAAGAACTTGATTCCAAAGCGATGGCGTTTGCTTGGAATGTACTGTACAAACCGAAGACGTCCTCTGAACAAAACCAAGGATTCGTCAATGACAACCTTCTGAAAGGGGTGGAAGAATGACATAAACTTATCCTTCATTCTGCTCAGAATCTCCCGGATCTTCCAGAGTGGGTCGGTTTGGGAAGGTACATCGTTGTCGGCAAAGTGCAGGTTTCCCATGATGATCCGTAAGCAATCTCTGGCCATGTACTTATTGAAGGTGGGTGAGGGTAGTAAGGGGTCCATGGACCAGTATTCTTCCAACTCATGCTTCTTTGAGTGTGGCATGAGAAGCATGAGGGCAAAGAACACATACAGCTCCTGCACTCCCAGCATGGACCACTGTTGCATCTTGGCTGCACCTGTACCACTTGCAGCACATTGTGATTCATACCTGTAGGTCTCATCACATATGAGCTGCATGACTTCGTCATCTAGGAAGGCCAAAAGGAAGTCCACACACTCAGCATTATCGTCAAGAGTGAAGGTAGGCTGTACTCCTGAGGAACTCTTATCAAAAACTAAATGTTCTGGCACAAAATCGGACCCTTCCGTCCACACGAAGGCGTCCAGGATTCCCTGTCGTGGCGGTGTAGGGTGGGTGAGGGTGGTGGGTGGCTGTGAGGCAGATTTACCCCATTCATGGTCACTCGCACTGACCCTGAGTTGCTGTACAGCACTAGCAGCCCTTACTCTAGTAGCAACTCTACTTTTACTGGTCTGGGATTTACCGCTTCCTCTACGGCCTGCCTTCACTGTTGATGCTGGTGGTGACTCCGACGACGAAGACTCCGGAGATAATTCAGCAGACGAAGAGGAAGAAATGAGTGAAGTGGGGCTTGGGGAACGGGGGGGTGAATCAACTCGGGACTCATGGCGGGCTGGGTCACGCGGGGCCATTGTTCTGGGGTTAACATGCCACCTTTTCACTCCCTTCCCAAATTCCTTCCCTTGCTGTACTAACGGCTCCTTTCCCTTGGAGCTAGGGATAACTTCCGACACTGAAGCACTCGTACTAGCACTTTCTGGCACGACTTCCTCACCCGGCTCATCAGACGATTCACCCGAAGGATCAAAATCACTATCCATCATCACCATAGACAATTCCACTAGTTCACGTTCCACTGCAGAGTCACTTAGTCCTTTCCTGCTTCCCTCATGCCTTTTTCTGGGTGTAGAGGTCACGGGGCCCTTTGCAATGGGCACAGAAGCGGCAGAAATGGCAGGGCGCGAGTGCGACATGTTTTGACCACAGCGGAGGACAAGGAACTAAATGCCGCGGCTTATCTGAGAAGGCAAGGGTTGACAATGACACTGAGGATGACAGCTGCTAACTTACATGCTAATAAATTATTGGTAGAAAATCTCGGCAATACATAAGGAAATAGGTAGTTCCAGGTGAATGTAAATGTCACTTAGGCTTCTCCCTTCCTTTCTGATATATATTTTTATTACAGACATAGATTACAAGGCATAATTCAAAGGGGAAATTACTGTGGTAATGTAGCGAATGAATGCACGTGAGGTGTTGTCAGGTGATAATTAGCCAATTCATGGTGTATACCACTATCACCTACCATATTTTTTTTTGGTATATATTATTTTGTACAAGTGTAGGGCATAGGGCTTATTTCAATGGATGAAATCTATGGAAAAATCCGGGGGAGATTTGCTTAGCGCAACACGGCCTGGAAGGTGAGAGGACAGGGTAATGGAGGGCAGGTAGGGAAGGGAGTCAGGAAAGGGGGAAAATCGCTAAAATGTCAACAATGGATGGGAGTACAGATGAGATTTGGAGTGCTGACTAGTGTTGCTTGTCGTAAAAGGCGACTAAAAGGGTTGGCGGAGGGTTAGTGCCCCTCCCCGGAAAACAGCTAACTAAAAAAAAACAAACAAGAAGCCTCGGACAGGGACTGACCAAACGATGACGACCCAGGACCGGACAAAGGCCTTGGTAATGAGTACATGGAATGTAAGAGGAGTGAATGATGAGGTGAAAGAGAGAGAGATTGTCCAGGTGCTTGAGGGTGCGAAAGTGGATGTATGTGGAATAACTGAAACAAAATGGAGAGGAGAAAGTGTGAGAGAATGGGAGTATGGATGGGGTATATGTGCAGGAGTAGGTGAGAATGAGAGGGCAAAGGAAGGAGTATGTATAGTTGTCAGTAAAAGATGGAAGAGGAACATAAGAGAGTATGGATCAGTTGGGTCAAGGATTGTGTGGATAAAGTTGAAAGTTGGAATACAAATGTGGGCGATTGTGTGTGTGTATGCACCAACGCAAGATCGTGCTAGAAGAGTGAGAGAAGAGTTCTGGACAAATGTGGAAGTGTGCATGGAAAAGTTTGGAAGGAATGAGAGAGTGTTTTTGATTGGTGATATGAATGGTAAAGTTGGGGATGTGAAGGTGGATGGAATAGTTGGTGAGTGGGGTGTGCCTGCTGAGATAGATGAGAATGGGAGTGCGTTAGTGGACATTTGTGCTGGGAGGGGGTTGGTGATAGCCAGTACCCTCTTCAGGCATAAAATGATCCACAGGTATACATGGCGAGTGTTGAGAAGGGTGGGTGGTGAACTGAATGAAAGAAAGGCAATGATTGATTATGTGTGTGCGGATGAAAGGATGCGAAGATATGTAAAGGATGCAAGAGTGTATAGAGGTTGGGGGAGTGGACTTTATGACCACTACTTGGTGGTGGCCAGAATTAGAATGCAAGTAAGATGGAGGAACAGAAGAAGGGAAAGACGAGAGGAAGGAGTAGTTGCAAGGAGAGTGGAAAGGTTACAAGAGGATGAGAAAAAGGCAGAGTATAAGAGAGAAGTGGAGGAACGATTGGGCAAATATGAATTGGAGCAGATGGGAGACGTGGAAGGTGTGTGTAAGATATTTACAGAAGAGATATGTGCAGCATGTGATGTGGTGTGTGGAAGGAAGAGAAGACGGAGGGGGGTGCAAGGAACAGCGTGGTGGACTGAAGAGGTGAAACAGGCTGTGGCACAAAAGAAGAAAGCATACAATGAATGGATGAGAAATAGGGGTGTGGAAGAAGTTGAGAGGCGGAAGAGAGAGTTATATGTGGAAAGAAAGAGAGAGGTGAAAAGATTAGTAAGAGAGAGTAAGAAGAGAGTGGATGAGGAATTTGGAAGGAATTTGAGTGTAAAGTGGAGGGACTGTAAGAAAATGTTCTGGAGAGAAGTGAAAAGAGTAAGACAGGGTGGAAGTGAAGTTAGCAGGGGAGTGAAAGATAAAAATGGTAGATTACTAGTGGAGAAGGGAGAAAAAGTGAGCAGATGGAGAGAACACTTGAAGGAATTGTTGAACGTAGAGGATGGAAGTAATGCGAGTATAAGTGGCTGGGGAATGGCTGGGAGAAGGAGGGAGGTGAGAAGACAGGAAGAAATCAGTAGGATAGAAGTTGTGGAAGCAATGAAGAAAGTTAAATCGGGGAAAGCCCCAGGAATTGATGGAGTATGTGGTGAAATGCTGAAGCATGGGGGAGAGATAGTAGTAGAATGGATGTGGAAGATGTGCAGATTGGCCTGGGAGGAAGGTAGAGTCCCGGAG
This sequence comes from Coenobita brevimanus, assembly GCF_032717465.1. Taxonomy (NCBI): domain Eukaryota; kingdom Metazoa; phylum Arthropoda; class Malacostraca; order Decapoda; family Coenobitidae; genus Coenobita; species Coenobita brevimanus. The sequence continues at coordinate 29,992,752 of NC_137051.1, read as the reverse complement.
GATTGGAAGTCAGGCATAATTATTCCCTTGTACAAAGGAAAAGGGGAAAAAGAAGTGTGTGGTAACCATAGGGGCATTTGTCTTCTTAGTATATATAATAGGAAAAGTGTATGATAGGATACTTATAGACAGAGTTAGAGAAAGAACAGAGAAATTAGTTGGAGAAGAACAGGGAGGCTTTAGGAAGGGAAGAGGTTGTGTAGATCAGATATTCATTCTTAGATCTTTAGTGGAAAAGTTTCTAGAGAAGGGAAAGAAGTAATATGCGGCTTTCATTGATTTGGAGAAAGCATATGACAGGGTGGATAGACAAGGATTGTGGAAAGTGTTAAGAATATATGGAGTAGATGGGAAGTTGTTGAATGCTGTGAAGAGTATGTACGATGGTGCGAAGGCTGCAGTGCGTGTGGATGGTGAACTAAGTGAATTTTTCTCTTTGAAAGTTGGTTTGAAACAGGGTTGTGTCATGTCTCCATGGTTGTTCAATCTGTACATGGATGGGGTAATAAAAGAGGTACAAGGTAGGGTAGTGGATGTTGCAGTGGCCCTGGTGAGAGAGGATAGTGTTTGGAAACTCCCTGTACTGTTGTTTGCAGATGATACTGTGTTGTTGAGTGAAGACGAAGGGGAGCTGCAAGGCTTGGTGGATGAGTTTGAGAGAGTGTGTAAGAAACGGAATCTAAAGGTGAATGTAGGGAAGAGTAAAGTGATGGTCTGTGAGAGGGGTGAAGTAAGTGAATGTACAGTGAGGTTGGATGGTGAGGAATTGGAAAATGTGAGTATGTTTAAGTACTTGGGTAGTGTGATGAGTAAGGATTAAGGTTTGGAGGGTGAAGTGCTTGAAAGGGTACAGCAGGGAAGAAAGGTTGCTGGTTCTTTGAAAGCAGTGATAAGAAACAGGGAAGTGAGCATGAAAGTGAAAAAGTTACTACATGACAGTATTGTGATACCAACTCTTAACGTACGGAAGTGAAGCTTGGACATTATTGGAAGGACACAAGTCAAGAGTGAGAGCAGTGGAAATGAGTTATTTAAGAGGAGCCTGTGGAGTCACATGGAGAGACAGGCTGACGAATGAGGATATAAAGGAACGTTGTGGTGTTGATGTGGATGTGATAGAAAGCGTTATGAGGAACACACTGAGGTGGTTTGGCCATGTGGAGAGGATGGAGGGTGAAAGACTGACGAAGAGAGTGTATGTGAGTGAGGTGGAGGGGGGAAGAGGGAGGGGGAGGCCGAGGATGAGATGGAGGGATGAGATGGAGAGGTATATGAGAGAGGGGGGTGTGAGTTGGGAGCAGGGCAGTGAAATGGCGGGGGACAGGGCGACTTGGAGGCAATTTGTTTGTGGCCACCCCAAACGGGATTGAGGCGTCTGGCAATAGATAGAATAGATAGACTAGTGTTGGACATTGGCAGTACTGATAGATGATACAAGCCACCACGTGAAAGGCCCGGATAATTCAAAATAACACAGAATCACAAAAGTGACGCCCCGCGGTATGATCCATTGCGCCTGAGCATTGAAAGTGACGCCCCGCGGTTAACGCCCGAGCATTGAAAGTGACGCCCCGCGGTTAAGGGGTTAAAGAGTGTAGGGGACAAAACATATCCTTGGGGGACACCGTTTGTTAAGTTTCTGATGTTAGAAGACTGACCGGCAAATGTTACGTGTGCACATCTGCCTGGTAAGTAGTTTGCCAGCCATCTTTTTGTGTTATTGTGCATGTTTGTGTTGAGTATTTTGTTTGTGAGGTTGTGGCGGGGGATGGCATCAAAAGCTTTGTTAATGTCTAGTGTGATTAGGATTGTTCTGTGTGGTGGCCTAACTGAATTCATGCCATCGAAAACTCTCTGTGTAAGGTATGTAAGAAGGGTGTTTGTGGAGTGTAGTGGCCTAAAGCCATGTTGTGACTGGGCTAGGGGAATGTGAGGTGTGACTAGTTGTAGTATCAGTCGTTCCGTGACTTTAGAGGGGGTGCAGAGGAGTGTGATGGGGCGATGTGAGGAGGGTAACGTGGGGTCTTTGTTGGGTTTAGGGATAGTGATGATATTGCCATGCTTCCAGATGTTGGGTATTATGTTGTGTGAGTAGCTGTAGTTTGATATGTTGGTGAGTGCTTGTATGCCTTGTGGTTCTAGGTGTTTAAGGTGAATGTTGCTTATGTTGTCTGGTCCACAGGCAGATGAGTGCTTGAGGTTGTTAATGATGTGCTTCGCCTGGTTGTAAGTGAAAGGTGCGTAGTCTGGGTCCGTGGGGAACTGTCTCTTACGTCAGATGACACGTCGGTCTTCGGGATGGGGGTTTAGATGGCTGACTTGTGAAATGTGATTGATGAGAGTGTTTGCTTGTTGTTTGTTTGAGGGTATGGTGTCTGTTGTTGTGATGGCAGTGTGTGATTGTGTGATGTTGCTGTTGGAAAGTGTGATGCTGTTTAGTGTTTTGTAGAGTTTGCTGATGTTTGTTTTGTGGTCAAGTGTTTGGAGGTAATTTTTCCAGTTTAGTGTTTGCTGTGCTGATATTTTATTGTTTTTTTGAGTGTTGAGTTCTTGTATTTGTTGTATGGTGTCTTGTGTATGTGGTGTTGGAGAGTGTCGCAGTGTGTCCCGTTGTCTGATGAGGCCTTGAATTTCTGGTGTGAAGTTGGGGTTGTGTCTTTCTGTTGCCTCTAGGGATGTGTCTCTTGTCTGCGTTTTGTATAATTGTATTGAAAGTGTGCACAGCGGTGTTGATGTTTGTGATGGGTGTACTGTTTAGTGTTTCGAGATGTTGTTATGTTTCAGTTATAAAGGCCTCCCAGTTGGCTCTCTTATAATTAGTGTATGTGAGTTTGTGGCCAGCTGGGGTGATTCTGGTTTTGGTAGTGATGATGATTGGGAGGTGATCAGAACCTAGGGTTTTGACCACTCTCCATGATGTAGTGGGGGTGAGGTTTGGGGAGCAGAAGGTGATGTCTGGAGATGATGGGAGGAAGAGGGCTTGGTATGGGATAAGGGTATGTTGGTCTAGACTGTTTAGTATGAAAAGGTGATCTGTCTGTGATTGTAGTACCAGCCTTCTGTCTGTGTCAGGGTTGTTGACATGCCAGGCCGATGACTTGGCGTTGAAATCACCACCCAGGATGATGTTGGTGATGTGGTGTATCTGTGGAGAGTAATTGTGTGGTACTGTGGGGGACGATTGGGGGGGAATGTATGTGTTAGCGATTGTTATATGTGATTTGTTGCCAGTGCGTATTTTAATTGATTGTATTTCTGTTCGTTAGAGTTGGTATCACAATACTGTCATGTAGTAACTTTTTCACTTCCATGCCATGCTGGGAAGTGAGCATGGAAGTGAAAAAGTTACTACATGACAGTATTGTGATACCAACTCTAATGTACGGAAGTGAAGCTTGGACGTTGTTGGAAGGACCCAAGTCAAGACTGAGAGCAGTGGAAATGAGTTATTTAAGAGGAGCCTGTGGAGTCACATGGAGAGATAGTCTGACGAATGAGGATATAAAGGAATGTTGTGGTGTTGATGTGGATGTGATAGGGAGCGTTATGAGGAACACACTGAGGTGGTTTGGCCATGTGGAGAGGATGGAGGGTGAAAGACTGACGAAGAGAGTGTATGTGAGTGAGGTGGAGGGGGGAAGAGGGAGGGGGAGGCCGAGGATGAGATGGAGGGATGGGGTGGAGAGGTATATGAGAGAGGGGGGTGTGAGTTGGGAGCAGGGCAGTGAAATGGCGGGGGACAGGGCGACTTGGAGGCGATTTGTTTGTGGCCACCCCAAATGGGATTGAGGCATCTGGCAATAGATAGATAGATAGATAGTATTTCTGTTGTGGTGTCACGTGGGGGGAGAAGTGACTTTATGTGTGCACTGGTATCTGGAAAGTTGATGGATTTGTGTACCAGGGTGATGAGTCAACCGCCACTGCTGTCGGCCCGGTCTTGTCGAATGGCGGTGAAGTTATGAAATGTCGGTGTTTTCTGTGCTCTGTGTAGTTTTGTGTCTTGTAAGATGGCAATGTGTATGTTCTGTTTTTTGATGAATTGTGTGAGTTCATGTTTTTTGTTGTTTATGCCATTTATGTTTATGAGTGTTGCAGCCCTTGGTGCATCCACAAAACACGGGTGTTTTTGCATGCTTTCGGAATGGGAGATAGCGTAGTTAGGACTGGCCTCAGTGTTCCATCAATATTCTCCCAGCCACTAGTAGTTGGCGATGACAGTGTGGGGGTGGGAACATGTGTTTGTCACCATACGAAGCACTGAATATTGTCCCTTTGAATGTGAAACATTACAGCATCACTAGAAGGTGGTGGCAACTCTGGCGATTTCAGCTTGGAGAACTGGTACACATGACCCTTAACACAAGTGTCACCTGGGACTTTGCAGATGAACTGCTCTGCCTTACAAAGCCATTCATCTGAGATGGTGCCAGAGTATTCCCCAGCTCCTGCAGCAGGTTCTGGTTCTCCAGGAACACAGTCCAAGCTGACCTCTTATAATGACCCATGAAGTAGGACACAGTGTCACACCCAGTTGTTGCGTGGTAGACAAGAAGATCCTCAAGTGTTTGTTGCTAAAGTGCTAGTGATTTATGAACTTGTGAACGGGGAAGTGCTTGGGTTTATTTGAAGTTTCAGCTTTCATCCAGAGGGTTTCGCACTTCATTCTGTGATTAATCACCAACAGAACAACAACAACGTTGGTGTCACGTGCAGACACTGCATCAATACCCCTGCCTAGCAGGGGTATTGATGCAGTGCAGAATCACACTCATATCTGCCTCCTCATGGTCAGACCTCAAATTTTCGGTATCCATCAAAGAGCCATCTGTCTTAACCCCTTAACCGTGGGGGGTCACTTTCGTGACGCTCGGGCGCAATGAATCATACCGCGGGGCGTCACTTTTGTGATTCTGTGTTGTTTTAAATTCTTCCGGGCTTACAAGTGGTGGCTTGTATCATCTATCAGCACTGCCAATGTCCAACAATAATCAGTCTCCTAATTTCATCTGTACTCCCAATTTCATCTGTACTCCCATCCATTGTTGACAATTTAGCCATTTTTCCCCGTTTTTGACTCCCCTCCCTACCTCACCTCCATTACCCTCGCCTCTCGCCTGCCCGGCCGCGCTGCGCTAAGCAAATCTTCCTCGGAATTTTCTACTGATTTCATCCATTGAAATAAGCCCTATGCCCTATTCTTATACAAAGTAATATATACAATAAAAATTAAGGTAAGTTATAGTGCCATACACCTAGAATTGGCTAATTATCACCTGACAACACCTCACGTGCACTCATTTGCTAATTTTCCCCGGTAATTTCCCCTTGAAATATGCCATATAATCTATTCTTGTAATAAAAATACATATAAGAAAGGAAGGGAGAAGCCTAAGCGATATTTACATTCACGTGGAACTACCTATTTTTTTATGTATTGTCGAGATTTCCTACCAGTCATTTCATAGCATGTAAATTAGCAGCTGTCACCCTATTGAAATTGTCAACCCTTGCCTGCCCATATACGCTGTGTCATTCAGTTCCTTGTCGTCCTCTGAAGTGAAACCATGTCGCACTCGTGCCACGCCATTTCCGCCGCTTCTGCGCCCATTGCACAGGGCCCTGTGACCTCTACCCCTAGAAAAACTCATGTAGGAAGCAGCAAAGGACTTAGTGACTCAGCAGTGGAATGTGAACTGGCAGAATTATCAATGATAATGATGGATAGTGACTTTGATCCTTCGGGTGAATCGTGTGATGAGCCTGGGGAGGAAATCGTGACAGAAACTCCTAGTACGAGTGCTTCAGTGTCCCAAGTTATCCCTAGCTCCAAGGGAAAGGAGCCCTTAGTGCAGCAAGGGAAGGAATTTGGGAAAGGAGTGAAAAGGCGGCGGTTAGCCCCGGAACAATGGCCCCACGTGACCCAGACCGCCATGAGTCCCAAGGTGAACCACCTCCCCGCTCCCCCAGCCCCACTTCACTAATTTCTTCATCTTCAGCGGAATTTTCTCCTGAGTCTTCGTCATCGGAGTCTCCACCAGCACCTACAGTGAAGGCAGGCCGTAGGGGAAGAGATAAATCCCTGACATGTTAAGGTAGAGTACAGGTAAGGGCTGCTAGTGCTACACGGCAACCTAGGGTCAGTGAGAGTGACCTTGGAACAGCCCAGTCTGCCTCACAGCCACCCTCCACCCTCCACCCTCACCCACCCAACACTGCCACAACAGGGAATCCTGGATGCCTTCGTGTGGACGGAAGGTTCCGATTTTGTCCCTGAACATCTTCATTTCGACGAGAGTTCCTCAGGGATACAGCCTACCTTCACTCTTGACGAGGATGCTGAATGTGTGGACTTCCTTTTGGCCTTCCTCGATGACAAAGTCATGCAGCACATATGTGATGAGATTAACAGGTATGAATCACAATGTGCTGCAAGTGGTGCAGGTGCAGCGAAGATGCAACAGTGGACTTTGCTGGGAGTGCAGGAGCTGTATGTGTTCTTCGCCCTCGTGCTTCTCATGCCACACTCAAAGAAGCATGAGTTGGAAGAATACTGGTCCATGGAGACCCCTTACTACCCTCACCCACCTTCAATAAGTACATGGCCAGAGATCGCTTCCGGAACATCATGGGAAACCTGTACTTCGCCAACAATGATGTACCTTCCCAGACCGACCCACTCTGGAAGATCCGGGAGATTCTGAGCAGAATGAAGGATAAGTTTATGTAATTTTTCCACCCCTTTCAGAAGGTTGTCATTGACGAATCCTTGGTTTTGTTCAGAGGATGTCTTAGGTTTGTACAGTACATTCCAAGGAAATGCCATCGCTTTGGAATCAAGTTCTTTGTACTGTGTGACTGTAAGATGGGGTACATCCTTGACTTCGTCATCTATTCAGCCAGCCTTTCGATCTGGACAAAACACACCCCCTTGGCTTCTCAGGCTGTGTAGTGAAAGTGCTCCTTGAAAGGTATTTTGGTGGGAATCATGTGCTGTATACTGACAACTATTATACAGCACCAAAACTTGCTAAATACCTTTCAGAGCACGGCATCGGCTCCTGTGGCACTGTGAAGAGCAATCGTGCCCACTTCCCCAAATTCCCAGAGGCAGGAAACTCGCAGCGAGGAGACGTGCACCTATGCAAGTCTGAGAAGTTGCTGGCAATACGGTGGCATGACAAAAGGGTCGTGCACATGTTCACCACCGTACACAAGGGGGAACTGAAAGACAGTGGGAAGGTCGACCGTAGGACAGACGAACCTGTGAGGAAACCTGATGCTGTCATAGACTGTAATATCAACATGCGGCTGGTGGACAAGTCCGACATGATGATTGGAGAGATCGACTGCCTCAGGAAGAATGTTAGGTGGTACAGGAAAGTTTTTCTGCATCTCTTTGACATGACGATGCTGAACGGCTTCATCCTGTACAAGATGAAGGTAAAGCCACCCATGTCCTTCTTCCTGAGGTTGTTCGCCAGGACTTGTGTTCAGCAGCTGCTTGAGAGACATGGTAGGGTGACAGCAGCAGCCCCAAGGTGCCATGCTGTAGGACTTCCCAACAGACTTGGGCAGAGGGCTTACATGGATTGGCACAGACTGGTGCAAATGCCTGCCACAACCAAGAGGAAGGCTGCGATGTGCCAGGTGTGTGCACATACCACCCAACGCACACCTAAGCACAAATGCACCTCTTGGCAGTGCGCTGAGTGCCAGGTTCCCCTCTGTGTTACCTGCTTTTTTGATTACCACAGCCTGAAGCAGTTCTAAAAGTGCAAGTGGAAAATGTAAATAATGTGTAAATAGCAAGTGAATGCAATGGATGTAAATATGATGGAACAGTGTAATATAGTTTTATAAGTTACTGCAAGTGACAGTGCATAATATAGTATAAGTAAAATAGAAGTGTAAATATTGAAAATACAATAGAAAATGTAAATAGAAATGTAAATAATTAGTAATATAAGAATATGAGTACAAATACTTGAAGTTATGACAGTGAAAGTGAAACCTTGGCTGTCTACGTATTTTACTGACAGAGAAAGTGAATGCGTACAGTGACAATAAACTACTATTACTGAAGGAAACTTATGGATAAAGACTGCAGATATATGAAAGTGTTATATAGTAATAGGAATATAAAGTATGAGTGTTTTTATGAATAATAAATGACAGAATACCAGCGGGGAACGAGCGCGAGTGGAAAGCTCGTACGCGCTCGTAATTTTTATTGCTTTCATAGTGTTTTTTTTGGGAGAATGGATTCCAAACTAATTGAAAATCATAGAACAGTGTTTCTAGTGATAATATCAGGCTGTGGTAATCATATTACGGGGTGTCAGGAAGTGTAAAGTGGAGACTTCATTACCCAACTTCAGAAGTCTCCACATGTCCTATGGTTCTCGATGAAGGCTCAACAAACATCCCAGGAGAAAGCTGAAGGTATGTGCCATATACATATGTAATTATGATGTACTAGGACTAATAACTGATTTTTGGCAAATATTTTTACAAAGTCTGTCAGAGCACGAATGTCCTAGCGGGACACGCAAGGAGCACCAAAACAACCCCGCGGTTTAGGGGTTAACCTCTAACCCCAATCCACCAGCAACAACCATGACCTTCTCTGGTGGAGCCAATAAAATCAGCTCATTGGACAGAAAGGCAGACAAATCCTTCTTGTGTTCTGACAATGCCAGGAAATCAGTCCACTTGGCTGGCAGTGGAACCCCTCAGTTTTCTATTAAACGTTGAATGGGATGTGAAGTTTTCTTTCATCTTTAGTTCCCTCTCTGACTGACGTGCCAGCATCCCTGGATTGGTCAAATGTAACATCAGTGTGGTAGAATCGTTTGCTGATTTTTAGAATGTGGTCAACAAACCCACCAGCAAAATCTGCAAACGTCTTTGCCCCACTTGATTTACCAAAGGACACAACAGTGGCCTGGCTGTCTATGACAAGACATATGCTCTCACCTTCGGGTAGTTCAAGATTAGCTGGGCATTTCACATCCTTGGTAAGGACATCCACATATACCAACTTCGTCCCAGACCTCAGTGAACCATCAGCTTCAGCAGTACTTATGGGAACTCCTGTCACTTTATAGCTCAGTACATCATCCAGATCAAGTGGTCTTCCTGCCTGGTACGTCGTTATCAGTTGCTGCGAAATCTGCCTATCTGCTTTGATCACAGTTGTCTTCCCCTTTCCTCTCTTTCTCTGACATCGCACAGTTAAGCAAAAGTTATTACTTTTGTTTTATGCATTTTATCTCTCAAGCTCACATCCTTGTCGATAAGTTGTTTCTTAACCCGCCCCATCCTGACGTTTTCTGGGCAGTGGTACGCCCCAGTCCCGACATTTTTGGACCTTTTTTTTTTTTTTAGGCTCAAACATTCGCTTTTGGTGAGAAACATTGAAAATTCATAGAGAAATCGCTCACCTGAGGTTTAAAATACTCGATCTAGGTACGAGTACCTCCTTACCTGACTGGGTTTTCTAACAGGTTGGCACCAAAGAAAACGAGTTCTATGGGAGGGTAACTATTTTATCCACTCATAAATAATATTTATTTATTTACTTGGTACGAATTTATGTGTAGTATAATAGTATATTGGTTTTCAAACAGTAATATAGGCATTATAAGCATTGTTTCACTTACTAACTCATCACCATACCTGACCTTCTTTTGCCACATTACATGATCATCATTTCTGACTGTTTCTTCCTCTAATGCTATGTAACCTTTGTCCTCCACATATTCATCGATTGGGGAATCACTCTGGCCCTGAATGTCTTTATTGGCCAGGTCACTGGTAACAGGTGAATTGGCGAGACAATGGCGTGCAGGGTGGGGGGGGAGAGGTTATGCAGTGTAAGGCATTGTCCCTGCTTGGCATCTTGTAGAGGAAGGTGTCCCGTGTATACGTGCCAAAAATCACTCATGAAATCACTCTCGAAAATTGAAAATTGTGCAAATTAGGGACCTTGCAATGTTGCCGCGTTAATTTACGTCTCCGGGATATGAGTGCACGTCATGTGAGGACGTGAATTCACGTCTCCGGGACGGGGCGGGTTAACAAAGTCATCTAACAGTGCCTGTCCCAGATCCTCTGCCTTTAAGAGCGATTCCTGAATTTCTGACGTACATTAGTTTAGATGTAAATTAATCTGCATGTTACAGATCTGAAGGAACTGATTAGTTTCGTCTCTTGATGTTTAGTAAAACTAAATGACCTTTGACCTCAAATATGGCCCTTTATAATGATATAATTAATTATTTGCCCCATTACTGGCTTCTTGGATCCCACACCTGTTTAGAAAACCTCCCTGTTTGCTCCAAGAACTGTTACCAGTGGAAAAAGTGCATTATCAGAAACAATTTTCAGTCTGTTTTACTGAAGTCTGGAAAAGGGCCGAAGTTTGACCCTCTGTATCTCAGTCCCTACATGGGATATCATCAATCCGTTTTTTTTTTTTTTTTTTCCCATAACATTAATCCTTCAAATGAGTCTAAGACGAAGGCAACATCTCAGCAGGTTATTTATTTATTGGGAGTCAAATGAAAAAAGTGACCAAATATTAGGTTCCTGGGTGTCACTGGCTTTTTCACCCCAAGTACTCATGTTATGGAATAAAATCAAGTGGTCATGGCATCTCATAGAGAAAATCCTAAGCTACAATATGAGCCACAGCTGAGTTCTCTACCTGCATTATTGAGGGAGTTATGTCAATTTTTGTGGTGCCAAATTCTAAAAATGAGGAAAACCGCAATGCATCAAATAACCTTTGACCTCAGTTTTGACCACTTTAATGATAAAATATCGCTTAGCAACACCCCTAGTCGTATTCACCACCCCAAAATCCATAAGAAAAGGTATGTTGCTTGCTTTTCCCCCCAAACGCCTCAATCAAACACAGTTTTAGGAAATTGTACTAGACTAAGGTGATGGGGATGTGGGTTGGGTAGGGAGAGGCCTTGAGGGGTGGTATGGTGGTATAGAGGTGGGAGACAGACACCACATGGACTATGGTCCTTACGCAGCAAGAAGTCCGTTCAGGGTGTGGCAGAAGTTGGGATTTCCCCGAGTGCGACGTTGCCAATTTGACCACCAATTATCGGATTATCACTCTGTCTCCCTACCTACCCCCATCCCACCTGTTTCTCTCTCCCTCCCTCTCTCTCTCCCTCTTTGTATATATATATATATATATATATATATATATATATATATATATTTATATATATTTATATTATTTTATTTATTTTCAACTTTTTCCCACACCACCTATGAGGTAAAAGTCTAGGCGCGTTTTATTTTTAAGAGGTTTCCCCTGTAGGCCTAATCCTCTCTCTGACCCTGGGTCCCTTGCCGACCTCGGCGTGGCAACATGGGGAAAAAAGCCCTGCCACATGTCATAGAATTCATTCAAATCGTTGTTATAATTCTAAAAAGTGATACTATCTATCTTGGTCCTTACGCAGCAAGAAGTCCGTTCAGGGTGTGGCAGAAGTTGGGATTTCCCCGAGTGCGACGTTGCCAATTTGACCACCAATTATCGGATTATCACTCTGTCTCCCTACCTACCCCCATCCCACCTGTTTCTCTCTCCCTCCCTCTCTCTCTCCCTCTTTGTATATATATATATATATATATTTATATATATATATATATATATTTATATATATTTATATTATTTTATTTATTTTCAACTTTTTCCCACACCACCTATGAGGTAAAAGTCTAGGCGCGTTTTATTTTTAAGAGGTTTCCCCTGTAGGCCTAATCCTCTCTCTGACCCTGGGTCCCTTGCCGACCTCGGCGTGGCAACATGGGGAAAAAAGCCCTGCCACATGTCATAGAATTCATTCAAATCGTTGTTATAATTCTAAAAAGTGATACTATCTATCTATCTATCTATTGCCAGACGCCTCAATCCCGTTTGGGGTGGCCACAAACAAATCACCTCCAAGTCGCCCTGTCCCCCGCCATTTCACTCCCCTGCTCCCAACTCACACCCCCCTCTCTCATATACTTCTCCACCCCATCTCTCCATCTCATCCTCGGCCTCCCCCTCCCTCTTTCCCCCTCCACCTCACTCACATACACTCTCTTCGTCAGTCTTTCACCCTCCATCCTCTCCACATGGCCAAAAAGTGATACTCAATGTACTATATAGCTTCCTTTACTATATACAGAATATAAAAAACAATTTCAAAGAGCAGATAGATGGGAAATAAGAGAGAGAGAGGCATGTACTATGGTTGATTTGGCAGCATCGCTAGAGGTGATTCACCAGGTGGGCCCCACCCTGAACGGACTTCTTGCGGTGAAAGGACCATAGTACAATTTTCGGAAAAAATGGATATTTAGGCTGAATGAGGCATTTTGGGGGAAAAGCAAGCAACTTACTTTTTCTTATGGATTTTGATGTGCTGAATATGACCAGGGGTGTTGCTGAGTGATATTTTGACATTTAAGGGGTCAAATTAAAGGTCAAAGGTTATGTGGTGAATTGCGGGGTTTCCCGTTATATTTGAGATATGGCACTGCTAAAATTAACATAATTTCATCAATAATGTAGGCAGATAAGTCAGCAAGGTCTCATATTGTAGCTAAGGAAATTCTGTAGTAGATGACATTATCATTTAATGATTTCTCTCCATAATATGAGTACTTGGTCAAAAACTTGCGGGAACCCTTGGAACCTTATATTTAGTCCTTGTCTTAATTTTGATCTCCACTGACTTAAAACCTGACAATATAATGTATTTGTCCTAGATTCATTTGAAAGACTAATGATGTGGGTAGTTTTTGCACTGAAGGAATCCATGATCTCCCATACAGGGACTGTGATACAGAAGGTCAACTTCCAAACTCCTGTAAATTAACATACAATTGCTTTTGGTAAAGTCTGTATTCCAACTGGTAGCTTTTATTACACATCATTGTACTGCCTGCAGTACATCTCGCCCTCATTACATCTGCAAGCAGCTGTGCAAGGAATGCTTGCCCTTTTGCATGAGCACTTGTGAGTACTGCAGCCCTTGGTACATCCACAAGAAACTATGTCACTACATGCTTTAGGAATGGGAGATAGTGTAGTCAGGACTGGTCTCAGTTTGCCATCAGTATTCTTCCAGCCACAGGTAGTTGATAATGGCAGTGAGGGGGTGGGAACATGTGCTTGTCGCCATATGAAGCATTGAAGATTGGCCCTTTGTATATGTAATTTGCCGCATCACTGGTTGTAGGTAGCAACTCTGGCGATTTCAGCTCAGAAAACAGGTACACACGTCCCTTATCACATGTGTCATGTGGGACTTCGTAGACTTTGCAGATGAATTGCTCTGCCTTACGCAACCCTTCATCTGAGATGGAGCCAGTGGTCCCCAGATCCTGCAGCAGGTTGTGGTTCTCTAGGAACACAGTCCAGAATGACCTCTTAGAATGACCCATGAAATAAAATACAGTGTCACACCCAGTTATTGGGTGGTATGCAAGGAGTTCTACAAGTGTTTGCTGCTCAAATCTAGTGATTTATGAATCTCATGAATGGGGATGTACTTTGGCTTTTTTGATGTTCCAGCCTTCATCCATAGAGTTTTGCACTGCATTCTGTGATAGTTCACCAAGAGCAGAATAACAATGTCAGTGTCATGCGCAGACACAATGATATGCTTAGCAGGGGAACTGATGCATTGCAAAATCACATGCGTATCTGCCTCCTCGTGGTCAGATATCAAATTAGTTGTATCCATCTGAGGGTCATTTGTCTTCACCTCTAACCCCAATCCACCAGCAGCAACCATGAGCTTCTCTGGTGGAGCTGATGAAATTAGCTCATCTGACAAAAAGGCAGACAGATCCTTCTTGTTGTCAGACAATGCCAGAAAATCAGTCTACTTGGATGGTAATGGGGTGGGAGGGGTCCTTCAGTGAAAGCCCCCTCACCTCGATCCCACCTTAACCTTAGCACAATGTTGGAAGAAATGACAAGACAACATAGGAACATTAAAAGAAGACAGTGTGAGGATATAGAAGTGAAGAGTGGGCAAGAAAACAAAAGAGGAAGAGGAGCAAGAAGTGAAGGAGGACTTATGAAGCAATTAAAAGCAACAGACGTCACGAGTGTATACAGGCGCGAGTGGGCACGGAGGACCCTGTTGTGGATGCCGACCTTCTACAAAACAAGTGACAAAAATTGTACGGCCGTATCTGCCAGTTGAAGAGAAGAATACAGCAAAGGGGTGCCGTTAGAAAGGAGAAACCCAGCATCCATGAACGAACAATGCTGTACAGTGAAAGTGGGGTTCGAGATGTCAACCGGTTGTGGGCGAGGGTGGGGTAAAAGGGGAGAGTTTGGGCAGATGTCAAGAACCAAATGTAATTTGATAATTTAGCTCCTTACTTGTTTGATGGACCCAAGAACCATTTGGAAAACCACCTTCTTTGCTCCACTCCCTCCAAGAATGATAACCAGAGGATAACATACAGATAAAAAGAAAAATGCTGTCATTTTTTTAAAGTACGGAAAATGGTCCAGTTATGATGCTCTGTATCTCAGACCCTATATGAGAGATCATCAATTCCTTTTTTGCAAAAACTTCCGAGAACATTAGTCTTTCGAATGAATCTAGGAGAAAGACATATTATTGACATTTTTTTTTAGTTAGCAGAGATCAAAATAAAATAGGGACTAAATTTAAGGTTCGAGGAGTTGACTCAAGTTTTTACCTAAAGTACCAATATCATGGAGAAAAAAATCATAAAATGATAATGTCATCTAATTCAGAATTTCCATAGCTACAATATGAGACCTAGCTGACTTATCTGCCTGCATTATTGATGGAGTTATGTTAATTTTAGCAGTGCTTTATCTCAAATATAACGGGAAACTCCGCAATTCACCACATAACCTTTGACCTTTAATTTGACCCCTTAAATGTCAAAATATCGCTTAGCAACACCCCTGGTCATATTCAGCACATCAAAATCCATAAGAAAAAGTAAGTTGCTTTTCCCCAAAAATGCCTCATTCAGCCACAATTTCAAGGAATTGTACGAAGGTGGTACAAATCTAAACTGGCGGCTAGGGTGTGGCGCGACCTTCTGTACAGTGTTGCTATGTTTCCCAAACCCGCAGTGTGAAACGGCTGTTATATATGTGAAAGGCATCACAAATACGATAAACACATATGAATACAAAGTTAACATGTGTATTATAATATATGAGAGAACAGTAAACTTATTATGCATGAAATATTTATACGGCAATACAAAAACGTGTCATAAATATTTTACAGTGTTGCTAAAAAAAAAAAAAAGTAGTCATTTTTATTGGCTTTTACTGTATTTCTGGGGTGGGTAATAATGTCACAATTATGATTATAAGATAATGTGCGGGAATATAAGTAAAAATATGCCAATTTCTTAGTAAAAGACAAAATAAAACATTAAACCCTCGTGAGCGGCAACACTCACACAGACCCAGACCAACCCGAGAGCCTCCTCGTGTCACTTTGTCCTAACCTCCTGAGTGGTGTGGAAATTGTCAAATTTACAATATGTACAGTATAATGTTAAAGAAAATAACGAAAATGTATCCTAAAACACCATAGATGAGAGAGAGAGAGAGAGAAGGGGGGGGGGAAGAAGGCAGGCCAGAGGAGGTGTTGAGGGATGGAGGAAGGAGGGAGAGAGTGATTGAATGAAAAATCATTGTGCCGCACCAGCGAGGTCATTTGGCGACATATGTAAAACAGTAATAATATTTTTAAATATAATTAGATATAATAAAAAAATAAAGAAATGAAAGCATAAGTTTGTCACTCATAAAAGAAACAAAATTCCCCAGGGTGAAGCACATCTCCCCCAAGAGAGAAAGAGAGAGGGGGGGGGGGCATCGAGCGTATGGAAAACGTGGCAACACTGTACAGAGCTTCGTGCCCCACCCTAGCCGCCAGTTTAGATTTGTCCTACCATAGACTAACAACACAAAGAGGACAGGCAGAGAGGGAGTACAGGGGTGTGGAGGGGAGTAGGGGGATATAACCCTCCCCAGGGAGAGAGGGAGGGAGGAAAGGGGGGGGGACCACGGTGGCGTGATGGAGGATGGTGAGGGAGAGAGCAGGAGGCGGTCAGAGGGTAGGGAGGGGGAGAGGGAAGAAAGGTATTGGGGTAGAGGAAGGCAGCGAGAGGGCGTACCATTCGTAGGGGCCCAGATTCTCCCCCTCCTTACTCAGGACTTAGTTCTTATTGGTTTGTATCGATATACATCACAATCGGACCGAAGTCTAGTGTCTGCAGTTTTGCCCCAAAGCTCCTCTATCGATGACATTCGGTATCTTGCGTAATCCTGAAAAGGATCTATCAATCCTGTTAGCACTTTAGGGGTTAAGAGTTTTAGAGCGATTTTATTGAGCCTAAGGGTGTTAGAATGATCTTATTTAGCATAGAAAATACACAGTAGAACGACTTTATTCACCTTAGGAGAGACAGCGATGTTATTTCGCTTAGAAAAGAATGATTTTATTCAGTTTAGGAGAGAAATACCGATTTTATTCAGCTTAAGAGAGACTCAGAGCTGTAGGGATTAGGTGCATCCTTCATTGGTCTCCTGCTACAGGTGCGATCTCCCATATTGAGGAAAATCGTCTGGAGGTAGCAAAAATAAAATATAAAACGCGTCATAGAGTGGACGTAGTTGTGTAGGGGGAGTATTGGATTAGACTAGTCTATGGTTACGTTAGATTGCTTAGATTAGGTTAATTGTGTGGGGGAAAATTAGACTGTACTTGACTGGTTTTGTTAGATTGGTCAGATTGGGTTAGTTGTGTTAGGATATGGAAGTTAAGATTAGGTTAGTTTTCCAGCCCCTGTTCAGTGAATGTGAACCTATTTGAACGCAGGCTAGAATGCTGAATTGGACCAGGATAGAAGATAGATTGGGTTAGGTTTGGGTTATGTCAGATTAGTTAGGTTAGTTTGTTAGGATCTGTAAGTCTGGATTATTAGTGTAACAGTTGCAACCCCAGGCTCATCTGAATGCTACCCCAGTTGACTAGGTTAGAAGGTAGTTTAATAATATACTGACAACTTGTCATGGTTGTCTAGTAACTTGCACTGTAGGGTGTTAGGAGAAGTTGCAATAGTTATGATTTACCATTATTTCCTGATAACTGCAGATATATTATATATATATTACAGGCAGACTGTGAAATTAATTTCGTGAAATGCTTAGTCGATTCGTGAAATGAGTCTAAATTCGGATGGGTTAATTTAGGATAGGTTAATTTAGGCTGTGGTTAGGTTAGGCTGGCGTAATCTAGGTTAAGTTTGGTTAGAATACGCTAGGTATGGTTAGGTTAGGTTAATTTAGATGAAAACTTAACATAACTTAGGTTCATCTAAATTAACCTAACCTAACCTAACCAAACCTAGTCTAACCTAACCTAAGCATAGCCTAGATTATTCCAGACTAACCTAACCGGAGCCAAAATTAACCCAACAAAATTAACACATCCCAGTTTGGACTGATTTCACGAATTGACTAGGCATTCCACAAAATGACTGCTTTCACAGTCTGCCTGTAATATATATATATATATATATATATATATATATATATATATATATATATATATATATATATATATATATATATATTTACTGTATATATATATACCGGTACATATAATTAATAGACAGGTATTACCACATTTTTTGTTTATATTAGAATATATCTACTGTATTTAATTTACGTACGGTATTTATGGATTTTTGTGTGGTTTGGGACAGGTAGGCCTATACAGTTCCTTTTTTTTGTTGTTGCATAATTGTTGCTTGGTAGGCTATGATGGTTTTGTAAATAGCCTAATTAGAGATGTTGATGTTGTACCTCATATTTTACGCCTAATAATCACTTGTTTACTTGCATTTGCGTACCATATTCCACTTACATATTTTTGTCTATCTATTGCCGGACGCCTCAATCCTTTAAGGGGTGGCCACAAAAAATCGCCTCCATGTCGCCGTCCCCCTCCATTTCACTGCTCTGGTCCCAGCTCACCCCCCCCCCCTCTCATATACCTTACCCTCCATCTCATCCTTGGTCTCCCCTTCCCTCTCTCTCCCCCCACCTCTCTCTCCCCCCACCTCACTCACACTCCTTGTCAGTCTCTCACTCTCCATCCTCCTCACATGACCAAACCACCTCAGTGTGTTTCTCGTAATGCTTTCTTTCACATCCTCATCCACACCACAATGCTTCTTCACTTTCTCATTCATTTGTCCTGTTTATATATATGTATTACATACCGTTATTTCAGTCTCTGTTCGTTCAGTATATTTATAACGTTTCTTGATAATCGTTAGCTATTTCATTTACATATTCGTTCTGTAAATTTTGCTATGTTATTTACATACAGTATTTTGTGCTATAGATTTAGGAGTAGATTTTTTTTAGTTGTGGTTCTTATTTATTTTTGTATTAATAATCCTATTGTGTGTATTGCTGTTTTTGAGTTTCCTGTTGTCATATGTATTTTACCTACTTTTTTGCAGGACATTATATTTAACGTAATTGTTTATATAAATTCAGTAGCTTCATAAATTAGCCGAGTGCATGAGAGCATAGCGTATTAACCAGCGAATACGTGAATAAATGATTCAGCAAGTAAATAATGGCACAATCGTACTGTACTGGTTACCGCTTCAGTCCCAGGACGTTTTTGTTTTACTGTTGCTATCGCTAGACGGTTTTTTTTCAGCTGATGGGAGTTCTTGTGCCAAGAGGATTATTATTATTATTATTATTATTATTATTATTATTATTATTGATTTATTATTATTATTATTAGTTATTATTATTATTATTATTTTATATTATTATTATTATTATTATTATTATTATTATTACCGGTATTTGGAGAAAGCATATGACTGAGTAGATAGACAAGGGATGTGGAAAGTATTAAGAATATAAGTATGAAGTACGTGAGAAGTTAATGAATACCATGAAGGGTACCGTATGAATGAGGGGCTGTGGCTGCAGTGCATGTGGATAGTGAACTGCGTGAATTTTTCTATCTGAAGGTTGGATTGAAACAGGGATGTCATATCCCCATGGTTGTTTAATCTGTATAAATTATAGATGAGATTATAAAAGAAGCATAGTACAAGGTAGGGCAGTGGATGTTGGAGCGACTCTAATGAGAGAGAGCAGTGTTTGGAAACTCTCTGTACTGTTGTTTGCAGATGATAGGCCTACTGTGATGTTCAGTGAAGACGACGGGGAAGTGCAAGGCATTGGAGAAAGAGTTTAGAAGAGTGTATAAGAAACGGAATCTAAAGATGAATGTAGGGAAGAGTAAAGTTGTGGTCTTCGTGGGAAATGAAGCCACTGAATGTACAAAGAGGTTGGATGAGGAGGAAATGGAAGATGTGAGAGCGTTTAAGAACTTGGGTAGTGTCATAAGTAAGGATGGAAGTTTAGAGGGTGAAGGGCTTGAAAGGGTACAGCATGGAAGAAAGGTTGCTGGTTCTTTGAAAGTAGTAATAAGGAACAGGGAAGTGAACATGGAAGTAAAAAGTCGCTGCATGACAGTATTGTGATACCAACCGTAACGTATGGAAATGAAGCTTGGGTCTTGCTAGTAGGACACAAGTCAAGAGTGAGAGCAGTAGAAGTGAGATATTTGAGAGGAGAGTGTAGAGTAACGTGGGGAGACAGACTGAAAAATAAGAAAGTGAAGGTGTGTTGTGGTGTGGATGTGGATGTGATAGAAACCGTTAGAAGTACATTGAGGTGGTTTAGCCATGTGGAGAGGATGGAGAACGAGTGACTAACAAGGAGAGTATGGAAGTGAGGTGGAGGGAGGGGGAGGCCGTGGATGAGAGTGAGGGATGGAGTGGAGAGGTATATGAGAGAGAAGGGTGTGAGTTGGGAGCATGGCAGTAAATTGGAGTTGGACCGGGCGACATGGAGGCAATTTGTTTGTGGCTACACCTTACGGGATTGAGGCGTCTGGCAATAGATAGAGTACTACTACTGCTGTAAATTACTATTATTATTATTATTATTGTTGTTGTTTTTCTTGTTCATTATTGTAATCCAGCTGGCTGGATGAATGTTGTGGGAAGTGCATGGTCAGGGATTTTGGCACCCCTTTTTAACGTGGCAGCGTCCGGATTGACTCAGTCGGATACATTTATTTGAAGCTACAAAACGTGGTGAATGTTTTTTAGCGTATCCGATGGAGCGAGGACTCCGGGGGCTTGAATGATGAGTGAATGGAAGCGTGGCCTATTGGATTGGGCAAATTTGGGCTGTCTGGACATTCCTACTCATCACCCTGCCATTGGGTGGGAAAGGAGGTCCGGATAATGAATAAGGTTCGTACGTGCACGACCGACAGTGCATTATATAATGGGTGGTTGGCGTGCGGTGTCGTCATTATTGCTAGTGTTGGGAGCATCACCACTAAGTCAGAGTAGCAGACATGACGGGTCGAGGCAAAGGTGGCAAGGGTCTGGGCAAGGGAGGCGCCAAGCGGCATTGCAAAGTGCTTCATGACAACATCCAGGGCATCACGAAGCCTGCCATCCGTCGTCTTGCTCGTCGTGGCGGCGTGAAGCGTATCTCTGGCCTGATCTACGAGGAGACCCGCGGTGTTCTGAAGGTGTTCCTCGAGAATGTTATTCGCGACGCTGGCACCTACACTGAGCATGCCAAGCGGAAGACCGTGACCGCGATGAACGTTGTGTACGCTCTGAAGAGGCAAGGGGGCACCCTGTACGGCTTCGGCGGTTAACCCTTTAACCGCGGGTGTCATTCCAGAATGACATTGAAAAAACTGGACCAAACCGCGGGTGTCATTCTGGAATGCTCGTGAATATTTTGAACACTGCGCATTTTTTCTGTCCGCCAATTGTTTCACGCAAGTGTAGCAATCAAGTTCTTTCACGCCAGCCCTCCCACACCTCCCTCCTCCCACTCCCCGGGGGCCCCCCCCACCCCTGCCCAGACACGCATCAGTCAGTATCTGTCCAGCTTTGTGCGTGACAATGGCGCTCCGTCCCAAGTCATCATCGCTCGCTTCCTCCTCGGAAATTCTTGGTGCTAGTGTGCCTTCAACCTCTACACTGAAGAAGGAACTCCCGACGGTGAGGCAGAAGGGGTTGAGCACCCCAGAAATTAGGACAGAGCTGGATAAAACTGTGAGTACAACAATGGATTGTGGCAGTGAGGGTGATACACTTACCGCAAGTAGTGATGATTATGCACTTATTGCTGGGGAACCGGTTATGGTTGAACAATTGGGCAGTGACAGTGATGAAATTTTACATGTTTCCCCCCCACCACGCACAACTTACTCTGGAAAAGGGAAGGCGCCCATGGGGAAAATGGGTGTAGCACGTGGGAAGGGAGTGAAGCAGAAAGCTGCGTCTCCTACACCCGGCCCTAGCAAGCATTTCCCGCCACTTTCCCGTTCCCCTAGCCTTATTGCCCTCACATCATCTTCATCTTCTGCCGTGCCCTCTCCTCAGTCAACATCATCGGAGGAATATGAATTCCCAGAGCCTGCGCAGCGAGGGAAGGCAGGCCGGGCAGGCAGGGTAAGCAGGACAGGCCGGGCTAGAACAAAGGGGATGCGTGGCAGCCGGAGGGCAATGCGGGGTGATAAACGGGGAAGAAAGGGAGGTCAGGTTTCACCACACACCAGGTCAGTAACCCACCCGCCTGCCTACCGCCCAGCTCCCTCCCCCTCACCACCCCCCCACTCACCCCCCCCCACTCACCCCCCCTCCTGCCTTACCCATTGCCTCCACCTCAACTCCTTCTCACCGGGAAAAGAGTGCAATTTGACCTGACACTGCCACTGAACCACGCACCGGGAAAGTGGATGCATTTGTGTGGTCTGACGGTGCTGATTTTCAGCCACACAATCCTCCGTTTGACATGACAAACGCCGGAATACAGCCTGCCTTCCCATGCAGTGAAGGAGATGACTTTGTGGACTACTTCCTGGCCTTCATGGATGACGAAATCATGCAATTTGTCAGTGATGAGACCAATAGGTATGCAGCTCAGTGTGCAACAGAAGGGCTGGGACCTATTGGCTCACCAAAGCAAGTGTCGTGGTTGCCTGTAGGGATCAGAGAGCTGTATGTGTTCTTTGCTCTCATGTTCTTGATGCCCCATATCAAGAAACATGAGTTGGAGGAGTACTGGCTGGTTGATGACATCACTTCAACCCCAACATTCGGCAAGTACATGTCACGAGATCGGTTCCGACAGCTACTAGGATACCTGCACTTTGCTGACAATGAAAACCTGTCCCAAACTGACCCTTTGTGGAAAGTGAGGGATTTCCTTAACAAGATTAGGGATCGATTTATGCGATTTTTCCGTCCTATGCAAAAAGTCGTCATAGATGAATCCCTGGTATTGTTCAGAGGACGTCTCAAATTCATGCAGTACATCCCCAGCAAACGCCACCGCTTTGGAATAAAGTTCTTTGTGCTGTGTGACTGAGACGGGGTATATCTTTGATTTCGTTATCTACTCTGCTAGCACAATGGACGAGGACAGGAACGACCCCCTTGGCTTCTCTGGCTCCATAGTAAAATTGCTGATGGAGAGGTATTTTGGTGGGAATCATGTGCTGTACACGGACAATTACTACACAGCACCGAAACTCGCCAAATACCTGGCTGAACACGGCATCGGCACTATTGGCACTGTACGGAGCCACAGGAAAGAGTGGCCAAGTTTCCCTGAAGCATCATCCTCATCCAAGGGAGATGTGCACCTGAAGAAGTCTAACAAGCTTCTGGAGATCAGGTGGCACGACAAGAAGGTCGTGAATATGCTCAGGACCATCCACAATGGGGAACTGCAGAGAACTGGGAAGGTCAGCTTCAGGACGGGAGAGCCAATCATGAAGCCAGATGCCGTCATTGACTAGAATATAAACATGAGACTTGTTGATAATTCTGACATGATGATTGGCGAGATAGACTGTCTCAGGAGAAACACCCGATGGTACAGGAAGGCTTGCCTCCACATGCTCGATATGTGCATGCTCAACACCTTTCTCCTCTACAAGACACAAGTCGGGGGCATAAGGCAACCATCCCTGAGACAGCTCTCCAAGACTGTCGTGCAGCAGCTGCTTGCAAGATTTGGTCAGGTGACGGCATTGGTCCCGCGGCGACACTCTGACACACAACCTAACCGTCTTGAGTGCCGCAATTACATGACCCGGCACCAGCTTGTGAAATTGCCTCTCACCGCAGGCGGCAGGTTGTCACAGGGCCGCTGCAGAGTGTGTCATAACACCACACGGAGGCCTCGGGCGAGAAAAATGAGCACACACCAGTGCCAGGAATGCCAAGTCGCTCTCTGTGTGACTCCGTGTTTTGCCGAGTACCACTCTCTGAGTAAATAGTGACAGTGACAGTGATATACAGTGATGCGACAGTGAAGTGCTTTACCAATAATTGTATAAGGGATAATGTAGTAATAAGGGATATTTTGCCTAGAAAACAATGTAAATATTGACCAGTATAATAAGTGATATGGTAATAAGAAAATCTGCGGCACTGCTGTGATTCTGTGATGCGACAGTGACGTGCTTTACCAATAATTGTACAATATAGTAATAAGAGATATTTTACCTAGAAAATTATGTAAATATGGCCAGTACAGAAGTGATATGGTAATAAGAAAATCTGCGGCACTACTGTGATTCTGTGATGCGACAGTCATGCAATATAGTAATAAGTGCAGTGTAAATATAATGTATTTTGCCCAGATTATATGTAAAATAGTAATAGAAGTTAGAAATAATGAAAACATCGCCGCTAACCAAACGTCAGTGAGCGTGTGATGCGGCAGTGACGTGCGGGCAATTACAGTGCCTTTTACCTACCTCAGTGAACAAAGAGTGGGTGTTTATGGTATGTGCAGTGTTCATATATGTTTATAGTATTATTATCAGAGAGTAGTTGGCATTTGGTACTAGTGTGTGGGGCGAAAAATAGTGATTTTACATCGCTCACTTCTAACGGCACTGCCCGTCCAGTGAAAGTCCACAAAGTCATGAAACCTACATCACTGCAAAGCTGAAGGTTAGTACTTAATAATGGTACCTAATTTTTTGCTCTAGCTTTATTCTGTGCAGAGTTATAAAGGTTTAAAGGTTTGTTTACATTTTGGTGGAATGCCCGCGGTTAAAGGGTTAAGAGAGTGCATAATTGTGTTGCCTTGCATTGCACTATCCCACCTGGCCACGGTAAAAGCACACAACAATCCCCGGACCTCTTTTAGAGGTCCACACCTAATATCTGTGAAAGAGAATGAATGAAGACATGGTATGGGTAAATGCAGACATTCACCACGTTAGCTAACACCAAAGTATATCAATGCAACAGAAATCAAAATAGGAGTAAAGGACTCAATTGCGGGCAAGTTCAAGACTGATCGTTTGGTATATGGATAGATAGGTGAGTAGATGGCTGGATGGATATCTATGTGTACAGACAGATAGACGGATATCAAAGTAGACAGGTGGCTCTGTAGGAAATAATGGCCCGATAGATGGGTAAATTCATTCAAAGTTCAGACACACTGATAGGTAGACAGTTCAGACAGAACGGTTGCTACATAGATTGAAAGACGAACTGGTTGATAGGCAAGTCGATAAACTTGGTTGCTAGCTAGCTAGTTAAGCTATCAGTCTGTCTGTCTACCTACCAATCTATGACTCTCTCTCTCTCTCTCTCTCTCTCTCTATGAATCAGTCTATTTATATGTCTGTTTTTATATAAAAGAATCTCACTTTATCAACACACACACACACACACACACACACACATATATATATATATATATATATATATATATAATACTGGTATACAGAGAGAGAGAGAGAGAGAGAGAGAGAGAGAGAGGGAGAGAGAGAGAAGGGAGAAATATGGCAGAGGTCTGGCAGGAAGGAGAGCACACACGCACACACAAACAAAAGAACGAACGAACGCACGCACAAGGTGAGGTTTAGCGTCCTGCACCTCTCCCTGACAGATGTCACCTAACGGTAAAAAGGAGGATTAAGGAACTGTCGTATAATTTAGACAGTTCTTTAATTTACTTTTACATCTCTTCCAGATTTAATTGACGTGTGTGTAACAGAGTAACTAATTTTGCAGAAACATTGCTTTGTCCAACCCTCTGATTTGATAATCCACATTTCAGCAAAGCTTTCTGTATGCCATTCATTTCCATTTTTCTTTGTAACACGTGTATCAAGACACGGTGACGAAGTACTTAATCCAACGATAGAGCATAAGAACATAAGAAGAGAGGATAACTGCAGTAGGCCGGTTGGCCCATGCTAGGCAGCTCCTAGAAGAGTAACTGAACTACTAGAATGAGATAAGGACAGCAAATAAGAAGGCTCTCCCCCGCCCTCCAAACCCTCCAGCTGAAGGTTCTCGGTATCGCCTGTTAGATGTGGAAAAGAGGAGAAAGATGGCGTTCTTTCTGCTCAGTGGACACATATTTATATATCGTTTCCCTATTTCTTTCCGGCATACCTCATTGAGGGTAATGTCCGATCAGCGAAGTTAAGCAACGTTAGGTCTCGTTAGTACTTCTATGGGTAACCACATGGGAAGACCAGATGGTGCTGGCATTGAGTTTTCTTTTTTCCTCTGTCCCAAACTAAGATCCATGCAGCGAGAGCAACAGGAGGGCGTACATCCGGGCAGTGTCCATCCTGCTGCGAGAGCATCTCATCTGCTGTGCTGAGGGTATCGCCTCCAAAACTCGTTAAGGCAAATCCCACCAATCCAAGCTATTTCTGCCTTCAAATGCATGACTAGCAAGGGTGAATGATGCATCTACATAAAACACCTTCACGTCGGTGAGGCATCACACACAGTGCAACTGCATTTGAATGCCTGAATGTTAGATAGAAACCTTCCAGATGAACAGGTTATCCCTTGACTTTGTCGCTGTCACGGCCGTTTTCTCTAAATGCCAAGCTCCACCCAACACCCTCCCCTGGACAAGCGATGCACCACCCGACACAACCACACACCAACCGAAAGAGATAGGCAGGACGCTACCTTGCCCTCATCGCTATCCTATCCTGTGGCGTTTGGATGATGATTGATGATGATGATGATGATGATTATTGTAGCTGTTGTTGTGGCTGTGGCAGTAGTACCATCATCAGATGAAAATACTAAATATAATAAGAATAAATTTCGTTAAGACTAACAATCACGAAGAAACTAATAAAAATTCTAATTCCCATAACATTAAGAAACGTAATAATAATAATAATAATAATAATATAATAATAATCTATCTATCTATCTATTGCCATACACAATAATCCCGTAATGGGTGGCCATTTGACACTGAGTTAGTTGTTTTACAGGGAGGGGCACCAGCCCTCCACCAACCCACTTGTTGACACGTAGGGAGCACGTATGGTTTGGTTATATGGTTACCACCCAGCGTTGTAAATGGTTTCTTGGCTTACAGGAAACCATTTGGCTTGTCACTCAGTGTAAAGCCACCTGTAAAGGAAAGAAAAGGAATAAGAAGTGACAGGAAAGATAAGAGAAATAGAAAGAGAGGAGGGCAGGCACAGAAAAAGAATGATAAAAGCTAAGAAAGTAGGGAGCACTACATCAAGTGAGTGGATGATGGTCGCCACCACCTACCACAATAAATAATAATAATAGTAATAATAATAATAAAAGTAACCAGAAGAGGAGGAGTATTTATGATTACTCTTAATGTTACTGCTTACCGCGTCATTAATATTAACTATTGTTTTCATTATTATCAGAAGTGCTCTTATAATGGGGTGTTAAATCCACCATAGTCGTCACCACACGGATAATACATCACCATATCCTCTGTCATTCATACAACTTTGTCCAGTTCTTCCATGACTGGGGAAAGGCCATCATCTATAATATGTTTTCATTCATCCACCCACCGCCCAGGCAGTTTAGAGGCTTATATTATTTACGTGCAGTTGGCAGTGGGAACCGAGACTAGTGGGAATATGAATCGACCTTCACTGATTTAAATAGCTTATTACATGCAAGCAAACTTAAAATACAGGCACAGACACATACCAGCATACAACACATACCACATTATATACACAAAGAAAGATACATACATGCACGCATACATACAGAAAGACAAACACATTCATTCGTACACACACACACACACACACAGATGATGCTGGGCAATGCCTAAGTATTCTCTCTTATGAAACGGATGTGGCTCCTAAAGGAGCCGATGGAGGCAAAGAAGAATTTATTGGAGGCGTTTACTTCTTCTCCGTCTTCTTGGGGAGCAGCACAGCCTGGATGTTAGGCAGGACACCTCCCTGGGCGATGGTGACGCCAGAGAGGAGCTTGTTCAGCTCTTCGTCATTACGAATGGCCAGCTGCAGGTGACGGGGAATGATACGGGTCTTCTTGTTGTCACGGGCTGCGTTGCCAGCCAGTTCAAGCACTTCAGCTGCAAGGTACTCCATCACTGCAGCTAAGTAGACGGGAGCACCAGCACCCACACGCTCGGCGTAATTGCCTTTGCGAAGGAGACGGTGAATCCTGCCCACGGGGAACTGGAGCCCAGCCCTGCTAGATCGGGACTTTGACTTTCCCTTCACCTTGCCACCCTTGCCACGTCCTGACATTGTGTTGTTGGAGTAGGGCCTTCACGAGGAGACTAATGCACCGCCGCACCGCAACCTTCGCTTAAATACCCCTCTTCCTAATCGGGCCCCATCCCATCCACGAATGGGAGCAGAGTAGAAGCGGGGCTGCGATCTGGCAGCTCCATTATATAAGGATTTCAGCACCAGGTGCCCGCCATCTCCACTCAGTCACTCGCTCGCTCCCGCACCGTGCACATACCGACTGACTAGGCGCCGCCATGCCACCCAAGACCTCCGGAAAGGCCGCTAAGAAGGCTGGCAAGGCCCAGAAAGCCATTGCCAAGGGAGACAAGAAGAAGAAGCGTAGAAGGAAGGAAAGCTACAGCATCTACATCTACAAAGTGCTGAAGCAGGTCCACCCTGACACCGGCGTTTCCTCCAAGGCTATGTCTATCATGAATTCTTTCGTGAATGACATCTTCGAACGCATTGCTGCTGAAGCTTCACGACTGGCACACTACAACAAGCGTTCAACCATCACCAGCCGGGAAATCCAGACGGCCGTCAGGCTGCTCCTCCCTGGCGAGCTGGCCAAGCACGCCGTGTCAGAAGGCACCAAGGCTGTCACCAAATACACCTCCTCAAAATAGAGAGGTTGCCCTTTGGCCATTCCAGCATTTCCGGCTCCAATCGGAGCCACATGATTATCAATAAAAGGGACAAGGCATAGACTTACAAATTTTCCTATCAAGAACTCTGGTTTATCGATTTTATTAAGGGTTTTCGTCAAATTTCCCTTTCATTTCTTTCTTATTTTAGGAAACGGTGGTTTGAGATCGGGACGTAGGCAGAAATGAAAGTTTCAACTAGGGTTGAGGGTTACAATAAGAGAGAGAGAGAGAGAGAGAGTCAAAAATAAAGGAGTACATAGGAGGTGAGGGCTTGCCATTCATCTGGAGAGCCATCAACAACGTAGCAACAAACATACTCAACGTATATAAATACATGCACACGTGCATGACACTTTATCATACATATACCCTAAGTACCGTATATACTGTATATGTACGTACAGTACATACAAAAACACATGTGCACCAATGCACTCATACATACATATTGTGTACACAGAAACCTACATATGTACATATAAACTGTTATCTTCATAGACACATATAAAAGCCCTCATAGATCCATACACACAGACATACATGCTCACAAATACACACACATACATACATATACACACAAACATATTTTCATATTAAACACACACACACACACACACACAAATACCAGAAGACCCACCGACATGTCGTAAAAATACCCCGGCTAATACCAATACACCAATCCTATATGAGGCGGGCCTAGCATGTATTCAATATGGACGGTGGGTGTTACGCCAAAGTGGGGATATGTAGGAGTGTATGGTATGTATGAGGACTACTGGGCCTTGGGGGCAGGCTGTGAAGCCTATGCCTAGAGTCGGTTACATAAAAAAAAAAATAATAATAATACATGCGCCATTTGATGGGTTCAGGCGTGTTCACCTTTGTTTGTTTAGGATTTCCGGTGCGCTCGTGGCAAATGTCAAACCTTTATGACGGGTAGAGAGTATCTGCTAATCCTCTTTGCGACAGTTAATCCGCACCTGTCCAGACACCAGTGAATATCCAGTGAGAAAGCCTTTCTCATTGTCCTTAGGTGTGTACGGTTATGAGGGCGTGAGTGAATCGATAAGGAAGTAAATTAAATACGTAAATAACCAAAAGAAAATTGACGAAGAAATCAATAAAAGAAATAAACAGATAGGTATTGGATCATTAAAAAAAAAAAAAAAAAAAAAATCAGTAAATCAATGAATGAAAAAGGATGAATGAATGCATGTATATATGTACACATGATTTTATGTCTGTGTGTGCACACACGTATGTGCGTGAGCATGTTTCTCTTCAGAGAAGCAAGAGCTGATATAAGGGAACCTAAACTGAGGGCCTGTCATCATCATCTCTCTTTGAAGAAAGGTTTTGGCCCTGAAAAGGGCCGAGGTTTCCTGCAGTCGAGGTGAGGGGCCTCTCGTCTTAGGCACGCTCACCACGGATGCGGCGGGCCAGCTGGATGTCCTTAGGCATGATTGTGACACGCTTGGCGTGAATGGCACACAGGTTGGTGTCCTCAAAGAGACCGACCAGGTAGGCCTCAGACGCCTCCTGGAGAGCCATGACGGCAGAGGACTGGAAGCGCAAGTCTGTCTTGAAGTCCTGGGCAATCTCACGGACGAGACGCTGGAATGGCAGCTTCCTGATGAGCAGCTCAGTGCTCTTCTGGTAGCGACGGATCTCACGCAGGGCCACGGTGCCAGGCCTGTAACGATGGGGCTTCTTGACGCCGCCGGTGGCAGGGGCGGACTTGCGAGCAGCCTTGGTGGCCAGCTGTTTGCGAGGGGCCTTGCCTCCAGTGGACTTACGTGCAGTCTGCTTGGTACGAGCCATGGCGCGAGAGTGAGTGTTGGCGCGCCTCGCCTGGCAGCGGCTTTTGTGTGCACTGTCGCGGGGGCTGGTGGCGTGTGAGTGGTGGGGGTGTGATGTAGATGGCAGTGAATTACTTTTCAAGCTTTTTCGATGGTATTTCCGGTTTACTTGCTAAATTTGGTGAGCCCTGTCGCGTGACCTACGTACAACGTCTCTTTGGGTTTGGCCTCTTGGGAGCTGAGGTGGGACTTAGGCCTGAAATAAAGGTTAGATGAATAAGGTTCGTACGTGCACGACCGACAGTGCGTTATATAAGGGGTGGTTGGCGTGCGGTGTCGTCATTATTGCTAGTGTTGGGAGCAGAGCGGAGCATCACCACTAAGTCAGAGCAGCAGACATGACGGGTCGAGGCAAAGGCGGCAAGGGTCTGGGCAAGGGAGGCGCCAAGCGGCATCGCAAGGTGCTTCGTGACAACATCCAGGGCATCACGAAGCCTGCCATCCGTCGTCTTGCTCGTCGTGGCGGCGTGAAGCGTATCTCTGGCCTGATCTACGAGGAGACCCGCGGTGTTCTGAAGGTGTTCCTCGAGAATGTTATTCGCGACGCTGTCACCTACACTGAGCACGCCAAGCGGAAGACCGTGACCGCGATGGACGTTGTGTACGCCCTGAAGAGGCAAGGGCGCACCCTGTACGGCTTTGGCGGTTAAGAGAGTGCATAATTGTGTTGCCTTGCATTGCACTATCCCACCTGGCCACGGTAAAAGCACACAACAATCCCCGGACCTCTTTTAGAGGTCCACACCTAATATCTGTGAAAGAGAATGAATGAAGACATGGTATGGGTAAATGCAGACATTCACCACGTTAGCTAACACCAAAGTATATCAATGCAACAGAAATCAAAATAGGAGTAAAGGACTCAATTGCGGGCAAGTTCAAGACTGATCGTTTGGTATATGGATAGGTAGGTGAGTAAATGGCTGGATGAATATCTATGTGTACAGACAGATAGACGGATATCAAAGTAGACAGGTGGCTCTGTAGGAAATAATGGCCCGATAGATGGGTAAATTCATTGAAAGTTCAAACACTGATAGGTAGACAGTTCAGACAGAACGGTTGCTACATAGATTGAAAGACGAACTGGTTGATAGGCAAGTCGATAAACTTGGTTGCTAGCTAGCTAGTTAAGCTATCAGTCTGTCTGTCTACCTACCAATCTATGACTCTCTCTCTCTCTCTCTCTCTCTCTCTCTCTCTCTCCATGAATCAATTTATTTATATATCTGTTTTTATATCAAAGAATCTCACTTTATCAACAGACACACACACACACACACACACACACACACACACACATATATATATATATATATATATATATATATATATATATATGTATGTATATACACACATATTAATATAATACCGGTATACAGAGAGAGAGAGAGAGAGAGAGAGAGAGAGAGAGAGGAGAAATATGGCAGTGAGGTCTGGCAGGAAGGAGAGCACACACAAACAAAAGAACGAACGAACGCACGCACAAGGTGAGGTTTAGCGTCCTGCACCTCTCCCTGACAGATGTCACCTAACGGTAAAAAGGAGGATTAAGGAACTGTCGTATAATTTAGACAGTTCTTTATTTTACTTTTACATCTCTTCCAGATTTAATTGACGTGTGTGTAACAGAGTAACTAATTTTGCAGAAACATTGCTTTGTCCAACCCTCTGATTTGATAATCCACATTTCAGCAAAGCTTTCTGTATATCCTTTCATTTCCATTTTTCTTTGTAACACGTGTACCAAGACACGGTGACGAAGTACTTAATCCAACGAAAGGTTGGAAGGTTCTCGGTATCGCCTGTTAGATGTGGAAAAGAGGAGAAAGATGGCGTTCTTTCGGCTCAGTGGACACATATTTATATATCGTTTCCCTATTTCTTTCCGGCATACCTCATTGAGGGTAATGTCCGATCAGCGAAGTTAAGCAACGTTAGGTCTCGTTAGTACTTGTATGGGTAACCACATGGGAAGACCAGATGGTGCTGGCATTGAGTTTTCTTTTTTCCTCTGTCCCAAACTAAGATCCATGCAGCGAGAGCAACAGGAGGGCGTACATCCGGGCAGTGTCCATCCTGCTGCGAGAGCATCTCATCTGCTGTGCTGAGGGTATCGCCTCCAAAACTCGTTAAGGCAAATCCCACCAATCCAAGCTATTTCTGCCTTCAAATGCATGACTAGCAAGGATGAATGATGCATCTACATAAAACACCGTCACGTCGGTGAGGCATCACACACAGTGCAACTGCATTTGAATGCCTGAATGTTAGATAGAAACCTTCCAGATGAACAGGTTATCCCTTGACTTTGTCGCTGTCACGGCCGTTTTCTCTAAATGCCAAGCTCCACCCAACACCCTCCCCTGGACAAGCGATGCACCACCCGACACAACCACACACCAACCGAAAGAGATAGGCAGGACGCTACCTTGCCCTCATCGCTATCCTATCCTGTGGCGTTTGGATGATGATTGATGATGATGATGATGATGATTATTGTAGCTGTTGTTGTGGCTGTGGCAGTAGTACCATCATCAGATGAAAATACTAAATATAATAAGAATAAATTTCGTTAAGACTAACAATGACGAAGAAACTAATAAAAATTCTAATTCCCATAACATTAACAAACGTAATAATAATAATAATATAATAATAATCTATCTATCTATCTATTGCCATACACAATAATCCCGTAATGGGTGGCCATTTGACACTGAGTTAGTTGTTTTACAGGGAGGGGCACCAGCCCTCCACCAACCCACTTGTTGACACGTAGGGAGCACGTATGGTTTGGTTATATGGTTACCACCCAGCGTTGTAAATGGTTTCTTGGCTTACAGGAAACCATTTGGCTTGTCACTCAGTGTAAAGCCACCTGTAAAGGAAAGAAAAGGAATAAGAAGTGACAGGAAAGATAAGAGAAATAGAAAGAGAGGAGGGCAGGCACAGAAAAAGAATGATAAAAGCTAAGAAAGTAGGGAGCACTACATCAAGTGAGTGGATGATGGTCGCCACCACCTACCACAATAAATAATAATAATAGTAATAATAATAATAAAAGTAACCAGAAGAGGAGGAGTATTTATGATTACTCTTAATGTTACTGCTTACCGCGTCATTAATATTAACTATTGTTTTCATTATTATCAGAAGTGCTCTTATAATGGGGTGTTAAATCCACCATAGTCGTCACCACACGGATAATACATCACCATATCCTCTGTCATTCATACAACTTTGTCCAGTTCTTCCATGACTGGGGAAAGGCCATCATCTACAATATGTTTTCATTCATCCACCCACCGCCCAGGCAGTTTAGAGGCTTATATTATTTACGTGCAGTTGGCAGTGGGAACCGAGACTAGTGGGAATATGAATCGACCTTCACTGATTTAAATAGCTTATTACATGCAAGCAAACTTAAAATACAGGCACAGACACATACCAGCATACAACACATACCACATTATATACACAAAGAAAGATACATACATGCACGCATACATACAGAAAGACAAACACATTCATTCGTACACACACACACACACAGATGATGCTGGGCAATGCCTAAGTATTCTCTCTTATGAAACTGATGTGGCTCCTAAAGGAGCCGATGGAGGCAAAGAAGAATTTATTGGAGGCGTTTACTTCTTCTCCGTCTTCTTGGGGAGCAGCACAGCCTGGATGTTAGGCAGGACACCTCCCTGGGCGATGGTGACGCCAGAGAGGAGCTTGTTCAGCTCTTCGTCATTACGAATGGCCAGCTGCAGGTGACGGGGAATGATACGGGACTTCTTGTTGTCACGGGCTGCGTTGCCAGCCAGTTCAAGCACTTCAGCTGCAAGGTACTCCATCACTGCAGCTAAGTAGACGGGAGCACCAGCACCCACACGCTCGGCGTAATTGCCTTTGCGAAGGAGACGGTGAATCCTGCCCACGGGGAACTGGAGCCCAGCCCTGCTAGATCGGGACTTTGACTTTCCCTTCACCTTGCCACCCTTGCCACGTCCTGACATTGTGTTGTTGGAGTAGGGCCTTCACGAGGAGACTAATGCACCGCCGCACCGCAACCTTCGCTTAAATACCCCTCTTCCTAATCGGGCCCCATCCCATCCACGAATGGGAGCAGAGTAGAAGCGGGGCTGCGATCTGGCAGCTCCATTATATAAGGATTTCAGCACCAATTCACGCCGATGCTGAACATCCTAGCCGAGGATCACTCCTCATCCTTGTTCTCTAGCTGAGACACCCAAATTCCCAAGATAGACTTTGGTCCATTTAGGCTCGCCCAGTAGAGTCTCTGGTGTGGTACGACGCCGAACCCCGAGGCCAGTGGCACGAGGGGGCCCCGTTAGGGGGTGGTTATAGGAAGCACCAGAGCGGGTTTTACCTAGTAGAGTTAGGTATCTTAGGTACTCCTTCGACCGAGCAAGTGGTCACTCCCTTTAGAGGGGGGGGAGATAGGTTAAAGCCTAAGATAGTAGGTAGGACGGACCATAGAAGGCCTACTAGAGACCTTCATTACTTTCCCTAAATGCACTCCAACGACTGAAAATGGGCAGAGTTAAAATTAAGCACAAATCCCCCCAGGAAACCCCAACTAAACTCAAACTCCTGGAATTAGTAGCTCCATTTAACATTAAGATAAATGGACTGCAAGCATCCAAGGAGTACATCATTGTTACCACGGCCACGGAAGACGACACTGAACAACTACTAGCAACAGGACCCACGAAATCGCTTCAGGATAATGGATTCACCCCTATATTACCCCCAGAAATGAAAGCAAACAGAAGCATAATTTGCTCAAGGGTTGACGACATTATCTACTGTCACACAGAAGATGACATACAACATGAACTCTCAACACACAACATCTGGGCAAAAGTTACCAAAATTACCAAATTTGGAAAAAGAAATAACCTCAAAATAGAATTTGAGGAAGCCAAAATGGCACAAAAAGCACTGGAGGGGCTAAAACTATTCCACCTGTGTATAAGCAAGCATCAAATAGAAAAAGAAGAGTTCATAAACATTGACATCTGCATGAAATGCTATGCTTTAGACAACCACACATCTAATAACTGCCCCAAGCCCTCTGACTACACCATTTGCTCAGAGTGCTCATCCACTGAGCACTCGTGGAAGGACTGCAAAGCAACCATAAAAAAATGCCTTAACTGCCAAGGTGGTCACCGCACGACTGCCATGAGATGCCCAAAAAGAAAAGAAATCATCAAAAACAACATCAACCTGAAAAAATCCACCTCCTCTACCGTCCGCCCTGGAACGAGTTTCGCACAAGCTGCAATTCAACCAAACACCCTCAGCCACTCAATACCCCCCAACAACACAGCAGTCACAGATAAATTTTCTGATTACATGGTGCTTATCATAAATGCCCACATGAATGAACTTGCTGTCCCTGGGAGCTTCAACTCTACTCTTGAAGAGAGCTGCTCACTAAATGGCCTCCCCATCCTGAAGCTGCCCCCCAACCCCCCTTCAGACAAAATAATCCAAGCCATACTCCCACCAGCAACTAAAAACCTGCTCTCTCCTCCCACAAATAATATCATGAAGCCATCAAAACCCAATCAAACAAGCCTCACCTCCACTGAAGTACCTGAAGGCACAACAGCAACCTCCATCCCCCCTCCCACACCTGAAGCACGCCCTGAAGTAACTGAAAAGGAAACTGAAACCACCACCACACCAACAGCTGACGATAACACCGAACCCTCTGATGAGGATAACGAGGAAGATGACCTAGATTCCCACCTTGAAGTAGAAGTGGCAGTTCTCCCCTCAATTTGGAGACCCAACAAAGAATTCAAATCACGTGAACTAATCAAAGCAGTCAAAGAGAAAAAAGCAATGGTAAAAAAGCACAACACAACAATGAACCAAGATGCAGCAATGAACGAAATAAGAATCATCACTGAGAAATATGAAAACTTCCAACCTCTTATCAGACTTACAAACACTACAGAGGAAAGACACCTATTAGAAGGTCAAGACCAACATGCCCTAACATCCCAAACCGCCCACACTAGACCCAAAAGACACTAAAATGAAAATTCTCCAACACAATGTACTCAACTGGCCCGGAAGGAGGATCGGCCTTATTAACACATACAGAAATATAGACCCAGACATCATACTGATTAACAGCCATGGCACCACTACACAAACCCCCCTACATATCCCAGGTTACTCAACCCACAAAAGGAATTACCTCAACCGCCCCATGGACGGAACTGCAATAGCAGTTAAAAATAACATCCAATTCAAAATACTTGACAATTTCATTTCCGACATGATTGCCACCGAAATCCACACACACACAGGAAAAATTATCATTGCAACAGCATACCTCCCCCCCAGCCGACCTTACTTACCAACCCCAGATTTCGTCAACCTCTTCAGAAGGAATACCCCTGTGTATTTCATTGGAGACCTCAATGCCAAACACCACCTCCTAGGAAACAGAAATTCAAACACCGTAGGAATGCAACTATCAAGACTAATCACTGACACAACACTAAGATTCATAGGCCCCCACTTCCCCACATATTACGCACACAACTCCACCACCACCCCTGACATTGCCTTATGCAATCCCGCAGCATACCATAACATTCTTTTCACCCCAGGACCTCTCACTACCAGTGACCACACACCTATTATTGCTTCCATCTCTACTGCCCCAGTCTACGTTCCCAGCCCACCCAGACCCAACTTCTCCATGGCTAACTGGGAGAACTTCAAACTAGACTTAAACAGATCCTTCACCGACTTTCCTAACCTAGAAAATGGAACCCTGGAAGATATTGATCAATCCATTGAACACTGGTACTCCACCATTCAATCCGCCATCAATAACAACATCCCCACAACCACACACAGAACAATTACACATCCCAGACACAACAGAGACACACAAATCCTGATTAACCAATACAACGCCCTCAGAAATCACTCCCAATTACATGGCTGGACTCGTGCACATTTCAGACACTATAAAACACTCCAGGCCCAACTTCATTCTTCTCTCCTTTCTGAACACAACACACACTGGTCCAACACCATTACAGACATTGCTAACACATACAGAGACCCCCCCACCTTCTGGAGAAAAATTAAACACCTTACATGCTACCCTGATCCTGACCCACACTATATATTGGACCCTCGTGGCAACAGACAATACACCCCTAGAGAAAAAGAAACCGCACACAGGAATCACTGGGAAACAATTTTCCAAGAAAATGGCATTAATCCAAACAACCAAATGCACGAAAACAACATTAGAACATTTCTAAATGACAACATCAATAGGATCATCCCATTTCACACAGCAGACCCCTCTAGACTAGACTCTGATACTATCTTCACCTCCCCCATCATGGACGATGAAATCTCTTCCATCATCAAAAAAATGAAAAAGACCTGCCCTGGGGAAAGTGGCTTCAACAAAACCATCCTAGCTAACCTCCCTAACACGGCCATAAAACCGCTAGTACAAATATTTAATGCATCCATCTCCGCAGGTTACTTCCCGGACCGGTTCAAGGAAGCCACTATAAAATTAATTCCGAAAAAAAACAAAAACACCCATCTAGTGGAAAATTATAGACCAATTTCGCTACTAGAAGTTCCTGGCAAAATTCTAGAGAGACTTATCAACAAAAGACTCCAACTACATCTTGAAAGCAACAACCTTTACAATACAAACCAATACGGTTTCAGATTCTCTAGAGGCACCACCCATGCTATTGCTCTTGCAACAGAGCAAATAGCTATCAACAAATCAAACAAAGGACAATGCCATGTAGTCTTTAGAGACATTACTAAGGCCTTCGACAAAGTATGGCACTTAGGCCTTAAATTCAAAATTCTTAACCTCAACCTCCCCACCATCACTGAAAAACTTCTGTGTGACTTCTTAGATGACAGAAGAGCAAAAATAAAGATAAAAAACTACACAGGCGCAAGCTTTATCTTGGGCTGTGGTGTACCCCAGGGTAGTGTGCTATCCCCAACCCTCTTCACAATCTTCACCCACGACACCCCTCCTGCTCTACACGGCATTAACATCAGCTTTGCCGATGACATAACCCAGATCATTCATTACCCTGGTCCCTCCAGAAACATCATGAACCACAAAACAAAACTCGACGTCGAAAGAATAAACTCCTACGAGTCAAAATGGAATATCAAAACTAATATAAACAAATTTTCGATAATTCAACTCTCCAACACACGAAAAGAACCATTAATTATCAATGACGAAATCGTAGAGTTCATGGAAGAAGGAAAAATGCTTGGATTCAAGATCAATTCCAAAGGCTACCTTGGAAGCATTAAAGACCGAATACAAAAGGCAACAGGAGCCCTATGCAGGCTCTACAAATTTAGAAACATGCCCATCAAAATAAAAACACACCTGGTAAAAGCCTTGGTCCTCCCCATATTAGAATATCCTCCCATCCCCACACATGCCTTCAGCAACACTCAACTTAAGAAACTCCAGATAATACAAAACAAAGCACTCAGATTCGCCACGAACCAACACTATCCCTACACATTAAACACTGAACAAATTCACGACATCACCAAAACTAAAGCCTTAAACATCAGGCTATACTTACAAGCAAGAAAGATATGGCAAAAAATTGAAGAACAAAACCCAGATTTATTCAACAACCTTAAAAACACCATCGACGAGGGAAACCTATCCATTCATAAATGGTTCCCAAGCAGCTTAAAAACCATTACAACCATCCCCAATCCCATCTACTAAGAATTCACACCACGATCCTCCTACCGTAATAACTCCACAACATCAAACTAGCTAGCTAGTTAGCCAGTAACAAGAAACAACAATGATAACACAATAATAACGACAACAGTAATACCCAACAGTATTACTCAAACAACTAATCAACCAAATAAATAAATAAATAACAACAAGAAACAACAATGATAACATAATAATAATGACAACAGTAATACCCAACAGTATTACTCAAACAACTAATCAACCAAATAAATAAATAAATAACAAGAAACAACAATGACAACATAATAATAACGACAACAGTAATACCCAACAGTATTACTCAAAAAAAAAAAAAAAAAAAAAAAACAAGCAAGGTGGCCAGCCCACCATCTCTCCACTCCTCCTTCCTTCTTTTTTCCCTCTAAC
Organism: Coenobita brevimanus; assembly: GCF_032717465.1. Classification (NCBI taxonomy): domain Eukaryota; kingdom Metazoa; phylum Arthropoda; class Malacostraca; order Decapoda; family Coenobitidae; genus Coenobita; species Coenobita brevimanus. The sequence continues at coordinate 29,953,301 of NC_137051.1, read as the reverse complement.
CCCTTCCCCTTCTCCCACTTCCTTCACCCACCTTCCTTTAAAAAAAAAAAAAAAAAAAAAAAAAAAAAAGCCCGCCATCTCCACTCAGTCACTCGCTCGCTCCCGCACCGTGCACATACCGACTGACTAGGCGCCGCCATGCCACCCAAGACCTCCGGAAAGGCCGCTAAGAAGGCTGGCAAGGCCCAGAAAGCCATTGCCAAGGGAGACAAGAAGAAGAAGCGTAGAAGGAAGGAAAGCTACAGCATCTACATCTACAAAGTGCTGAAGCAGGTCCACCCTGACACCGGCGTTTCCTCCAAGGCTATGTCTATCATGAATTCTTTCGTGAATGACATCTTCGAACGCATTGCTGCTGAAGCTTCACGACTGGCACACTACAACAAGCGTTCAACCATCACCAGCCGGGAAATCCAGACGGCCGTCAGGCTGCTCCTCCCTGGCGAGCTGGCCAAGCACGCCGTGTCAGAAGGCACCAAGGCTGTCACCAAATACACCTCCTCAAAATAGAGAGGTTGCCCTTTGGCCATTCCAGCATTTCCGGCTCCAATCGGAGCCACATGATTATCAATAAAAGGGACAAGGCATAGACTTACAAATTTTCCTATCAAGAACTCTGGTTTATCGATTTTATTAAGGGTTTTCGTCAAATTTCCCTTTCATTTCTTTCTTATTTTAGGAAACGGTGGTTTGAGATCGGGACGTAGGCAGAAATGAAAGTTTCAACTAGGGTTGAGGGTTACAATAAGAGAGAGAGAGAGAGAGAGAGTCAAAAATAAAGGAGTACATAGGAGGTGAGGGCTTGCCATTCATCTGGAGAGCCATCAACAACGTAGCAACAAACATACTCAACGTATATAAATACATGCACACGTGCATGACACTTTATCATACATATACCCTAAGTACCGTATATACTGTATATGTACGTACAGTACATACAAAAACACATGTGCACCAATGCACTCATACATACATATTGTGTACACAGAAACCTACATATGTACATATAAACTGTTATCTTCATAGACACATATAAAAGCCCTCATAGATCCATACACACAGACATACATGCTCACAAATACACACACATACATACATATACACACAAACATATTTTCATATTAAACACACACACTCACACACACACACACACACACACACACACACACACACACACACAAATACCAGAAGACCCACCGACATGTCGTAAAAATACCCCGGCTAATACCAATACACCAATCCTATATGAGGCGGGCCTAGCATGTATTCAATATGGACGGTGGGTGTTACGCCAAAGTGGGGATATGTAGGAGTGTATGGTATGTATGAGGACTACTGGGCCTTGGGGGCAGGCTGTGAAGCCTATGCCTAGAGTCGGTTACATAAAAAAAAAAAATAATAATAATACATGCGCCATTTGATGGGTTCAGGCGTGTTCACCTTTGTTTGTTTAGGATTTCCGGTGCGCTCGTGGCAAATGTCAAACCTTTATGACGGGTAGAGAGTATCTGCTAATCCTCTTTGCGACAGTTAATCCGCACCTGTCCAGACACCAGTGAATATCCAGTGAGAAAGCCTTTCTCATTGTCCTTAGGTGTGTACGGTTATGAGGGCGTGAGTGAATCGATAAGGAAGTAAATTAAATACGTAAATAACCAAAAGAAAATTGACGAAGAAATCAATAAAAGAAATAAACAGATAGGTATTGGATCATTAAAAAAAAAAAAAAAAAAAAAAAAAATCAGTAAATCAATGAATGAAAAAGGATGAATGAATGCATGTATATATGTACACATGATTTTATGTCTGTGTGTGCACACACGTATGTGCGTGAGCATGTTTCTCTTCAGAGAAGCAAGAGCTGATATAAGGGAACCTAAACTGAGGGCCTGTCATCATCATCTCTCTTTGAAGAAAGGTTTTGGCCCTGAAAAGGGCCGAGGTTTCCTGCAGTCGAGGTGAGGGGCCTCTCGTCTTAGGCACGCTCACCACGGATGCGGCGGGCCAGCTGGATGTCCTTAGGCATGATTGTGACACGCTTGGCGTGAATGGCACACAGGTTGGTGTCCTCAAAGAGACCGACCAGGTAGGCCTCAGACGCCTCCTGGAGAGCCATGACGGCAGAGGACTGGAAGCGCAAGTCTGTCTTGAAGTCCTGGGCAATCTCACGGACGAGACGCTGGAATGGCAGCTTCCTGATGAGCAGCTCAGTGCTCTTCTGGTAGCGACGGATCTCACGCAGGGCCACGGTGCCAGGCCTGTAACGATGGGGCTTCTTGACGCCGCCGGTGGCAGGGGCGGACTTGCGAGCAGCCTTGGTGGCCAGCTGTTTGCGAGGGGCCTTGCCTCCAGTGGACTTACGTGCAGTCTGCTTGGTACGAGCCATGGCGCGAGAGTGAGTGTTGGCGCGCCTCGCCTGGCAGCGGCTTTTGTGTGCACTGTCGCGGGGGCTGGTGGCGTGTGAGTGGTGGGGGTGTGATGTAGATGGCAGTGAATTACTTTTCAAGCTTTTTCGATGGTATTTCCGGTTTACTTGCTAAATTTGGTGAGCCCTGTCGCGTGACCTACGTACAACGTCTCTTTGGGTTTGGCCTCTTGGGAGCTGAGGTGGGACTTAGGCCTGAAATAAAGGTTAGATGAATAAGGTTCGTACGTGCACGACCGACAGTGCGTTATATAAGGGGTGGTTGGCGTGCGGTGTCGTCATTATTGCTAGTGTTGGGAGCAGAGCGGAGCATCACCACTAAGTCAGAGCAGCAGACATGACGGGTCGAGGCAAAGGCGGCAAGGGTCTGGGCAAGGGAGGCGCCAAGCGGCATCGCAAGGTGCTTCGTGACAACATCCAGGGCATCACGAAGCCTGCCATCCGTCGTCTTGCTCGTCGTGGCGGCGTGAAGCGTATCTCTGGCCTGATCTACGAGGAGACCCGCGGTGTTCTGAAGGTGTTCCTCGAGAATGTTATTCGCGACGCTGTCACCTACACTGAGCACGCCAAGCGGAAGACCGTGACCGCGATGGACGTTGTGTACGCCCTGAAGAGGCAAGGGCGCACCCTGTACGGCTTTGGCGGTTAAGAGAGTGCATAATTGTGTTGCCTTGCATTGCACTATCCCACCTGGCCACGGTAAAAGCACACAACAATCCCCGGACCTCTTTTAGAGGTCCACACCTAATATCTGTGAAAGAGAATGAATGAAGACATGGTATGGGTAAATGCAGACATTCACCACGTTAGCTAACACCAAAGTATATCAATGCAACAGAAATCAAAATAGGAGTAAAGGACTCAATTGCGGGCAAGTTCAAGACTGATCGTTTGGTATATGGATAGGTAGGTGAGTAAATGGCTGGATGAATATCTATGTGTACAGACAGATAGACGGATATCAAAGTAGACAGGTGGCTCTGTAGGAAATAATGGCCCGATAGATGGGTAAATTCATTGAAAGTTCAGACACTGATAGGTAGACAGTTCAGACAGAACGGTTGCTACATAGATTGAAAGACGAACTGGTTGATAGGCAAGTCGATAAACTTGGTTGCTAGCTAGCTAGTTAAGCTATCAGTCTGTCTGTCTACCTACCAATCTATGACTCTCTCTCTCTCTCTCTCTCTCTCTCTCTCTCTCCATGAATCAATTTATTTATATATCTGTTTTTATATCAAAGAATCTCACTTTATCAACAGACACACACACACACACACACACACACACATATATATATATATATATATATATATATATATATATATATATATATGTATATACACACATATTAATATAATACCGGTATACAGAGAGAGAGAGAGAGAGAGAGAGAGAGGAGAAATATGGCAGTGAGGTCTGGCAGGAAGGAGAGCACACACAAACAAAAGAACGAACGAACGCACGCACAAGGTGAGGTTTAGCGTCCTGCACCTCTCCCTGACAGATGTCACCTAACGGTAAAAAGGAGGATTAAGGAACTGTCGTATAATTTAGACAGTTCTTTATTTTACTTTTACATCTCTTCCAGATTTAATTGACGTGTGTGTAACAGAGTAACTAATTTTGCAGAAACATTGCTTTGTCCAACCCTCTGATTTGATAATCCACATTTCAGCAAAGCTTTCTGTATATCCTTTCATTTCCATTTTTCTTTGTAACACGTGTACCAAGACACGGTGACGAAGTACTTAATCCAACGAAAGGTTGGAAGGTTCTCGGTATCGCCTGTTAGATGTGGAAAAGAGGAGAAAGATGGCGTTCTTTCGGCTCAGTGGACACATATTTATATATCGTTTCCCTATTTCTTTCCGGCATACCTCATTGAGGGTAATGTCCGATCAGCGAAGTTAAGCAACGTTAGGTCTCGTTAGTACTTGTATGGGTAACCACATGGGAAGACCAGATGGTGCTGGCATTGGGTTTTCTTTTTTCCTCTGTCCCAAACTAAGATCCATGCAGTGAGAGCAACAGGAGGGCGTACATCCGGGCAGTGTCCATCCTGCTGCGAGAGCATCTCATCTGCTGTGCTGAGGGTATCGCCTCCAAAACTCGTTAAGGCAAATCCCACCAATCCAAGCTATTTCTGCCTTCAAATGCATGACTAGCAAGGATGAATGATGCATCTACATAAAACACCGTCACGTCGGTGAGGCATCACACACAGTGCAACTGCATTTGAATGCCTGAACGTTAGATAGAAACCTTCCAGATGAACAGGTTATCCCTTGACTTTGTCGCTGTCACGGCCGTTTTCTCTAAATGCCAAGCTCCACCCAACACCCTCCCCTGGACAAGCGATGCACCACCCGACACAACCACACACCAACCGAAAGAGATAGGCAGGACGCTACCTTGCCCTCATCGCTATCCTATCCTGTGGCGTTTGGATGATGATTGATGATGATGATGATGATTGTTGTAGCTGTTGTTGTGGCTGTGGCAGTAGTACCATCATCAGATGAAAATACTAAATATAATAAGAATAAATTTCGTTAAGACTAACAATGACGAAGAAACTAATAAAAATTCTAATTCCCATAACATTAACAAACCTAATAATAATAATAATAATAATATAATAATAATCTATCTATCTATCTATTGCCAGACACAATAATCCCGTAATGGGTGGCCATTTGACACTGAGTTAGTTGTTTTACAGGGAGGGGCACCAGCCCTCCACCAACCCACTTGTTGACACGTAGGGAGCACGTATGGTTTGGTTATATGGTTACCACCCAGCGTTGTAAATGGTTTCTTGGCTTACAGGAAACCATTTGGCTTGTCACTCAGTGTAAAGCCACCTGTAAAGGAAAGAAAAGGAATAAGAAGTGACAGGAAAGATAGGAGAAATAGAAAGAGAGGAGGGCAGGCACAGAAAAAGAATGATAAAAGCTAAGGAAGTAGGGAGCACTACATCAAGTGAGTGGATGATGGTCGCCACCACCTACCACAATAAATAATAATAATAGTAATAATAATAATAAAAGTAACCAGAAGAGGAGGAGTATTTATGATTACTCTTAATGTTACTGCTTACCGCGTCATTAATATTAACTATTGTTTTCATTATTATCAGAAGTGCTCTTATAATGGGGTGTTAAATCCACCATAGTCGTCACCACACGGATAATACATCACCATATCCTCTGTCATTCATACAACTTTGTCCAGTTCTTCCATGACTGGGGAAAGGCCATCATCTACAATATGTTTTCATTCATCCACCCACCGCCCAGGCAGTTTAGAGGCTTATATTATTTACGTGCAGTTGGCAGTGGGAACCGAGACTAGTGGGAATATGAATCGACCTTCACTGATTTAAATAGCTTATTACATGCAAGCAAACTTAAAATACAGGCACAGACACATACCAGCATACAACACATACCACATTATATACACAAAGAAAGATACATACATGCACGCATACATACAGAAAGACAAACACATTCATTCGTACACACACACACACACACAGATGATGCTGGGCAATGCCTAAGTATTCTCTCTTATGAAACTGATGTGGCTCCTAAAGGAGCCGATGGAGGCAAAGAAGAATTTATTGGAGGCGTTTACTTCTTCTCCGTCTTCTTGGGGAGCAGCACAGCCTGGATGTTAGGCAGGACACCTCCCTGGGCGATGGTGACGCCAGAGAGGAGCTTGTTCAGCTCTTCGTCATTACGAATGGCCAGCTGCAGGTGACGGGGAATGATACGGGACTTCTTGTTGTCACGGGCTGCGTTGCCAGCCAGTTCAAGCACTTCAGCTGCAAGGTACTCCATCACTGCAGCTAAGTAGACGGGAGCACCAGCACCCACACGCTCGGCGTAATTGCCTTTGCGAAGGAGACGGTGAATCCTGCCCACGGGGAACTGGAGCCCAGCCCTGCTAGATCGGGACTTTGACTTTCCCTTCACCTTGCCACCCTTGCCACGTCCTGACATTGTGTTGTTGGAGTAGGGCCTTCACGAGGAGACTAATGCACCGCCGCACCGCAACCTTCGCTTAAATACCCCTCTTCCTAATCGGGCCCCATCCCATCCACGAATGGGAGCAGAGTAGAAGCGGGGCTGCGATCTGGCAGCTCCATTATATAAGGATTTCAGCACCAGGTGCCCGCCATCTCCACTCAGTCACTCGCTCGCTCCCGCACCGTGCACATACCGACTGACTAGGCGCCGCCATGCCACCCAAGACCTCCGGAAAGGCCGCTAAGAAGGCTGGCAAGGCCCAGAAAGCCATTGCCAAGGGAGACAAGAAGAAGAAGCGTAGAAGGAAGGAAAGCTACAGCATCTACATCTACAAAGTGCTGAAGCAGGTCCACCCTGACACCGGCGTTTCCTCCAAGGCTATGTCTATCATGAATTCTTTCGTGAATGACATCTTCGAACGCATTGCTGCTGAAGCTTCACGACTGGCACACTACAACAAGCGTTCAACCATCACCAGCCGGGAAATCCAGACGGCCGTCAGGCTGCTCCTCCCTGGCGAGCTGGCCAAGCACGCCGTGTCAGAAGGCACCAAGGCTGTCACCAAATACACCTCCTCAAAATAGAGAGGTTGCCCTTTGGCCATTCCAGCATTTCCGGCTCCAATCGGAGCCACATGATTATCAATAAAAGGGACAAGGCATAGACTTACAAATTTTCCTATCAAGAACTCTGGTTTATCGATTTTATTAAGGGTTTTCGTCAAATTTCCCTTTCATTTCTTTCTTATTTTAGGAAACGGTGGTTTGAGATCGGGACGTAGGCAGAAATGAAAGTTTCAACTAGGGTTGAGGGTTACAATAAGAGAGAGAGAGAGAGAGAGTCAAAAATAAAGGAGTACATAGGAGGTGAGGGCTTGCCATTCATCTGGAGAGCCATCAACAACGTAGCAACAAACATACTCAACGTATATAAATACATGCACACGTGCATGACACTTTATCATACATATACCCTAAGTACCGTATATACTGTATATGTACGTACAGTACATACAAAAACACATGTGCACCAATGCACTCATACATACATATTGTGTACACAGAAACCTACATATGTACATATAAACTGTTATCTTCATAGACACATATAAAAGCCCTCATAGATCCATACACACAGACATACATGCTCACAAATACACACACATACATACATATACACACAAACATATTTTCATATTAAACACACACACTACACACACACACACACACACACAAATACCAGAAGACCCACCGACATGTCGTAAAAATACCCCGGCTAATACCAATACACCAATCCTATATGAGGCGGGCCTAGCATGTATTCAATATGGACGGTGGGTGTTACGCCAAAGTGGGGATATGTAGGAGTGTATGGTATGTATGAGGACTACTGGGCCTTGGGGGCAGGCTGTGAAGCCTATGCCTAGAGTCGGTTACATAAAAAAAAAATAATAATAATACATGCGCCATTTGATGGGTTCAGGCGTGTTCACCTTTGTTTGTTTAGGATTTCCGGTGCGCTCGTGGCAAATGTCAAACCTTTATGACGGGTAGAGAGTATCTGCTAATCCTCTTTGCGACAGTTAATCCGCACCTGTCCAGACACCAGTGAATATCCAGTGAGAAAGCCTTTCTCATTGTCCTTAGGTGTGTACGGTTATGAGGGCGTGAGTGAATCGATAAGGAAGTAAATTAAATACGTAAATAACCAAAAGAAAATTGACGAAGAAATCAATAAAAGAAATAAACAGATAGGTATTGGATCATAAAAAAAAAAAAAAAAATCAGTAAATCAATGAATGAAAAAGGATGAATGAATGCATGTATATATGTACACATGATTTTATGTCTGTGTGTGCACACACGTATGTGCGTGAGCATGTTTCTCTTCAGAGAAGCAAGAGCTGATATAAGGGAACCTAAACTGAGGGCCTGTCATCATCATCTCTCTTTGAAGAAAGGTTTTGGCCCTGAAAAGGGCCGAGGTTTCCTGCAGTCGAGGTGAGGGGCCTCTCGTCTTAGGCACGCTCACCACGGATGCGGCGGGCCAGCTGGATGTCCTTAGGCATGATTGTGACACGCTTGGCGTGAATGGCACACAGGTTGGTGTCCTCAAAGAGACCGACCAGGTAGGCCTCAGACGCCTCCTGGAGAGCCATGACGGCAGAGGACTGGAAGCGCAAGTCTGTCTTGAAGTCCTGGGCAATCTCACGGACGAGACGCTGGAATGGCAGCTTCCTGATGAGCAGCTCAGTGCTCTTCTGGTAGCGACGGATCTCACGCAGGGCCACGGTGCCAGGCCTGTAACGATGGGGCTTCTTGACGCCGCCGGTGGCAGGGGCGGACTTGCGAGCAGCCTTGGTGGCCAGCTGTTTGCGAGGGGCCTTGCCTCCAGTGGACTTACGTGCAGTCTGCTTGGTACGAGCCATGGCGCGAGAGTGAGTGTTGGCGCGCCTCGCCTGGCAGCGGCTTTTGTGTGCACTGTCGCGGGGGCTGGTGGCGTGTGAGTGGTGGGGGTGTGATGTAGATGGCAGTGAATTACTTTTCAAGCTTTTTCGATGGTATTTCCGGTTTACTTGCTAAATTTGGTGAGCCCTGTCGCGTGACCTACGTACAACGTCTCTTTGGGTTTGGCCTCTTGGGAGCTGAGGTGGGACTTAGGCCTGAAATAAAGGTTAGATGAATAAGGTTCGTACGTGCACGACCGACAGTGCGTTATATAAGGGGTGGTTGGCGTGCGGTGTCGTCATTATTGCTAGTGTTGGGAGCAGAGCGGAGCATCACCACTAAGTCAGAGCAGCAGACATGACGGGTCGAGGCAAAGGCGGCAAGGGTCTGGGCAAGGGAGGCGCCAAGCGGCATCGCAAGGTGCTTCGTGACAACATCCAGGGCATCACGAAGCCTGCCATCCGTCGTCTTGCTCGTCGTGGCGGCGTGAAGCGTATCTCTGGCCTGATCTACGAGGAGACCCGCGGTGTTCTGAAGGTGTTCCTCGAGAATGTTATTCGCGACGCTGTCACCTACACTGAGCACGCCAAGCGGAAGACCGTGACCGCGATGGACGTTGTGTACGCCCTGAAGAGGCAAGGGCGCACCCTGTACGGCTTTGGCGGTTAAGAGAGTGCATAATTGTGTTGCCTTGCATTGCACTATCCCACCTGGCCACGGTAAAAGCACACAACAATCCCCGGACCTCTTTTAGAGGTCCACACCTAATATCTGTGAAAGAGAATGAATGAAGACATGGTATGGGTAAATGCAGACATTCACCACGTTAGCTAACACCAAAGTATATCAATGCAACAGAAATCAAAATAGGAGTAAAGGACTCAATTGCGGGCAAGTTCAAGACTGATCGTTTGGTATATGGATAGGTAGGTGAGTAAATGGCTGGATGAATATCTATGTGTACAGACAGATAGACGGATATCAAAGTAGACAGGTGGCTCTGTAGGAAATAATGGCCCGATAGATGGGTAAATTCATTGAAAGTTCAGACACTGATAGGTAGACAGTTCAGACAGAACGGTTGCTACATAGATTGAAAGACGAACTGGTTGATAGGCAAGTCGATAAACTTGGTTGCTAGCTAGCTAGTTAAGCTATCAGTCTGTCTGTCTACCTACCAATCTATGACTCTCTCTCTCTCTCTCTCTCTCTCTCTCTCTCTCTCTCTCCATGAATCAATTTATTTATATATCTGTTTTTATATCAAAGAATCTCACTTTATCAACAGACACACACACACACACACACACACACACACATATATATATATATATATATATATATATATATATATATATATATATATATGTATATACACACATATTAATATAATACCGGTATACAGAGAGAGAGAGAGAGAGAGAGAGAGAGAGGAGAAATATGGCAGTGAGGTCTGGCAGGAAGGAGAGCACACACAAACAAAAGAAGGAACGAACGCACGCACAAGGTGAGGTTTAGCATCCTGCACCTCTCCCTGACAGATGTCACCTAACGGTAAAAAGGAGGATTAAGGAACTGTCGTATAATTTAGACAGTTCTTTATTTTACTTTTACATCTCTTCCAGATTTAATTGACGTGTGTGTAACAGAGTAACTAATTTTGCAGAAACATTGCTTTGTCCAACCCTCTGATTTGATAATCCACATTTCAGCAAAGCTTTCTGTATATCCTTTCATTTCCATTTTTCTTTGTAACACGTGTACCAAGACACGGTGACGAAGTACTTAATCCAACGAAAGGTTGGAAGGTTCTCGGTATCGCCTGTTAGATGTGGAAAAGAGGAGAAAGATGGCGTTCTTTCGGCTCAGTGGACACATATTTATATATCGTTTCCCTATTTCTTTCCGGCATACCTCATTGAGGGTAATGTCCGATCAGCGAAGTTAAGCAACGTTAGGTCTCGTTAGTACTTGTATGGGTAACCACATGGGAAGACCAGATGGTGCTGGCATTGGGTTTTCTTTTTTCCTCTGTCCCAAACTAAGATCCATGCAGTGAGAGCAACAGGAGGGCGTACATCCGGGCAGTGTCCATCCTGCTGCGAGAGCATCTCATCTGCTGTGCTGAGGGTATCGCCTCCAAAACTCGTTAAGGCAAATCCCACCAATCCAAGCTATTTCTGCCTTCAAATGCATGACTAGCAAGGGTGAATGATGCATCTACATAAAACACCGTCACGTCGGTGAGGCATCACACACAGTGCAACTGCATTTGAATGCCTGAATGTTAGATAGAAACCTTCCAGATGAACAGGTTATCCCTTGACTTTGTCGCTGTCACGGCCGTTTTCTCTAAATGCCAAGCTCCACCCAACACCCTCCCCTGGACAAGCGATGCACCACCCGACACAACCACACACCAACCGAAAGAGATAGGCAGGACGCTACCTTGCCCTCATCGCTATCCTATCCTGTGGCGTTTGGATGATGATTGATGATGATGATGATGATTATTGTAGCTGTTGTTGTGGCTGTGGCAGTAGTACCATCATCAGATGAAAATACTAAATATAATAAGAATAAATTTCGTTAAGACTAACAATGACGAAGAAACTAATAAAAATTCTAATTCCCATAACATTAACAAACGTAATAATAATAATAATAATAATAATATAATAATAATCTATCTATCTATCTATTGCCAGACACAATAATCCCGTAATGGGTGGCCATTTGACACTGAGTTAGTTGTTTTACAGGGAGGGGCACCAGCCCTCCACCAACCCACTTGTTGACACGTAGGGAGCACGTATGGTTTGGTTATATGGTTACCACCCAGCGTTGTAAATGGTTTCTTGGCTTACAGGAAACCATTTGGCTTGTCACTCAGTGTAAAGCCACCTGTAAAGGAAAGAAAAGGAATAAGAAGTGACAGGAAAGATAGGAGAAATAGAAAGAGAGGAGGGCAGGCACAGAAAAAGAATGATAAAAGCTAAGGAAGTAGGGAGCACTACATCAAGTGAGTGGATGATGGTCGCCACCACCTACCACAATAAATAATAATAATAGTAATAATAATAATAAAAGTAACAATAATAATAATAATAATAAAAATAACCAGAAGAGGCAATCCGAGGCCGTGTCTGAAATACCTTGTGAAGCATCTCGAGCTGTGATCCTCTCTGAGGATTCCCGGAGAATGCACATTATCCAGATGAGTGTTCACACCACGTCGGGTGTTAAAATGTGACCTGCCCGAAATTGCATAAGGATTCTCATCTTGCCGATATTAATTGTAAGTGAAGAGTTAGGTTTAACCAGTAAACTGCCAGTTCTGAGAGATATAAGCAATCCAAGGACTATCTTTCCTGGTTAATAATGTATTCATTAAGAAAATAATGGTGTACTTTTTGTAGCATAAATACTGACTTCTAGGCAGAGAGAGGAATTGTAATTTAATAAAAGTTGTTTGTCGCATTGACACTTTTGATGCTCCACCTTGTTTGATTTCGCAGGTGCAGCTGGCAGGTTTAGCAGTTTTGTTGTGCAGATCAGCTGATCGTCTCTGCTGCATGCTGCTGCCTCCTCTCTTCTGCCTCGTCGTCTCCATTTACTAATAATTTGTATCATATCATTTTACACATAGGTACAGTTACACTACAACTGTCACAGCTACATTGTGTATTACATACACCACGCTACATAACAATTTGTTAATGTAAATGTAGCAAACTTTTCACTCAGTTTGACCTGAGTACAGGATTTTTCACCGTCGTCATGGAGTTTTTTCCTCAAGCTTGCTTCTATTAATGTAAATACAAGGTTTTTACGCTCATGGGCGACATTGGTTTTCTCCTGTAGCAGGATAGTACACACACCACACTGTGAATCTTGTGTGACTGAGTTAGGATGTGTATATGTATATCATAAAATTTTTCCGAAGAAAAATTTGATTTTGATGGGGCGTAATGTCACGATTTCGCGTGAGTGTACTTATAGAAATTCATGACATTGTACTTTTGTGGGAAAACCACGAACTCTAGTGGAATTCCCACTGGGCATCACTCAGTTCAACCGTCTTCATATGCACTTCGATCGGGATGGTTTCCAGAACAGTTGTCACTGTTTCATAAGTGACCATTCTTATACACGACATTGGTGCTTTCACTGAGAATTTTACTGCATGTCTATATCGTTCGCCCTCTCTCCATTGACCGTTGAAGTTAGGCCACGCCTACTTCTGGTGAACATGGCCATCTCGTACCCGCCTTCCTAGTTTGAACTTAGCTCTGGATCACCCCGAGGATAGGATCGTCTGTGCCCAGCATAGAGCAATGCCTCTGTTGTACAGCGAATTCCTGGATCTCCACCTAGACGGTGATTGGCGAAGTGAGCTTGCAGGGAATAGCAGCGCTTGGTGTTTGTCATGCAGACGCCCAGTCTTTTGTTCGGCTCCGTCCCTCCACTGACCAGTATTTCAGTTTTTTTTTCTAGGCTTAAGTTCGATTAGCTTTTGAATGAGTGAGTGAGTGTATTTCCTTTGTTATTTGAATTCATGGGTCCCCCAGTGACCATGAATTCCCCTTTTGAATTCATTTTGAGATTCATATAACATAAATTTATTCTATTGTAATAAATAAATTTACAGTTCTTTTCTTTGAGCTTAACATAATTAAAATCATGTTTTATTTCTCCACATTAAGCTTACTTTAGTTACCACTCCTAGTTTGCACAAACTCTTTACATTATTCATATTTGGTACTTATGCCAGTTCTTTTGTATCAAACTTAAATCCGTTGTGCCAGCCAGGAGTTAAGCACTGGCAAGAACCTGTCCATTATTTTTAGCGTTAGTGATTGATTGTCAGGGGTGGAGTCACTTTCTCAAGAGGCTAACAGTACTAAAAATCAGCATCCGTGAGCAATTAGTCTCTGCTGTGTACTGTTGAGAAAGTTTATAAAATTCTCGTCCTTAGAGAACTGGCGAAGTAAGCCAGAATAAAGTAAAACTTACTACTAGATTTTCACAAATCAATTCCTTGCTTCTACTTTCAAGTTATATTTAGCATTTTTAATTCTTAAATTCACATCCCCCCGTGACAGACAGCATATATTTGGATTTCAAGAAGGGATTTGACGGAGTACCACACAAAAACTTTTATGGAAACTGTACAGTCAGTGAGGAATCCAAGGTAAACTGTACATTTGGATGCAAGATTTTCTCAGTAAAAAGAGAAATGAGAACAGTGCTAAGGGGACATTACTCATCTTGGAGAGAAGTGACAAGTGGACTTCCACGGGGCTCGGTGCTGGCATCATTTATGTTTTTAGTATGTATAAATGACATAGCAACATTGCAAATGGAAGCTGCCTAAATATGTTTGCTGATTATGCAAAAAATACGAAGGGAAATTACAAACACAGACTCTTGCATAGAGCTACAAGAGGAATTAAATAAGCTTCATGAATGGAGCAATAGACAGCAAGTGGAATTCAGTGTGGACCGTTAAGTGAAGTGTTCTGTGTCCCGACTTCTTGGGTCCAGTCACGGTGCAACTCTGGGTCTTTAATTCCTGACCGGGTCAGCACTAGCAAGGAAGGGAAACACAAACACCATGAGTAAACAAGTACACTAATATATTAGTAGAGAACAATTACACACACAACATTCTATGACCAGAGTCGAAATTACACAATGCCTTACACTGACATTGATCTCAATCACTGTCCACCTAGTTCAGCATCTTTGTCTCACATCTGGGTTATTTCCTCACAGTATCACAGGCAATATTTCTCTAATATAGGTAGTACATCAACACAGACAGATTTACCTACAACACAGCCCAGTATGCCTGCAGGGACAGTTCCTAAGCCTAGGTGTTCGCATGACATAAACGGGTCCTAGCTAATACATCATCTCCGCATGACATGTACGAAAGTCCCTAGCTAACTTAGCCTCTATACACGCGTCACACAGGCCGAGAATATCACACTGGGGGAAGTGGGGGGGAGAGGGGCTTAATGAGGATAGGGAGGGTTTCTCTGTTGGGCTGGGCTGGGGGCAGGGAGGAGAAGGAGGGAGGATGTAGTACTGGGATATGGCTGTGTTACATGAGTGATACAGGCTCGTCTGTCACCGTCCGAGTGGGGGTCTCAACCCGGGGCTGGGGTTATACATTCCGCATGTGATTCACAAGGGCTCGATTCTTTGGCAAAGGGGGAACACTATGAAGGGGGGAAGGGTGTGTGCCGTGTACGGGGGTACAGGAAAGGATCACAGGAGAACGGTTCACTGGTAGTTCACTGAAGGGGGGGTTCACAACACTGGGGAGGTATATAATCACAAGACTGTCACTCACAGTTCTGACGGAGAGGAGACCACAGCCCACGGGTGAGAGGACCTATGCAGGGAGCTCCAGGTGGTGGCCAGGTGTGGGAGGCGGGCCGTCTGGGGAGCTGTGCAGAACAGTGGGGCCCATGGAGTTGCCACTAGTCCGGGAGTAATGGGGTGGCATCTGGGACGGCTTTCTCGCTGCGTTGGCCCTGCAGGAGGCAGGGCTCTCGGAACTGGGACCAAAGAGGGGCAGAAGTCGGGCTATACACCGTTGTCCCTTGGTCGTCTTTGGCGTCTGGGAGGGCCTGGTGGAGGCCCGGTCCGAGGGTCGGCCAGGAGGAGGGTGCCGCCGGGTTTGGGCGGCGTGTACCCCGGTCCGGGGTGCCCGTCAGGGAAGAACTGCTGCCGCTCATGTCAGGGAGACCCTTTGGCTTCGGTGAATACCTGGGAAGGCCCGCTGGTTCCGGGGACTTCGGCCTCTGCTGCAGGGGGAGGCCGACAAGGTAGGGCTACAGCCTCTAGTCCTGGCGGAGCCCGTCAGTGTCTGGGGTGGCCCGGGCTGCAGGGACTGGATTCCAGGCCTTGAGGACACCTCGTCTGGTCTGGACTCAGGTGGGGAGCCTGTAGGGGGAGAGACTCCAGCCTTCCAAGGAAAGAGCTGGAAAGAGTGGCACCTTGCTCTAACACCAGGGCAGTGAGGCGAGTCAGAGGTGACTCCTTTCATCAGGCAGCCCCATCAGGCATTGCCTGTGCTCCTACGTGGATCAGGGGTGCGGGGACACTCCTGTTGTAGGGCTAGGGCCTCCTGCCCTTGAGATGTCAGGAGGAAGAGGATGGATGTACTCTCTTGGCTTTCGTCACAGCTCCAATGGAGTGTGCCCTCCCTTCATCGGGTTGGAGTTACCTGTCCCGGGGACATCAGGAGGAAGAGGTCTGGCGCACTCTCTTGGCTGTCGCCACAGCTTCGATGGAGCGTGCCCTCCTTCCGTGTGGGAAGGTCTTGTGCCTGTAACGTCGGGAGGAAGGGGTCAGACACACACTCTCGGCTTTCACCACTTCCGACGAAGTGTGCCCTCCTTCAGTCTAGGCAGGGGAATAGCAACCCTAGAGGCTCCTCCTGAGTCCTCAGTCAAGTGTGGAGCCAAGCGAGAAGACTTGGCATCCGAGGGTGTGCCTGGGAACTTGTCACTGCAAATCCCACCCTGATTCTGGCGAGTATTCCCTCTGCTGGAGAGTAGTGTACTTTCCCTGTGCACTACCGTGTGGTCTGGCTGCGCGAAAGAGGGTTGCCGGGTCGCAAGGGAGGTACGTCATTGTTGCTTGGACATTGGCCCAGGTAAATTAGCCCCTCCATTGTACCCTTGTGGGGTGGGTGTCACCCCATCACTCTCTCCTCTTGGGATGGTGGTGTCAGGTTCACTTCGCCGCACTGGTATTTCATGGACAAATGTCATGTAATAATAAAATTTGATAAAAGTGAAAAAAGACCAGACTGGGACTGTAAGTTAGGAAGTCCAACCCTACATGCATCAGAAAGGGAAAAAGATTTAGGAGTGATTATCAATAATAGACTATCACCGGCTGACCACATAAATGAAAGAGTAACATGTACACTGGCGGTCAAAAGTTCTCTTCTGATTGAAGGCACAACATGATCTCTACCAACTGACGTTCGAACAGCAGTGCTTCGGGATGAGGGTGATGCGAGGTGCTGGGGTAGCAGAAGACGGAGTCAGAGGGAGGGACTGTCTGGATCCATGGGCAGATAAGTAATTAATATTGCCATACTCTCAGTGTGATTCACTGATAAGGCTGGGCTGTAATACTGAAGACTTACAGCAATATGTGTAAGGTCAAGTATTCCATGAGACTGTGAGAATTCGTGAATGTCAGCCTTGGTATACTCGTAGTGAATTTCAGTCTCTGCAGTTCAATTGTGAAGGAAGCGGACAGCACAAAGTGATGAGATTAAGCAGATTGTAGAGCTATCGCATACTACCACCAACTTCGATCAAAGTAAGTAGCTCTGATTATCAATTTGTTGTAATTCCCTGTATCTCCATCCCTCTCTCTTCTACATCCCTAACCCCTATCCACCCATTCCCACCCTTCTTGTCAATCTCCTACCTCTTTCCTGCCTCTTCCTTACCTCTTTCCACCCATTTTCACTCTTCCTACCTTCTTACTCCTTTCCCTTAGAGTCCATGGACCTCCTGCTTGGATCCAGTGCTATATGTGACCAAAAATACAGGGAGAGCTAACTGGTGATCTGAAGATCAGTGGTAATGGAAAGTTTCCCTTTACTACATATACCACGACATTCATTGCATAAATATTATCTACAGACAATCTGACCAGCTTTATTCATAGCCTTTTGATTATCAGAATATCTATTCATCCATCCAGTGTTTTACACACAAAATTAATCAAATGTCCAATTCGCCCCATGAGGAGAGTAAGAACCAGGGGCTAGGCAAGTTGGTTCTGACATTTAAGATGAAAGTGACCAGCCTCACTTATTCTTGAGGGGCATTGCATGAACAATCCTAACCATCCTTTGGATATAAACCTAAACAGGCACAATCTGATTGAGCATCTTAATTACCCACTAAGCCACCAGGCTCCATAATTTGGTTATATGGTCACCGCCCACCTTAGTAAATGGTCTCTGGTGTTCCCGAAACCATTTGGCTTGTCACTCAGTGTAGAATCACCCATAGGCAGAAGGAAAGGGAAAGAGTGAGGGAAAAAAGAGGGAGTGTAAAGTCACCCGTAGGCAGAAGTAAGAGGAAAGAAGGAAGGAAAGACAGACAGAAGGGAAGAAAAGAAGAAAGGAAAGGGAAGACACCCAAAGCAGTACTACATCGAGTGCCCCCCCCCAACTCATTTTCCAAACCTTCCCATACAGAATAATAAATTAACTGTTGAATCAATGAGAATTGTTTAATAAGCATTGCATGTTACTATGGAAGGCAAGAATGTGGCAATGGCAGGAGGGTAGAACCCCCTAATTATGTAATGAAATGACATGAGTGGTTGTACGAAGCAGAGAGAGAGAGAGAGAGCTGTTTTGAATGTAGAAGAGAGTGGCAGCGAAAGCTTTCTTTACCAGTGTAATCGTGCAATATAATCGACAGTGAACTATGAATAGTCTAAGACTACATTACCAACTATTGCATTATTTTGTATTTATTGCAGAAATGGCAGAGAGACGCAGCAACGTGGTGGGTAAAGGAAAGAGTGCAAATGATCCTGAGGTCATTACCCTCCGTGGCCGTATCATCGGGATGTGGGAAGTGGGAAAGTCATCAAGAGAAATTGCCCTTCTCACAGGTATCTTTGTCAGGACTGTAAATCGATGGTTTCGTTGGTGGCAAATGGAGGGCTCAGTGAAGACAAAGTCTAGCAATGGAAGACCTCGAATTCTTACTCCTTAATTTGTTGCCTGTATATCGGACATGGTAAACGTGGAGTCAAGGCGTTCTTCAGTTCAGGTTACTAGGACTCAACAGCTTCCCTGCGATTGGCGGACAAGAAGACGCATTCACGGGATGGGCATTCACTGTTACAGAACGGCCAAGAAAGAACTATCTCAAGCCAATAAAGAGTGTAGACTAGGCTTTGCTTTAAAAGTATATAGGAGCGGATGGAGATTTTTGGAACACAGTAATACCTACTGATGAGAAATGCTTGACGTCGGTGGAAACAGGGGCTCGAACGTAGTAGAGACCTGTTTACACACGGTATGAAATGGAAAAATATACAGGAAAAGGGTGAAAGTGGTATTATGAGCCCATCATTCTGGGGATGGATGTGGGCCAATGGACTTGGAGAATTGACGAGAATAGAGGAATATTTACCGGGCAAAAATACACTGGCATGTTAGAAAATGTTTTATTGCCATCCATGCGAAATATGGCAATCCTACATCCTCATCCTATTAGACTTGTTAACGACAGGAGTCCTTTGCATATGTGCAGCGTGGTAAAGGACTGACTAAATCAGCACCTGGAGTTGAAAGTCCTCGATTGGCCCGTAGTGGGTTGTGATCTAAACCCAATCAAGAATATATGGGCCATTATATGCAAGGACTGGGACGTGGGTGAAGAAATAAGTGTTCAAGCTGTAGAATGTAAAGCCCTTGAAGTCTGGGAGTCTGTGAGGAACCGTCCAATATTTGTCATAATTTAGTGGCATCCCAACCCAGGAGGGTTGATGAAGTTGTTCAAGCTCAAGGTGGCGGGACCTTGTATTGATGTGTTTGCATAATCTGAATGCTTGATGATGTAATTTTCTTTGATTTTGTGTGGAGTAGCTTTAATATTGATAAGAAATACCGTGTGTATTCTATATGTATATACTATAGGCAATGATTTACCCAAAGCCTGACATTATGTTTGTGTCTGTCAGTATCGTCCTTGTCTCCTTTGCGAGAGTTAATGGTATCTAGGGTTATCATAAATTAGTGTAATAATATATGAATGTATTTATCGTAATTGTCAAGGTGGGTTACTTGTATATGTAAGTAGCAATATTCCAAGTCTGTATCATATCTTGGAAAGGCCATATTGCATCTCTTGTAAAATCTGCTTCCAAGAGATTGGATGTGCTAAGCTGACTCCGTGCCTTCTTTACTCCTGCACAGTTGTTGACTTTATACAGGGGTTTTATTAGCCCCTGTTTAGAGTACAACTCTCATGTATGGGGAGGCTTCCCACATACAGCTCTTCTCAATAGGGTGGAGTCAAAGGCTATTCATCTCATCAACTCTCCTCCTCTTACCCGCTTCCTTCAACCTTTGTCTCATCGCCACGTTGTTGCCTCTTTATCTCGTTTCTATCGCTGCTTCAATGGTCACTGCTCCTCTGAACTGTCTGCTTGCATCCCTCCACCTGTACGACGGGTGTGTAGCACCCGTCTAGCAACAAACTCTCATCCCTTTGTTGTCCAGCTCTCTAATGCAAGAGTTAACCGTTACTCTCAGTCCTTCATATATGCAACAGGTCAACTCTGGAACTGTCTCCCTCTGTCTGTAATTCCTACTTCCTATGATCTCCCATCTTTCAAACGCAGTGTTTCCAGGCATCTCGAAATGAATGGATCTTGAATTTGGCTCTCTTTTTATATTGTTTTTGTTTCCCCCTTGAAAGGAACGTTAATGTGGGTTAAGCCTTTGGTTCCTTCTTCCTCGCATAAAAAAAAAAAAATTAGTGGTGGTCGTATCGATACCAAAGTATTGATACTTTCGATATTACCCTCATATCGAAAATATCGATACAAATCGTGAAGTATCGAGTACTATGAGTACTTTATAAACAAATTACTAAATATGTCTAATTATTTTACTCTCTTCCACTTTTTTTCCTTGTATTGTGATCGTCAGAGTTCCTGCCCAACAGTCGTTGGAGTAACATCTCTTCCCCAGTGATAGTGAAACGTGGGGCCACATCCCCTAAGACTTTCTTTGCTGCCGTTAAACGCATATCCTGCGAGTGTTGCTTGACTACGTGTATCCCTCGAGCAGACAACGAGCTCTCTGTCTTTCTACTGCGTGATAGACCTGTTTTCTTGGCTGTCAGTTTGCTTTCCGGCTGCTACTTAGAGTCCCTGCCTGCTTTCCGGCTGCTATTTAGAGTCCCTGCCTGCTTTCCGGCTGCTACTTAGAGTCCCTGCCGTAGTACGACGCCAAACCCTGAAGGGGTACCGTTACGGTACTTCCATGAAGGGGGACCTTAGAGGCCTGGTTATAGGAGGCGGCAAGGGTAGGCAACTGTTAGGACTAGGTTAGGTAAGACCCTCATGGGGCAGTGACGAGGTCTCCTGCGACGCCCTCTAGAGGGTGGGAAGTTAGGTCCCTCGTCACTGTAGGGAACTGCCGGATTGCTATCTGATCATTTGTTTATTCACTTCTTTTACTTAATTCTTCTGTCCCCTCGTGTATATGGGTCCACACCTGCACCTGCATATGTATGCACCCATACATATGTTGGTGTGTGTGTGTGAACATATGTACACGTGTTAGCAGAATAATGGGTAAATAAGTTAATAAATAAATAGCCAACCATATATATACATTTATATATATTTACATCCGTATCGATATATTATATACTTCTTTTTTTTTAAGGTCTATCTACGCTTACCACCATGAGCTCTGTTGTCGAGCCTACACCTGCTAAGAACATCACAGCTGAGGAACCTGTGACATCTACTGGAAAGTATCGGAGCTCCTCGCCCAAAAACCAAGACTAACCGGCCCAGACTACCTAGAAGATTTCTAGGGTACGCCAAACATGGAAACTGATGACTCTACTCCTGAACTTAAGTCCAACACCGATCACGACACCCCCTCGATCTCATCACCCGAGGACTTAACCCCCCCTGGACCAGCCACTGCCGCATCTCCCTCTACCTCTAACAACTGTGACTCTGATGGCTTAATCGTAGTCTCCTCAAAAAAAAAGAACAAGATCAGAGGACCCAGCAACTCATCCACCAACGCCAATGTCACCATGCAAGCCCCCCTCAGCACATCCTCCCACCACTCAAGCAACCCACCACGGGCCCCCCCTTCCTCAAGTAGCACCACCATAACCTCCCCACCCCCTTGCCCCAAGACCCCACAATATATCCTCTCCAGTACATACATCTTCCCCGACCCTTACGAAGCGATAATGGCCATTGAGAGTGAACACCAACATCTCCGCGTTCAGGTAAACATATCCACAAAGGGAAACACCATCCTCGTCCCCCAAAACAAAGAACCAGCCTTCACACTCAGCAACCTTACATCAGTCGAGGGCAAACTTATCCAACTAACAAAGGTTGACCCAAACCTAGCCAACCGGAAACTTGTACTACAGCACTATCCTCTAAGTTTTCCCATGGAACCCATGCGCCGTCACCCCCAGGTGGTGGAAGCCCACCGATGCACAGTTGGCACGGTTGGCAACAAGATGGAAACAAGGCAGGTCCTAGTCACACTGAAAGGCCCCATCCCACCAAGCCTCAACTTAAAATCATGGGGCACATACCACCTCTGCCCATACACACCAGAACCTCTACGCTGCTTCAACTGCCAGAAATTTGGTCACCACCAGTCCAGATGCAGCCGCCCTCCAACATGTGCAATGTGCAGTGGAAGACACGACACTCAGCTATGTCTGGACAAGTTCAAGGCAAAACAACCCATTATAGCCAAATGCCCAAATTGCCACAAAAATCACCATGCATGGAACAAAGCCTGCCCAGAAAGAAAACAGCAGATCCAACGGGGACTCCAAAAACCCAGCGTTGGATACAAGAGAGACAGTCCACAGCACCGGCCCCACCAGGAACCTTTGTATGGGGCCAACAAACACCCCAACCCCCCCAAGTCCACAACATCCTTGCACCAGCAAACTTCCCCCCCCCCCACCCACAAACACCCAGAACCCGCAGAAAACCCTAAACAACCAACCACACCCACCTCAGCAAAGTACACTACCAGCCCCACCCACCCAACAACCATGCTCCACTCCACCAAAACAGGATGCAGAAATCCAAACAGAACCAGTATGCCCAACCCAAACCCCCATACTGCCACCAGACTGCACACCAGTGACCAAGAAGGATCTCCAGGAACTGGGACAGTAACTATGCACACCCATAGCCCATGCAATAGCACGGGAATTAGGCCGAACCATCAAAACAGAAAATGTCAAGTACACAGTGGCTCGAGTTATCGATCATTATTGGGAAGCTTGCCGTCACATCGACAACACTTGCCTAAACCAGCAGCCCATCACCCCACAGATGCAAACAGAAACAACACCCAAGCCCCCCAACCACATAACGCCACTAGACAGCCAACACACAGACAGTTGCAAACTAGCAACACCACAACCGGCCAGACGCAGCCGGTCCCGGTCCAAGAACAGACCCCACAAACACACGCAACCTGCCCCCACAGACAAACGGAACAGGACCCAATCCACCCACAGGACTTCACACAGCAGACGCCCACGCTTCCTCACACCAAAACACACCAACACGGACACACACAGGACACGCTCACAATCCCCTGTACAAGCCAACATGAACACAGACACAGAACACCGGTAAGCACTACCCCCCTCTGCCAAAACCAACAACAACATCCCCCCAACTCTAACCTACGAATATTACAATGGAACATACTTGGTGCAGCACACAAACGCTCTCTGCTAGAGGAGGCAGCTCACCGTGACAACATAGACATCTTCCTGCTCCAGGAAACACTCCTCAGCAGACACCGCTCCTTCCGTCTACACGGCTTTAACACCCACGTACTACCACAAACCCCCAGGGGCCCACGAGACTGTGCCATCCTGATCTGCAATCACATCCCCACCAAAACCATCAACCCTCTCCCAGACTGCAGTGAAAATGTAGAAGCACAGGGCATAACCATCACCCTCGCACATGGCAATCTCCATCTGTTCAACATATACCGCCCCCCCCAATGCCGAACTCAACCTCAAGGAAACTCTTACACTTTCAACCACTTCACAAGTCTTCATCAGGGGGGACTTCAATGCCCACAACCCCTCCCTACGTTCAGAAACAACAAATGCAACAGGACGACACATAGTAAGCCTACTGGACAAAGTACCAGAAAACACCCTACTCAACAATCCCCTAACTGCCACTCGTCTGCAGGAAGGCTGACTAGACCTCTCCTTTATTTCCACTAACCTGCACAACCTTACACACTGGGAGCTTCACTCAACCCTAATTTCTGACCACCATGCCATCACTACCACCATTAAAACAGCCCTCTTCCCAAAACCACCAGGCCCCTCAACCAGATGGAATCTTCCAAACAGCCACTGAAGCCGCAATACCCAAGACCTCTGCCCCAAAGACCTTCCACAAGAACTACTGGTACTACTGCAAGAGAATGCAGGAGCGGAACAGAAGACTAAATAGAGCCAAGAAAATCTATACAGCGCACCCAACACCAGAGCGACTCAACTACCTGCAAGCTGTCATTAGACACTCTATTGCTGAGAAAAATGCCATAAAAGAACAAAAGTGGCTGGATTGGTGCCAGTCTTTGGAAGCCCACATGTTACTGGGAGGAATCTGGTGCAAACTAAGAGCTGTCTCCAACCCCAAACCAACCCACACTCACACCCTGATCCACAGGGTGAAGCCGAACACCTTGCAGGGACCTTTGCCTCAAGAACCTCCCCAACTCAACTACCAGAAGGCACCAGAGAGCGACAAGAAAACCTACACCCAATCAGGGCAACTCTCATCCAAGCCAGTAAGACCAGCCCTGCAGACACAGACCACCATTTCCCCATCCACAAACTTCACCAAGCCCTCACAACCAGCTCTGACACAGGCCCAGGCCCCGACAACATTACTTATTCAATGACAAACAATGCTGGCCCCAAAGCCAAACAAGCCTTCCTAGACCTCCTAAACCACTCTTGGTCACAGGGAGAGCTGCCAACTCAATGGAAATCCGCCATTATCCACCTAATCCCCAAACCACCCAACCCAAACACATACAGACCCATCTCCCTCCTTTGCTGGCTCAGCAAAATTGCCGAGAGAGTGGTCCTCAGGAGGTTCGGCTGGCTCCTACCACCCCCCCACAGTCACATCTTTGCCTACACCAAAGGCAAGGGGACAGCCGAGTGCCTGAGCTCCCTCCTGTCGGAGTTACTTGGAGGCAAAGGACTCGCCATCTTCATAGACCTGGAGAAAGCCTTCGAGCTGGCATGCCCTGAGGCCATCCTGGCAACCCTGGCTAGCAGAGGTGTCAGGGGCCGCCTCCTCACCTGGCTTGAGAGCTTTTTCACGGGTCGTGAAGTGGCAGTCTGCTTCCAGGGTCATCTATCTACAGCCCACCAACACACGAATGGCACCCCACAGGGCAGCATACTCAGCCCCATCCTGTTCAATGCCCTGATGGAGAGCCTACTACACACTGACTTTGGACCAGGCATATGCTTACTCTGTTACACTGATGATATTTCCCTCGTGATACATGGCGGCCCCTACCACACCAGAGCTCAAAGGGCCCTATCGAAACTCCACCAAAAATGCATTGTGCTGGGACTCAAAATCAATGCCCAAAAAACTAAGGCCCTACAATTTGGAATTAACCCACCCCAAGACCAACTACACCTGGGCAACACACCCATCCATTATGTCACAACCCACTGCTACCTAGGGGTGTATTTTGATAGCAAACTAACATTCCAAGCAGAAGTCTGTTACCTCCGGGAAAAGACGAAGCTCCGACTCGCACTCAGAGGCCTTGCAGGAAAGGGAGAGGGTGCCTCCTACAAAGTTCTCCGGCTCTTCTACACCCAAGCAATAAGATCTATTGTTGACTATGCAGCCCCAGCCCTACCAGCCCTCAATATGCCATCAATAAACAAACTTGAAGTCACTCAAAATGAAGCCCTAAGAATTATAACCAGTTCCCCAATGTGGATCCAACTTTGCAACCTCCAAATAGAAAACAACTTTGAATCTCTAAAACACCGAATCCAAGCAAGAGTGGCAGGCCTTGCAGCAAAACTAGCACACAATGCCTCTCCCCTCCCTCTCCTGCCAAGGCTCACAGCTGCCTCCACACTACACCAAGACATACTATCGAGCAAATGGTTGCACAGTGCGGCAAAAGCCATCCAAGAATACGACATAACCTCCTACCTATCACAAACCCCAGACACTCCACATGTATCTTATACCCCTCAACCACCCTGGAGCCCCCCACTCTTCACCCTCCTCATCCCTGACCCACCTACTAAGACCCAAACGCCCACCCAGCTTTTACGTCAAGAGGGACTCAGGCGCATAGCCTTCCTCACCTCTCCAAACTCCCACACCTACTACACAGATGGCTTAGTCACCACCTCAAGAGCTGGAGCAGCCTTTGTATGTGGGACCAGAGCCGAAGGCTACTGCATCTCTAATGGAGCCTTCACCACACAAGCCGAACTGATCGCCATCTTGAAGGCTCTCCAAGATGCCCTATCAAATGCCCCTACATCCAACATCATCATTCATACCGACTCAGTCTCCGCCATTCACACACTAAAAAGATTCACCCACACTGACATCAGCATTACCACCAGCATACTAGGTACCGCCAAACAAATCCGAGAAGCCAGGGGATCAATCACCATCCACTGGATCCCCAGTCATGTCGGCATAGCAGGGAGTGAAAAAGCCGACAAAGCCACCAAAAATGCAACGAAACAACCAAACATCCATATTCAGATCCCAACAAGTCTCAGTCAAATTAAACGATTGATCAAAGCTAAAGCAGCCTCTCTCAATCGAGCTGAACACTGCCAACAAGTCCTACTATGGTGGTACAATTCTTAAGTGGCAGTTTGAGTGGGGCACTAACCTCTGTACAGTGTTGCCACGTGTTCCATACCCGCTATGTGAACGGCTCTGACATATATATGTAATAGGCATCACAATAAGATAAACACATAAGAATATAATGGTAACGTGTGTATTATAATATATGAAAGAACAGTAAACTTATTATGCGTAAAATATTTATACGTCAATACAGAAACGTGGCATAATTATTTTAGTGTGCTTAAAGTAGTCACTTTTATTGGCTGTTACCGTATTTCTGGGGTGTAATAATGTCACAATTATGATTACAAGATAATGTGCTGGAATATAAGAAAAAATATGCCAATTTTTTAGTAAAAAAAATCTATACATTAAAACCCTCGTGAGTGGCAACACACACACACACCCAACCCGACCTGGCCAGAGCTTCCTCTATCTCTTTCCTTTGTGTCCTTGACTCAGACAGGATGGCAGCTCAGCCAGCTCACTACTCGCATCTACATAGTCAAGGTAAAGAAATTGTCTTCAACGTGAGGCACGCAGAAAACCTACAAGATGATGCAAAGAGAGATGTGGTGATTGACCATTTCCTCGATTCTTTCATTGTCACCCTCACATCTTCTGATGAGGAGTCATCGTAACTCATCTATGAGGGATAGAGGAATAGGCCTGTTTGGGGATACCTCTTAAAAAAAAAAAATGCACCAAGACTTTCACCTCCTGGGTGGTGTGGAAA
This sequence comes from Coenobita brevimanus, assembly GCF_032717465.1. Taxonomy (NCBI): domain Eukaryota; kingdom Metazoa; phylum Arthropoda; class Malacostraca; order Decapoda; family Coenobitidae; genus Coenobita; species Coenobita brevimanus. The sequence goes on along the minus strand of NC_137051.1, from coordinate 29,925,959 downwards.
TAAAGTCAAATTTACAATATGTACAGACGTCGGAATAAGTTCGTTTCCTTTTCCGTGTTTGTAACACTGCTCGATGGAGAGCTACCCCCTCCTCCTCCCTTCCTCATAGTCCCACACTCCCACCCAACCCCCCCACTTTTCTCTCCTACCCCATAACCCCACCAGGTACCCTCCATACTCTCGCTCACAGCCAGCTGGGGGTTTCTTAACTTCAAGCACCTCTCTAATGAGGTGCATTCAAAGCTAGTATTCCGGTAGATGTCACCACCATTGGGACAAACATATTCCCCATGCTGTTTAATAAGTATATTTTTCTTTGATAAATATCTACACCGTTGCGTGAAACAGTGAACCATAGTAATGTCATATACTGTAATATAAATAATACAAATAGAACACACGTATATATATAACGTAGCGTGAATTGTTTATATACATAAAACGGATATTAAAATATCATTGATGGAATACGATGGCAACCCGCCATTTCAGTGGTCCTATATTATTTCATTTCTGCTACATTTAGTGCAAGTTAGGTTCTTAATACACAGTTTGTTCAGACTGTAAATTGCGCCTAGTGGGTGTCTTGAATCATTCAGTCTCTTTGTGGGTAGAAATTAAATGTTGAGTAAATACTGGGACTCAACATTTTGCTCACTCCCTTCACCCATGCACACCACAAGACCCGTGTTGCCACGGTTTGAGAAGGCCGTGGTGTTGCCCCCTCAGACCCTCCAAAGCAATTACAGTACCTTACTTTATCTAACCTAACCAGACCACAAGTAGCCTAGACTAAATTGTATTATTTTAAGCATTAGCCCTAGTGCGTTTGTTTTGATAACAAATCTCGTGTGAAAAAACTTAAACACTGGACTCTCTTGTGCGCATGCGTGAAGTGAGTGAGCAAAATGTTGAGTCCCAGTATTTACTCAGCATTAAATTTCTGCCCACATAGAGACTGAATGAGTCAAGATACCAACTAGGCGTAATTTACAGTGTGATCAAACTATGTATTAAGAACCTAACTTGCAGAATTAAATAATATAGGACCATCATATTCCATCAATGATATTTTAATTTCTGTTTATGATAAATATAAACAATTCACGCCACGTTAAATATACGTGTTCTATTTGTACTATTTATATTACGGTATATGACATTACTATATTTCACAGTTTCACACAACAGTGTAGAAATTTAACTAAGAAAAATATGCTTTTTAAAGAGCGCGGGGACTCTGTTTGTCCCAATGGTAGTGACAGCTACCGGAATACTAGGCTTTTTCAGAAGCACCCCATTACGTGTAGTCCGAACAACTAATAAAGAAATTTCTATCTATATACCTAGGTTGCTTCCCCCAAGGAAAGGGAGGTAGCCGAGACAGGACGACACACTCGCAATTTACTCATCCATTCAAACACATTCATTCACATCTTAGCCCCAAAGGGGAGAAGGGACAGATCCTCACAGCATCACATCCTACAAGGGTCAACTGCGCAGTGCAATCAGTGACATCAGCAGCAGGGCCCGACAGCAGAGCTGGTTTACCTCTGCCACATCATAATAGACCCATCCCCTTATCCGCACCTGGCCTGACTAGCTGATCAGACCAAATGTGGGAGAATATCCCCTCAGGGCTGCATCATCATTTATTCGTTCACAATTTCTCTCCATTTATTTCTGTCACCACAGCCACTTCCTTGCTCAACAGACATCCCTCTCGCATCCAGCGCTCTCTTCACACTGTCCATCCATCCTATTCGTGGTCTTCCTCTCAGCCTTACACCTCTCACATCAGATCTAGTTATCTTTTTCACCAGTCGCTCATTATCCATTCTCTCCATATGCCCAAACCATCGCAACACCCTCTGCTCAACTCTACCAGCCATCTCCCGAACAACTCCAGTTCTCTTTCGCGCCTCATCATATCGCACTCGATCCATACGCGTCACTCCACACATACTCCTCAGACACCTCATCTCCATTACATTCAAACTTTTCCTCTCTGCTACACCCATATTCCATGTTTCAGCCCCATATAATGCAGTCAGTACCACAACACCCTCATACAGCCTTCTCTTTACATCCATTCTAAGCGAACGACATCTAAACACTTTTTTCATTCCTCTAAGCACCTTACCTACTTCATTCATTCTAAACTTCATTTCTGCATCTATTCTTCCATCCACAGCAACATGTGACCCTAAATATTTAAAACACTCTACCTCCTCAAGCAACTCACCATTCTAAACTATATTCATCCCCCTACCATCTATCAACCTCGTACACGTCACTTTACTTTTATTCTCATTTACTTTCAATTTCCTCCTTTCACACACCCTTCCAAACTCCTCTACCAACTGTCTCAATCTCTTCTCTGAATCAGCCACGAGTGCAGTATCATCTGCAAACAGCAGCTGCGTCAGATTCCACTCTCCACCATCAACATTCACCAAACTCAGACCTCCACCTAACACTCTTGCACTCACCTCCCTTACAACACAATCCATATAAATATTAAACAACCAAGGCAACATCACACATCCCTGTCGCAGCCACACTCTCATGGGAAACCAATCACTTACAGCATTTCCCACTCTTAGACACGCTCTACTATTTACATAAAAACTTTTCACCCCTTTTAGTAACCTACCATCAAGTCCATACAATCTTAAAACAGTCCACAAAGCCTCCCTATCACGTCTATCATAAGCTTTCTCTAAATCCATGAATGCCCAAAACATATCCGTGCCTTTCACTAAATACTTTTCACACACTTGTCTCACAGCGAACACCTGATCCAAGCATCCCCTCCCTCTCCTAAAGCCACACTGCTCATCACCAATCACTCCCTCTGTACCCTCTCTAACTCTCATAATTAACACTCTACCATACACCTTACCTAAAACACTCAACAGACTTATACCTCTAAAGCTAGTACATTCATATATATCACCCCTGCCTTTATACAACAGGACCACACAAGCACTTGCCCAGTCAATTGGCACCATACCTTTCTCAAAACACACATTCAACAATCTTACTAACCAGTCAACAATAGTTACTCCACCACCCTTCAGGCATTCCATAGCACACCCAACAATATGTGCATCTTTCCCTGTTTTCATCTCCTTTACTGCCTTCTCCACTTCCTCCTTCATGATCAAAGAATCATTCAACTCTCCCAACACATTTATTCCTTGCACCCTTCCATCCGCCACAATCTCAGCCACCCTTTCCTCCTCTACATTTAACAATCTTTCAAAATACTCTGCCCATCTCTTCCTTACTGCATCCATCTCAATTAACATCCTTCCATCCTCTGCTTTTACTCGCTCTTCCCTCCCAGACTCTCCCTTTTACACCCTCTTCACTTCCTTCCAAAACATTTTCTTATTCTGTTGAAAATTCTGGTTCAGCCGCCTACCCCACCTTTCATCTGCTGCCACTTCAGCATCATGCACAGCCCTTCTCGCCCTATTCTTCTTTTCCTTATACCTCTCATATGACTCCTTATCCTTCCTCTGCAGCCACACTTCATATGCAAGTCTCTTCTCAGCTACAGCCATACGTACTTCCTCGCACCACCATTCACTTCCTTTTCTTACACCACCACCCACACATCTCACACCACACACCTCTTCTGCATGCCCCACCACAGCAGTCTTAAACAACTGCCATTCCTCCTCCACACTGCCATTTTCTTGATCTTTCACTGCGTTCCACTCATCTTTCAATTTCTCCTGATACTCTATCATTTTCTCTCTTTTATCCAACTCACTTTCAAAACCTCCCTGCCACACCTAATCCTCCTGGCTCTCACCCATCTCTTACCTACTGTTAACTTTCCCTCCACCAGGTAGACATACCTCCACCCTCCCCTCTCCGAACTCTCACATCCAACAATCTTCCTATTACATTCCTAGACACAACCACATAGTATCCACAACCATTCCACCCTCCTGTCTCACCCATGTATACTTGTAAGTATCTTGCTTCTCGAACAGGGTATTTCCAATCACCATCTCTCGCTCAACATAGATCCCTATCATTCGTTCCCCATTTTCATTTCTTCCAGGCACACCATGCATACCAACTATACCTTCAACTGTTATATTTCCCACTCTAGCATTCAGATCTCCCATCATTACCACATTCACATTCGCTCCAAAACTCTGCAGACACTCATCAACATCATGCCAGAAAGACTCCCTCTCTTCTTCATCCCTTTCATTACCAGGCCCATATGCACTCACAAACACCCACAATTCACGTTCAAATTTCGCTTTCACCCACATCAGTCTCGATGACACCTTCTTCCATTCAATCACACACTGCTGTACTTCCGGACTCACTAACAAGGCCACACCTTCTCTTGCCCTTCCTCTATCAGCACCTGACAATCTTCCATTCACACTTCCAAACATAGACTCACCCTTCCCTTTCATCTTCGTTTCACTCAAAGCTGACACATCCAATTTTCCTCTCACAAACATTCTTCCAATCTCCTCCCTTTAAGCTTCAGTCGTACTACATCCACGCACATTCATAGACCCAATTTTCAGGGTACGGGGATAACTCCATCCCCCATCCCTTTCTCTGGCCTGTCTCTTTTTAGGAACTAAAAAACGGAGGAGGGTGTCCCTAGTCCCTTCACCCCGCCCCTTTTAGTCGCCTTTTACGACACCCAGGGAATACGGTGGCAGTATTCTTCCTAACACAACCTGGCCGCAGAGTAGTAGTACCACCCCATAGTGCGGCCAGATTGTGTCCACCCCCGCCACGGGGGAGGGGGGGGAAGGTTTACCACACTGTGTGTGTGTGTGTGTGTGTGTGTGTGTGTGTGAGAGAGAGAGAATAAATCAGCTGTGATTAAATATTGCGATACTAGACACCTCTTTTACACACACACACACACACACACACACACACACAGTGAGAGAGAGGAGTTACAAGGAAAAGTTAGGATCATGACTATGCAGCCAATACCGTGGAGATATTTCTTGTTTGCCTGGGAATGCATATCCAGTTCACATTTATTCTAGTGTAAGATCCTGCCGATGAATCCCTTAAACTTCTCTACTGTTAACAACGTCCATGTTGAGTCAGTTCCATGTGGAGCAGATCATGCACGTGAAAAAGTTTTCACGTAATTCTGTTGGTAAATTTTCTCATTTACGGCTTCCAGCCATGGTTGTGTACCGAGTCCGTGTTAATAGTAAGTAACTTTCTATGTAATGATTGTGAAACCCATTCAGATTTTAAACACTTTAATGAACTGACCTCGTAGTCTATGAGTTTCTACTAAAAAAGTCCCACAGTCCTCAGGCGAACCTAAACTCTTTTTAAGTCGACGTATGTCTTTTTCAAGCGACCAAAATTTCATAGCAACTTAGGAAGTGGCCGTATTAAGGAGACATAGACTGTGAGAACAACCTCTTTATTCCTAGAGAGAGAGAGAGAGAGAGACTTGGAATGGTAAGAACAATCAGGAGAAATGCTGATAAGAAAAGTGAGAGGAGAAACTGAAGCAGAGAAGAGGAGAACACAGGTGAAAAAATGGAACAATGTTATAGAAGTGACACAGGGATGGAAGCGCGCGCGCGCGCGCGCACACACACACACACACACACACACACACACACACACACACACACACACACACACACACACACACACACACACACACACACACACACACACACACACCACACACACACACACACACACACACACACACACACACACACACACACACACACACACACACACACACACACACACACACACACACACACACACACACACACACACACACACACACACACACACACACACACACACACACACACACACACACACACACACACACACACACACACACACACACACACACACACACACACACACACACACACACACACACACACACACACACACACACACCTACCTCTGATTGGGATTATAAGTTAGGAAATAAAACCCTATACACATCAGAAAGAGAGAAGGACCTAGGTGTGATTATCAATTACAGACTATCTCCGGCTGACCACATCAGCGAGAAGGTACGGAACATGTATACACTGCTTGCAAATATGAGAATAGCATTCACATACATAAATGAAGACATGCTGAGAAGGATAATAACATCATTCATTAGACCAACCCTGGAATATGCATCAGTAGTCTGGAGTCCTCATCTCAAAAAGCATATAGACAAGATTGAAAAAGTTCAAAGGGCCGCTACAAGATGGATACCAAGCTTAAGGGACCTAATCTACGAAGAAAGACTAAATAAACTGAATCTACCAACACTACAGGAGAGAAGGAAAAGAGGTGACATGATAATGCTATATAAGTGCATATCAGGAAAGGAGAAAATAGACATAAATGATTACTTAACATATGGAGAAGCATCAGCAAGAGGACACTGCAAAAAACTGCATAAGAAGAGAGGTGATAAAGACGTAAGGAAATTCAGTTTCCCAAACAGAGCAATTGATCAATGGAATGCACTACCGAATGAAATAGTGTGTGCCAAAACAATTCACAAATTTAAGGATATGTACGATAAATATGGTCTAAGACACGGGACAATACGAGCTTGACTCATTCCTGTAAAGATACAATTAGGTAAGAACACACACACACACACACACACACACACACACACACACGTACTCACAAACGCACACTTTCTGAACATTTGTCGACCTATCTGTCTGTGCCTGTCTGTGTACTGCCCCTCCCCCCCCCATCTCTCTCTCTCTGGATCCTTTGTCTCATCCCCAGTTTCCTTTTCCCTCCTTCCTCTTTCTTTATAGGTATCTGCCCAGTCCATACCTTCCTCCCTCTCGCCTTTCCTTCGTCTGTCTCCCCCTCTGTCACACCCTCCTTACCTCACTCTTCTTTCTCCCTTCCTGTCACATCTTTGTCTTACTTTTTTCATTTGTCACATGTGTTACCTTTTTTTCTCCATTACTCTCTCCGTATTTCTTTACTTGTACTAAACCCATTTCCTTCACTGCTTTCTTTCCCCAGTAATAACTGCATGCTCCTTTTTCTCTCCCTCTCTCCGTCGCTCCCTGTCACCCGAAATCTCCTCTTTCAATCCGCTCTTCCCACTGTCTTTCCCTCCCTTCCTCTCCCTCCCCTTGTCTTTCCTTCTTAACATCCCCCTCCCCTTTCTTGCCCTAAAAATTAACCTATTTTCTTCCCATCCGTAATCTCAACTTGCTCTCCGCAAATTTCTCTAATTTCTCTATTTCTCTCCCTCCCTTTTCACTTGAATGTCATTCTCAATGCTTTCGTCTTAGTTCTTTCCCTGCGTCCTTGCCATAATAACGCACTTTCTTCCTCCTCCCCATTACCTTGTCTCCTTTTCTAATTTTTCTCATATCGTTCTCAGTATTCCGTTCCGTAGCTCGCTTTCCCACTTTCTCCCTTTGTTATCCCTATTTCTATGTTTGCTCCATTCCAATTTTCTCTCAGCTGTCTCCCCTTTTGTCTCTGGTTCCTGTCTCCCAGCCTTCCAATTCACATCACCCTTTTCTCTTTCCCATTCACACTGCTTGAATTTCATTTCACCTCTCACTGTCTCTTCTTCTCACCCTTTGTCACTTAACTCTCGTTGTTCTCTCCTTGCCTCTCCCCTTTTTATTTTCTCTGTAACTGCCCTCTCATTTCTCATTATTCCACTCGCTCTCCCTCTCGGCCTGTCGCTCCCTGTCTTTTAACTCTCTGTCTGTCTGTCTGTCTGTCTCTCTCTCTCTCTCTCTCTCTCTCTCTCTCTCAGTGCAGTAAATTTTTCCTAACTTTGTTTATGTATATGCTGTACTATTTTTTTATTAGTTGTTCGGACTACACGTAATTAGAGAGGTGCTTGAAGTACAGAAACTCTTAGCTGGCTGTGAGCGAGAGTATGGAGGGTACCGGATGGAGTTATGGGGTCGGAGAGAAAAGTAGGGGGGGTTGGGTGGGAGTGTGGCACTATGAGGAAGGGAGGAGGAGGGGGTAGCTCTCCATCGAGCAGTGTTACAAACGCCTTAGTCCACAGAAAAGGAAACGAACTTATTCCGACGTCTGTACATTCTAACGTAAAAGAAAATAACCAAAATGTATCCTAAAATACCACAGACGAGAGAGAGATACAGACGGGGGGGGGGGAGGCAGACCAGGGGCAGTGTTGAGTGCAGCTGAGTGAGAGATGGAGGAAGGGAGGGAACGAAGGAGGGAGAAAGTGATTGAATGAAAACAAATCATGGCGCCACAACAACGAGGTCATCTGGCGCCATATGTAAAACAATAATATTTTTAAACATAATTAGATATAATAAAAACAAAATAAAGATATGAAAGCACAAGTTTATAAGTCACTCATAAAAGAAACAAAATTCCCAAGGGTGATGCACATCTTCTCCAGGAGAGAGAGAGAGAGAGAGAGAGAGAAGGCAGGCAAGGGGCAGTGTTGAGTGCATTGTCAAGCTGAGGGAAAGATGATGGAAGGGAAGGAAGGAGGGCGAGAATGAATGAATGAAAACAAATCAAGGCGCCTCAACACCAAGGTCGTCTGGCACCATACGTAAAACAATAATATAATAAAAAACAAAATAAAGAAATGAAAGCACAAGTTTATAAGACACATAGAAGAAACACAATTCCCTAGGGTGATGCACATCTACCCCCAGGAGAGAGAGAGAGAGAGAGAAAGGCATCGCGAGTATGGAAAACGTGGCACCACTGTACAGAGGTTGGTGCCCCACCCAAACCGCCACTTTAGAATGATACGACCATAGGATCCCCCTCTGCCACATGGTATGCCCAGGCTACACAATACAAGCCACTAACCACCACAAATCACACCAACAGAAAAACGCTTAAACACATAAGACGCCTCCGCCTAGGATACATGTGTTTCACTGAAACGAATAGCATCGAAGACGACCCCCTCACCGAGTGCATGCACTGTCAGAAACCTACACCATACCCCCTCCTGCACTACCTCCTCAGCTGTCCAGCCACCTCCCAAATAAGAACAAGATCGTCATATCCCAACCCTGACCTCCACCGATCGCATAATGGTGCCCAACCCCAGGACGTACTCCGCCAAGCAGCTGCCTCAGTCGTGGCAACAACACACCTGTCAGTCCTAAGTTACACTGTGCGTAAAGCACCTGCACCCACATAATATAACACACACACACACAAAACTGACTGACTCATACATATCACAGAACAACCCTCACTGACTGGGCTAATATATGGCCCGGGCTTCCCAAAAGGCGAGGCAATCTTTAACAACAACAACAACAACAACGTGATCGTCATACGTCTGGCATCACATTATTGCCGGGTCTTGGGTAGTTGGGTGGATCGGAGGAGGTGAGTCGCGTTTGTAGCAGAAATTAACCTTTTTCATATTGAGAATAACGACAGTTACTTTAAGAGGAACATTATGTCCCATTATTAATGATACAATAAAGTCTACCGGTAATTTACTTTGGCAAGCAAAATTATTTACTAGCACACTCGAATTCCTATTTGTTTTTTATCATGTCCAGTCCACTGAGTGTCTAGTGTCTAATACGGTAATTTAAATATTAACATGTTCGTCACTGGGAGTGAGAGCAGTTCTTATAAATGTCTTTTACTGAAAATGAGTAGTGTAATACTAATTTTTGCTATATTGGCCTAAGTAAGAAATGCAAAATACTTTAGATGAGATAACCTGTGTTTAATGGAGATATTTTAATTTGGTTTGTAGTTATTGTGCAAGGAAATGCACTATTTTTTTTCTAGAAAGCATTTGCTGCATTAAGCTTGTGTCAAATGAAAATACTTATTTGGTTTGTGCTGTTATAATGCAAGGAAATACACTATACAGTATATTATATTCAAGAAAGTATTTACTTATTAATTTTATTTCTTAATATGAATGCCACATTGATTTCAGAAGTAACAAAATGAATCGGGAGGGGGGGAGGAGATGAAACAAGGGCTGGAGGGAATCTAAGAGAGAATATATGTTGAAGATCTGCTGAATGGTTTTCATCCTGAGGGGGGTAATTATCCCTGCAGAACCCTGAGGATGGAGGATTAACTCGTAGAGGCATTCTCTCGTAATTTTGAGTACAGTATTCATTAAGTCTCTCTTTAACTCAGTCTCTCCTTGTAAGTGATTCACAAAGTTGACTGACAACAAGGTACCTATATTACTGCTAGGTGAACAGGGACGAACCTGTGATGCAACACTTGTGTTCAGAAGATGTCTGCTCCGCCCAGGTATTGAACCTGGGACCATCTTATTGTCAGTCAGACACTTTAGCACAGCCGCGGGGCCGAGAGAGAGAGAGAGAGAGAGGTACAGTACTGTAGGCTATTATATCTCCAATAAACCTGTCGCTTCACCCTGGCTTATGTATATGATTGCTGACTGTATAATGTATATAGGAAATTATTTTCCTGTAAAGTACTCGAAATAACCGATACTGGACGATGAAGTACTCGGTATCGGTACTCGGTACTTCGATATTAGAGTGGAAAATACTCGGTATCGTATCAAAAAATAATCAGTGGTATCGCCCATCTCTAAAATAAATATACTAACTTCTATATTGCATGTGTCATTAATAATGTCTGATTGATATAAATACATTTATTTAACTTATGTTTCAGTTTCCTCTAGATTATAATTTGTCGCAATATTATCTAACTTCATCCTGAGCACCTTCTCCCGAAACTAGTTGAAATGATCAGGCTTTTGCCTTCCTTAGCTGAAGGGACTCAAAATCACTGCGATACGGTATACCTGTAAGTGTGGTAAGAATTATAACCTTATTAGTGACAGAAAAGTGTGACCATAATATACACTGAAAAAAATTTAATATCCAACCCAGTGGCACAGCTCGTGAATTCCACATCTTTTAGTTATGGATATTTAGTGAAATCTCGTGTACACCAGTATTCACCAAATTTCTACATTTTTTCCACTTGGAAACTTAGCTGAGAAGATCTCATGTAAAACTGGATGAAGAATTCATGTGAATTCTCTCAGAATAGTATGAGATGTATATGTGGTGGCAGAATTCACATAAAATAGATTAGTTCCGATTGTGATTCTGTATAGAGCAGTGAGTTTATGCCGTTTTTGGTATATATGAAAGTAATTATGTAGCCTGCCTATTAGCACTGTATAATATTTATTGATTGGAAATTAAGATACATATATATATATATATATATATATATATATATATATATATATATATATATATGTTTCTATTGCTCTTTGGGAGTATCTTTGAGGGACAGAAAAACATCATCTTTGGTGATTTGATCGTCATCCCCGAGCTAGGCAACTATTGCCATATAGCTTCACTAAGGTACTGGAGCGTGCCACCACTTCCGCCAACAGTTACCCATGAGAGGCTCGAACTAGCAACCTCGCGATTGCGAGTCGGACACTCTACCTCTGAGCCACCCCGCCCTCTTCATCTTTGGTCAGGGAGCAGACTAAATTAGTAATACAGTACATATTATAGAAGTAATAAAAGAACAGAAATGGAGGTGGGCAGGTCATGTTGCTGCTGCTGATGATATATATACAGTATATATATATATATATATATATATATATATATATATATGTGTATCGGTGAAATGCGTGGCTTTAACAGTGCTCCTGAAGAATCTCCCGAAGAATACCATAGTATCCCCGATGACAGGGCGAACCAGGAACAACAGAGTTTGCCCACAAACATGCCGACACCCCCACACGGACCCCACGGGGTAGCCGCCACCAGCCACCACCACTCTGGGCAACAGCGACGCATGTCAGCCTGGGCCGTGCACCCCTGTGACATGCAGCCACCACGCCGCCGCCACCGTAGGCGAAAGACACTACCATTGCGTGGCGGAATCACTGAGCTAGCTAGGGGTGGAGTTAGAACTCAAACTCCAGACGGCGCCCCTCTGGTAGAGACGATCTATGGTCGCTCCCAAAGTGTTTCGGTAGAGACGATCAATGGTCGCTCCCACAGTGTTCAGGTAGAGACGATCAGTGGTTGCTCCCTTGGTGTTCCAGTAGAGACGATCAATGGTTGCTCCCACAGTGTCCAGGTAGAGACGTTCAGTGGTCGCTCCCTTAGTGTTCCGGTAGAGACGATCAATGGTCGCTCCCACAGTGTCCAGGTAGAGACGATCAATGGTCGCTCCCACAGTGTCCAGGTAGAGACGATCAATGGTCGCTCCCTTAGTGTTCCGGTAGAGACGATCAATGGTCGCTCCCACAGTGTCCAGGTAGAGACGATCAATGGTCGCTCCCACAGTGTCCAGGTAGAGACGATCAATGGTCGCTCCCTTAGTGTTCCGGTAGAGACGATCAATGGTCGCTCCCACAGTGTCCAAGTAGAGACGATCAATGGTCGCTCCCTTAGTGCTCCGGTAGAGACGATCAATGGTCGCTCCCACAGTGTCCAGGTAGAGACGATCAATGTTCGCTCCCACAGTGTCCAGGTAGAGACGATCAATGGTCGCTCCCTTAGTGCTTCGGTTGAGATGATCAATGGTCGCTCCCACAGTGTCCAGGTAGAGACGATCAATGGTCGCTCCCTTAGTGCTCCGGTAGAGACGATCAATGGTCGCTCCCACAATGTCCGGGTAGAGATGATCAATGGTTGCTCCCCCAGTGTCCAGGTAGAGACGATCTATGGTTGCTCCCAGCCTCGTGAGACGATCTACGGTCGCTCCGAGGGCGTGCAAAGGAGAGGAACTTCTCCATGGCCGGAGATTGAAATCCAGACTCTCTGTCCCAGAACATCCCGGACAGGCCTCCTCGCCTCCCCCGGTCTCTGTTCTTTACGCCTGGCTCTAGAGCAGACGCACCTGTCGGGCCCCAGTGAAAGTCGCTGCCGCAGTCCTCCCCTGACGGCGCCTCTAGACGTTGGAGACCACAGTCCACCATCTCTCTTGGTCCTCCTCAGGACACCCGGGCGAGACCTCTCCACGCTCCCACGACGCCGGGACCTGACACGGAGGTTCCGGGACCTATTTGGCCCCAGTCCCAAGGGCCTCACGCCGGAGCCCAGTCCGGAAGCCACAGGGAGTCCCGGACACGAGAGGACGCCCTTGCGAGCCGCCCCGTGCCCTCTCGGCTCGCCCTGCCTTGACGGTGCCTCTAGCTCAGCCGGATCACCAATGTCGTGCACCTGTCTTTCTCCCTAAGAAAATACGGGCGATAATGTAACATAAGTGATTTAGGTTAAGTGTGACTTTCTCCTAGAATAAGTATTGTGCAGTGAATCTATGTAATGCATATCGGGGTAAATCAGATCACAATGAGAAGTTAAAGGTCGAGAATGTGGACTAAGATCTGAGTGACTATATGTGCGAGTGCCACCCCGGATATGTATAAAGACATACCCCCATTACTGTGAAGGAAGACTGTGAGAAAGGAATGTTAATAGTGTTCTATCTCTCCCCACGCTGAAACAAGATCTATTGGCTAGCCGCGAAGTAATATTGTGAAAGTAGTATTAAGGGTATTCCATCTTTCCCCACGCTGTGAAGCGAGATTCTATGGACTATATCCGGAGGACCTTTCTGACATATATGTAATTAATAAGCCTGTGCCTAAAAAGACACCCCTATTACGGCGAAGGAATATCGAGAAAGGAAGTACTAATAATATTCCCTCCCTCCTCACGCTACCCATAAAATCTTCTCTATTACTCGCTCTCGCTCCTAAAACTAAAGTAAGTATAAATCAAGGATCAGAGTCATTTGCCAAAGTATCTTAACTAGCGGAAACCATATAAACTCCCCTGCTAATATCTGTCGCCTTCCAATATTACCATAACTTTCTCCTCGCCGTTTTAAGTCACTCACGGCACCTCCCCTATCTCCTCCTAGTGAGTCACAACCCCCCTCCCCCCCCTCCGCGCTCTGCACGCACTTGTATTTACTGCACCCCTGATACACTAGGATTGTTGTGTTGTCAGTATCCAGAAAGCAAGTATCCTGTGAGATACACATATCCTAGATAAGGTTTTATATTGCTCTATATTGTGTTGTAATATCTGCTGAATTGTCCTGTGTCTGACTGTGGTAATATACGTGTACGGTGTTGCCGAGAGTTTTTGTGTCCTGCCTCTCTTTATTGCACTAGCTCCGGTCTCGAAAGAGGACCCCGCTCCACGTTGGGTGAAATAGGAACGAGAAGTCGAGCCTAATTCTACCCAGCATTACAATCATCATCAGTCATTTAGTGTCCTGAACAAAGGCCTCCCCAAACCTTCTCCATGAATTCCATATTTGAGACAGACAGACAGACTGAAGTAGTTGTGGATAATTCGTTACCTAAAATGATCATCTCTCTTAATTAAGCGATATAAATGATGGTACCGTAGATATTCATGATATTCAAAGTAATACTTTTTATGTGCTTATTAAACATTTTCTTTATTATTATTATTATTATTTATTATTTTTAACGAATGCGAAATAAAACTAGATCATCGACATAAACAACACGCCTCAAACACAGTGTTGCCATGTTCGTACAATCTAGCCAAACTTTCTCGCTAGATATAGAGGAATTGACTTTGATCATGTATAAATATTTACTTTTTACATCTAATGACATTCTATGAATGTTATATTTATTTGAGCCATTTTAAATGATATATTAATAATATCTGTGGCATTATTCTAGATATTTTGCCATTCCATCTTGCTACCTATAGCGAAGTTTGAGTATTTTCAATGGTAACCTTGCACAAACATTCAAATCCAGCGTTTACCATACGTACAAAGGCACAAGCTTTGAGGGAAGGTAAGATTTTTGAAGTACTCTATCAATTTTCAATATCAAAAGTTAATCATATATAAGCTTTAGGTATAAAGACTAGTGTGTTGAAGAAATTTGCCTTAAAAAAACTATTCAACCACACAGGCTCGGTCTAAACAGCCTAGCCAATCCGCATGATGTATAGGGCCTAGGCTAGCCTATAGGCTAGACATTAACTCTGTCAGGTGCCTGTATAGTGATAATTTAGGTAGTATTACATTTTGTTTAGTCACACCCTAGGGGAATTCCAGCCTTTCCAATGATATTTACTCCTCAGCTTAGGGGGGGTTTCATATATGACATTTTTGTCGCAAATATGTCCTTTAGGTGTTTTTGTTCGTGCAGTATCAACCCACTGTATAGTCGTGGCTTGGGGAAGGCGACGTTAGCCAGTCCCTGCCCTCAAATTTATGAGTTTTCACAGTTAATGTAGGTTAGGTTGAAGATTAAATTTGGTTGGATTAGGTCTGATTTGGTAGGTTAGGTTAGATTAAAAAGCACTTTGTTCGATTTTAATTCCTTTTTTTTTGTGTGTGTGTATATGTCTTCAACCACATACAGGGATTAGGCCAGTTTAGGTTAGGAAGATGCTTTTGCAGTTAATGTAGGTTAGGTTGGGGGTTAAATTTTGTTGGATTAGGTCTGATTTGGTAGGTTAGGTTAGTTTAATTAACCCGACAGCTGCTACGTACATCATATGAAGAATGGCATGTGACTGCTGTGTACATCATATGCTCAAGCTCTTATTTAAAAAAAAAAAAAATGCATGCTACATTTTTCACCCAAATGTCTGCAAATAGCCTACCACAGCCAAACTAAGGTAAATAATGAACTCATATTTGGTTTCCTATTCTTTTCCATGCACTCTTTCATTGATAAGAGCAAAAATGATTTTTGAAGAAAAAAGAATCCCATTTTTTTGTGCATGGGGGGATTGACCATAAAACCTACTGCCACAGTTAATGGGTTAAAAAGCCATTCAGTTTTATTTCCCATTTTTTTTATTTCATATATGACTTCAACCACGCACAGGGATTAGGCCAGGTTAGGTTAGATTAGATTAGGTTTGGTTAATACTAAAAGGTAAATAATTTGTTCGATTTTACAGTTTTCAACTCGTATTTGACTTCAACCCTTTAATGGGAGTGAGGACAGGTTTGGGTAAGTATGTGATCATATGTGTTTGAAAGTACTGTCAATTAAAATCAAAATATGGGTAAACCCTCTCTCCAGAAAAAAAATTAAATTTGTATATATTGCCAGACGCCATTATCCCGTAAGGGGTTTTATATATATATATATATATATATATATATATTTTAGTACCAGTTTAAGGATATTATTTTGAATTTGAATTCACCCAGTTACAGGCCTTTGGATTTGTTTGCGGTGGAAATTGTTCCCAAAATCATGCAAAAAAGGGTTACTTCTTACAAATACTGAAAAAAAATAAAAATAAAATACAGTGGGTTTGCACAGTACAAGAGTGGATGAGCAGTCCTTGTCCTTGCGCACATTGAAATTGTGCACTGTGAATACATAATCTTATGAGAAAAATTACATATGGGCGGTACCTCCTCATACCTTGACATTTTTTGCCCTTAGAGACATAATAAAGGGAAAATTTTTCAGACATATACTGCAGATATAGCTACAATAACAAAAGTATGGTCAGTCACCTTAACAACAGTAGACATGTCTGATGGACATAAATAACAGAGGTTCTGAGGCACGGCAGCACATTTAGAATGCCCCCGCTGCACCACCCACCACACCACGCGTGTTTAACAGTTGCCAGTGTTGTATTATTCCAGGCTTTGATGAAGGAATTTATGGCCTTTTGAATGTTATATTTCTTTCAGAATGCAGCAAGTCATTATGGTGGGGGTTGCAGGTATGCCAGGTGAAGCAGGTGGGACTGTGGAGGTGGAGATGGCTGGTGAGTCAGGAGGGGGGCAGTGGAGGTGGAGGGGACAGTGGCAGGCGAGTCAGGGGAGGTGGTGAGGGGAGGATCCTCCATCTCCTTGCTACTGCTCACATTTTTGGCAATTTCCTTCATCTCTTCTTGTTTGTCTGCGTCATTCCTTATCTTGTTATGGACGTATTTGCTGTATAACAACTTGGCATTCGCGAAATAACTGTCATTCATCGAATCCAAACATTATTAAAGACTAAGTCTACTAATACCAAGTCGGTTCACTTTCCATCAGGGCGCAGGGAGGTGTGGCTTGTGTGCGACGTCAGTTGGCTTAACCTGTCACATCCTGAGCTATTTCGCACCTCCAACACCCCCCAATCCCGAGGCATTTTCGATTTTTTTTTTTTTTTTTTTTTTTTTGGCTAAAACCTCCGCTTTTGGTGGGAAACATCGAAATTTCATAGAGAAATCGCTCACCTGAGGTTTAAAATACTCTATCCAGGTAGCAGTACCTTCTTTCCTGACTGGGTTTTCTAACAGGCTGGCACCAAAGAAAACGAGTTCTGTGGGAGGGTAACTATTTCACACCACTCATAAATGGTATTTATTTCTTTACTTGGTATGAATTTATATGTAGTACGAAAGTATATTGCTTTTCAAACAGTAATATAGGCATTATAAGCATTGTTTCACTCACTAACTCATCACCATACCTGACCTTCTTTTGCCACATTACCTGATCATTTCTGACTGTTTCTTCCTCTAATGCTATGTAAACTTTGTCCTCCACATTGTCATCGATTGGGGAATCACTCTGGCCCTGAATGCCTTTATTGGCCATGTCACTGGTAACAGGTGAATTGCCGAGACAGTGGCGTGTGGGGAGGGGAGGTTATGCGGTGTAAGGCATTGTCCCTGCTTGGCATCTTGTAGAGGAATAGAGGAAGGTGTCTTGTGTATACGTAAGAAAAATCACGCTCAAAAATTGAAAATTGTGCAAATTAGGGACCTTGCAATTGCACGACGTACCAGTACGTCGTCGGGACTGGCAAATGCAAAATGTTGCAAAGTACCCATACGTCGACGGGATGTCTCGGGTTAAGTAACAGCAAATGTATAAAACCGCAGATTCAAATTAAACATTTATAACAAAGGAAAACGAAGCAGGGGAAAAAGTGCTTTCTTCACACCCCTAAACCTTCCATCGCACATTTCAGTCCCTTCCTTCACTTCACCGAACCGAAAAATATGTTATGGTCTGAGTAATGGAGCAAACATCCATCCTCCATCATGGTCAGGAGTCAACTGAGCTGGTGTTTCGTGCCAGAGCCAGTCGACTTCACTTCGATGCTCCGCCCCCTGCGCGAGCTTGGAGCCGTTTTAGAAGGAAGTGAACCAACTTGGTAGTAGTAGACTTAGATTAAAGAAACTGGGTTTCTGTTCTAACTTACCATTATTGCCGAAAACATTATTGTCGAAGTCGTTATTGGCGAGATCTGACTGTAGACTCCTCTTGAGCATCTTCCCCAAGAGCCTCTGAAGTCGCAATGGCCCCGGTGTGCAGGGAGGGGGGTCGCTTAGTCAGGGAAAATAGTGGTTTTGGACCACTCCTTGCCTCCACCTCATGGATTGTGGGCTAGACTCGCGCAGTGAAGGTTTTTTTATTATTATTATTGACACTCGCATACTATGCAATTCACCTACTGTGAACTCGCATGCTGTGTGAGCCCACGGTACTATGAACTAAATAAAAAAAAAAAAAAAATCCCTAATTTACTGTACTTAGTGTTGTCTTGAAACTAATATCTATGTTTTATTTTTTAAGATAATCTAACACTGTGATTCTCCTAAATGTATAGAACCATATAGTACCGCACATACCACGCAGCCAGCACTGTCCTTAAGAGGATGGTGGACAGCTTCTCCATTTGTCACAGAACCTACGCTGTACATTATTATTCTTGGTGGTAGCACCTAAGTAGGGTTTTGTTTTTCACAGTGCTCCAAGGGTTTCTGAGTAATTGTTTGTAGTCTTTATATTTTCTTTTGTACTCTAAGAGGAGCAATGGATCTGGCTACTGAAACGAACACGCTGCTAAATGTGCTGATGGTTGTTGGTTGTCTGCTATCCTTACCGTCCTATCTGATCCCCTGTTAACCTTTAGTGTACCGTTAAGTTCCCCTATGGCATTTTATTTTTTCCCTAATGAGTTGCCTCAATTAATTTCTCTGATCAATTACTTTCTTTTGATCACATTGAGCTCTTCTGCAGAAGGTGGAATCCAAAGCTTTTCACCTCATCAACTCATTAAGATAGCAGTGTGAATGATTTTTCTGTAATACACAATATATAAATTAAAGAACTACTCTGTGTATTAATATAAAACATACCTATATTCATTAGTGTCCAATCTTGCGCAGACTATTGATGTATTGCACCTTATAGTCACAAGTTTCATGGGTTCCGTTCACCATGAACTAGACCTTAACTATACTGATGTAGTTACAGTACTGTATGCAGTATATGAATCTTGCAGGACATTTATATAGTTTGCACATTATTGAAATTTAACCCGTTGATGATTATGACGCATCTTGACTGTTTATTTTATTTATCATTAGATAAGTTTATACGACTTAAATTAAGAAGGCTCTCTAGAAATCAAATGGATAAAAATAATTTACAATCAATCCCTAGATCCCACAAGTTCTTCCCAAGCTGAACTGATTATAGTCTGTATTAGTTAATCGACTTCTAAGCTAACAATGCTTTGATGATTGATGAATTTGACAATTTATACTGGCTAAATTATTACTTTTATTCAGCATAGGAAGAACTTGTTGGAGTTAGGGAGTGAATGTATTTTTTTTTTTTTTTTATCCATTTGGCTTCTAGAGATCCTTTCTAATTTGCATGCCTGTGATTTATTCGACCAGATATAACTCGTGAATTTCAACACGTCTATTACACGTGTTTAAATTCTCGTGAAACGAACTATCAAAAAAGATCAGATATCCACATCTTTTAGATGAATTTCAACACATCTGTTACACGTGTTTAAATTCTCGTGAAATGAACATATAAAAAAAGATCAGATATCCACATCTTTTAGACATCTCCAGTCCACATCTTTTCCACGTGAAAAATGTGACATTTGCCCACTGGGAATGATAACCGACGACTGGCCCCACTACAAAGAAACTAACGAATCACAGTTATGGAAACTATCTATCTATCTGTCTATTGCCAGACGCCTCAATCCCGTTTGGGGTGGCCACAAACAAATCGCCTCCAAGTCTCCCTGTCCCCCGCCATTTCACTGCCCTGCTCCCAACTCACACCCCCCTCTCTCATATACCTCTCCATCTCATCCTCGGCCTCCCCCTCCCTCTTCCCCCCTCCACCTCACTCATATACACTCTCTTCATCAGTCTTTCACCCTCCATCCTCTCCACATGGAGAAATTATTATTGAAAAAATGAAATACAAACTGACTTTCTACGGTAAGAGGACTAAGAAACATCATAGTACTAGCAATGATTCTCTTAATTCCCTTAAAAAAAATTCTCATGGAGTATACAGTTACCTGTATATCGTCATGCACATATTTATTGATTTAATTAAACCTTATCAGTGAATTATATTGAGATCGTGGCAATCTTGGTTACTTACCTACCAACGGTTCCGGACATTCAATCCCTCCCTCTGACCCCGTCTCCTGCTACCCCAGCACCTAACATCCCCCTCCTAACATCCCCCAGAAGGGACTTAAATATGCAACGTTGTTTGAACCTCAGTTGGTAGAGATTCATGTTGTGCCTGGGATCAGCAGTTCAGTACAGAACTTTTAACCGCCAGTGTACAACTGCATGCTAATATGAGGGTAGGATTCACATATATAAATGAAAACATGCTGAGAAAGATAATAATATCATTCATCAGACCAAGTTTGGAGTATGCATCAGTAATCTGGGATTCACATTTCAAAAAACACATTGATAATATCGAAAAGGTACAGACGGCCGCTACAAGATGGGCACCAAGTTTAAGGGACTTATGTTGCGAAGAAAAACTCGAAAAATTAAACCCACCAACATTGCAGGAGAGAAGGAAATGAGGAGACATGATTATGTGTCATAAATGCATCACAAGAAAAGACAAAATAGACCTAAATGAGTATATAACCAATGGGGAGGCAACATTGAGAGGATACTGCAAAAAACTGTACAAAACGACAAGTGATACAGACGTAAGGAAATTGAGTTTCCCAAAAGAGCAATTGATCAGTGGAATGCACTACTGAATGAAACTGTGTGTGCCCAAACAATTCATAAATTTAAAGACATGCATGATGAAAATGATTCAAAACACGGGACAGTACGAGACTTATTCCTGTAGAGATAATAATTAGATAAGAACAATTAGGTAGGTAAGAACACACACACACACACACACACACACACACACACACACACAGAAAATTAATCTAGGGAGGTCCGGAGCTAATGTGGAAGCTTGATAATCTTGGCACTCCTAAATCATGGAAATCAGAGATGTAACCTAAGCCTCCTCCAAAAGAATGCCTTTGATGGTAATCACTGGTTGGTGCTAGAGTGTGGTAATTTAAAGAAAGTCAGGTGCTCTAGGTGTAGCAGATTCCATCCTTGCAAGTCCCCATCGGGTGGTCAATGCTCCAATGACATCTGCTGGTTTTTTTTTTCTCTCTCTCGATGGTGCAAACCCAGTTGTTTCCCGCACTTGTCCAGTTTATCCACAAGCACCAGCCATCCATGATACTGCCAGAGCCAACCCATCGACTTTGTCTGATGTCAGCACCCGTCTGTATGCCCTGAAT